>NC_092174.1:26673351-27026351 GCF_045791955.1 Oncorhynchus clarkii lewisi
ATGTATTTTGTCTTGCCATAACAATGTGTGAATACTGAAGGCACTAAATCCATTAATCTGTACAAAGTGGTACAGACACTGAGGAAACAATCATGACATGATATTTAAACATAGCTTTAACTATTGCGCTAGAACTTACACTGAGTGCACAAAACATTAGGAATACCTGCTCTTTCCATGACATAGACTGACCAGATGAATCCAGGTGAAAGCTAGGATCCCTTATTGATATCGCTTGTTAAATCGACTTCAATCGGTGTAGATGAAGGGGAGGAGACAGGTTAAAGAAGGTTTTTTGAGTGTATGTGTGCCATTCAGAGGATGAATGTGCAAGACAAAATATTTAAGTACCTTTGAACGGGGTGTGGTAGTAGGTGCCAGGCACTCTGGTTTGAGTGTGTCAAGAACGGCAATGCAGTTTTACACGCTCAACAGTTTCCCGTGTGTATCAATAATGGTCCACCACACAAAGGACATCCAGACAACTTGACACAACTGTCTGTGGGAAGCATTGGAGTCAATATGGGCCAGCATCCTAGTGGAATGCTTTCAACAACTTGTAGAGTCCATGCTGTGGCGAATTAAGGCTGAAAAGGGGGTGCAACTCAATATTAAGAATATGTTACTAATGTTTAGTACACTCAATGTATAAACTATTGAGCAACTTGTAGTCTGCAGTTGTGAGTTATTTAGGAGCAATGCAGTGTTATTACAGTGTTATTATCACGTTAGCATAAAACCCATAGGCCTTCGTAGTGAGTCAATATTATAATGCTGTGTTTTTTCTTTTGTATTTTCTGCAGTTTTTATGTGTGGTGGCAGCAGAAGGCGGTGGGCTGAAGCTGAGAAGACAGAAGAGAGAATGGATCATTCCTCCTAAGAGGTTGAAGGAGAATGTAGATTACACCAGCCAAGAGTACATCGCAAAGGTATGACCTGATCCTATACGTCTTACTCTAACTCATGGAGTGATTCAGATGTTTCTGACAACCATGAGACATGAAAAAGTCTGAGCATGGCATAGCTCTTTAGGCCACACATCGGATAAGTCAGTTGTCTGTCTAGAATGAATCATGCATAATAAGATCCATGAAGATACAGGGCTTTAGCGTTTAGTCAAAATTAGCACTTTGAAAGTTTGTCGATGTCCGTACTTTGAACCAAAGAACTGCTGAATGTTGTCTTACTTTCTACTGATCAGGTTGGTTGCATACAGTATATCTGTGTCAGCTAGATGTTGGACTCTAAAGTGAAGGAATACCTGTGTAATCGTTATGTTTGTGATTTCTGTGTTAGGAACAAGCTGCTCAGAGATACAACCCAATGTGCGGTCATACCTACAGTCACTGAGCAATGGTTTAGTCTAAAAACAAAACAAATCAAAATAAAATGAAATGTTATTTGTCACATGCGCCGAAATAAAAAGGTGTAGTGAAATGCTTAACCAACAATGCTGTTTTAAGAAAAATACCTGCTAAGTAAACATAAAAATAAAATAAAATAGATAAGTAAACAATAAGAAATAAAAGTAACAAATAATTAAAGAGCAGCAGTAAAATTACAATAGTGATGCTATATACCTATGTACCTGTACAGAGTTAATGTGCGGGGGCACCGGTTGGTCGAGGTAATTGAGGTAATATGTACATGTAGGTAGAGTTATTAAAGTCACTATTCATAGATAATAAACAGAGAGTAGCAGCGTAAAATAACAAGTCTTTCAACAACACATTCTGCCTGTATCTCTCTTCTACAACACAAACATGCCATTCATCTATCAATAGTTTCATACCTACAGTATACCTTGATATGAAAGCACGTGTTCAGCTACATCTGCAGATGTACATTTGACATTTCGGCTATACTCCAAAAATAGGTTCCGTGAAAAAAAAAAAGGCTTTTGTGGTATTATCCTAGCTATTCACCGATGCTTATTATTATATCAACACTATTACAATAATAATAGTATTTTACTCTCAAGACTGATTGGTATGTGTGTTTGTGACAGATTCGCTCTGATGAGCAGTACACGTCAAAGGTGACTTACTCACTGACTGGGATCGGTGCAGACCAAAACCCCAGGAGCCTATTCACTGTCAACCCAAATACAGGCCTGGTCAGAATCAATGGAATTCTGGACAGAGAGAAGATACCTTCCTACCATGTAAGCTACCCAGTAAAACCTAATCCAAGGAATGGAATGCTTGTGCTCAACATGTAAGATATTAATGAATGTCTGATGTTCTAACATGGTCTCTCTTTTAGTTACTTGGAGTAGCGACATACAACAATGGAAGCAAAGCAGAGAAGGACATTGACCTGCGTATTTCCGTTGAGGACCAGAATGACTGCCAACCAGTGTTCGTTTTTGGCCAATCTGGATCTGTTAATGAGTCCAGTGCTGCAGGCATGTTCCAATTATTTTAAATGTTTCTATCAAACTTGATGAGAATTAGTAGCCAGAGTAGTGGTAATGGTTCAAGCTGTAGCTGTTGTAGTAGTAGTGTTTTACCAGTGTTATCAGTGAAATAGTCACAGTAGTGATACAGTAATAGTAGTAGTAGTCATCGGCGTCGTAGTAGTACAGATGTGGGATCTTAATTTGATCACGTTTGTTGCTGAGAATTTTACCTTCACAGCAAATTCAAATGTTTAGTGTATTTGTGTTTTAAATAGGCTTCTAAAGTTTGTAATTTCCACTTTGAAATGTCAGACTCTATTTGACCTAATGACCTAATGAAAAAATGTGCAATTATTATAATCCACATAATAATTCACATTTCCTTTTGCTGCAGGATTATTTTCCTGCTGTAGCAAACGGGCTCATATTAATATCCTACATATGTAGTAGTAGTGGTAGTGGTGGTAGTGGTAATAGTAGTAGTGGTAATAGTAATAGTACAGTACAGTAGTAGTACTGGTGTACTGCACAAGTAACTCTTCCCTTGGTCAATTCCAGAAACCGTTGTCATGAAAGTTTTAGCCACAGATGCAGATGAAGTGAACACGCTACACTCTCAGATTTACTATAGCATAGTGCAGAAGAGTTCTTCAGATAGCATGTTCGCCATCAACTACCAGACTGGAGAGATCATGGTTCGCCAGACTACGCTGGACAGAGAGGTGAGAGAGATACCTTGGTATACTATTATACAGTGTACTGTGCATGTTTTTATTTATTCTTATTCGACCTGGCCAAGATAAGGCAAAGCAGTGCGACACAAACAACAACACAGAGTTTCACATGGAATAAACAAGTGTACATTCAATAACACAATAGAAAAAAGAAAGTCTATATACAGTGTGTGCAAATGGCGTGAGGAGGTAGGCAATAAATAGGCCATGATAGCGAAGTAATTACAATTTAGCAGATTAACACTGGAGTGATAAATGAGCAGATGATGATGTGCAAGTTGAGATACTGGTGTGCAAAAGAGCAGAAAGTAAATAAAAACAGTATGGGATGAGGTAGGTAAATTGGGTGGGTTGTTTACAGATGGACTATGTACAGCTGCAGCGATCGGTTAGCTGCTCAGATAGCTGATGTTTAAAGTTAGTGAGGGAGGCATAAGTCTCCAGCTTCAGTGATTTTTTCAATTCGTTCCAGTCATTGGCAGCAGAGAACTGGCAGGAAAGGAGGCCAAAGGAGGTGTTGGCTTTGGGGATGACCAGTGAGATATACCTGCTGGAGTGCGTGCTGCGGGTGTTGTTATCATGACCAGTGAGCTAAGGCGGAGCTTTAAAAGCATGGACTTATAGATGACCTGGAGCCAGTGGGTCTGGCGACGAATATGTAGCGAGGGCCAGCCGACTAGAGCATACAGGTCGCAGTGATGGATGGTATAAGGGGCTTTGGTAACAAAACGGATGACACTGTGATAGACTGCATCCAGTTTGCTGAGTAGAGTATTGGAAGCTATTTTGTAGATGACATCGCCGAAATCGAGGATCGGTAGGATAGTCAGTTTTACTAGGGTAAGTTTGGCGGCATGAGTGAAGGATTCTAGATTTGATTTTGTATTGGGGATGTTTAATATGAGTCTGGAAGGAGAGTTTACAGTCTAGCCAGACACCTAGGTATTTCTAGTTGTCCACATATTCTAGGGCAGAACCATCCAGGGTAGTGATGCTAGTCAGGCGGGCGGGTGCAGAAAGCGAACGGTTGAAAAGCATGCATTTGGTTTTATTAGCGTTTAAGAGCATTTGGATGCCACGGAAGGAGTGTTGTATGGCATTGAAGCTCGTTTGGTGGTTAGTTAACACAGTGTCCAAAGAAGGGCCAGAAGTATACAGAATGGTGTCGTCTGCATAGAGGTGGATCAGGGAATCACCCGCAGCAAGAGCGACATCATTGATATATACAGAGAAAAGAGTGAATCCTGTGCTACCCCCATAGAGACTGCCAGAGGTCCGGTCAACAGGCCCTCCGATTTAACACACTGAACTCTGTCTGCAAAGTAGTTGGTGAACCAGACGAGGCAGTCATTTGAGAAACCAAAGCTATTGAGTTTGCCAATAAGAATACAGTGATTGACAGAGTCGAAAGCCTTGGCCAGGTATTTGAACACGGCTGCACAGTACTGTCTTTTATCAATGGCGGTTATGATATCGTTTAGGACCTTGAGCGTGGCTGAGGTGCACCTGTAACCTGCTCGGACACCGGATTGCACAGCGGAGACTTTTAAATGGTCATTGATTTTAAATGGTCATTGATCTGTTTATTAACTAGGCTTTCGGAGACTTTAGAGAGGCAGGGCAGGATGGATATAGGTCTATAGCAATTTGGGTCTGGAGTGTCACCCCCTTTGAAGAGGGGGATGACCGCGGCAGCTTTCCAATCTTTAGGGATCTCGGACGACACGAAAGAGAGGTTGAGCAGACTGGTAATAGGGGTTGCAACAATGGCAGCGGATAGTTTTAGAAAGAGAGGGTCCAGATTGTCTAGCCCAACTGATTTGTACGGGTCCAGGTTTTGCAGCTCTTTCAGAACATTAGCTATCTGGATTTGGGTGAAGGAGAAGCTGGGGAGGCTCGTAGCCAGGAGGAAAGCATGGCCAGCCGTTGAGAAATGCTTGTTGAAATTTTCGATTATCATGGATTTATCGGTGGTGACCGTGTTACCTAGCCTCAGTGCAGTGGGCAGCTGGGATGAGGTGCTCTTGTTCTTCATGGACTTGACAGTGTCCCAAAACTTTTTGGAGTTAGAGCTACAGGATGCACATTTCTGTTTGAAAAAGCTGGCCTTTGCTTTCCTGACTAACTGCGTGGATTGGTTCCTGACTTCCCTGAACAGTTGCATATCGAGTGGACTATTCGATGCTATTGCAGTCTGCCACAGGATGTTTTTGTGCTGGTCAATGGCCGTTGGGTCTGGAGTGAACCAAGGGCTATATCTGTTTAGTTCTAAATTTTTTGAAAGTCGCATGCTTATTTAAGATGGTGAGGAAGTTACTTTTAAAGATCGACTAGGCATCATCAACGGGATGAGGTCAATATCATTTCAGGATACCCGGGCCAGGTCGATTAGAAAGGCCTGCTCACAAAAGTGACCACAGCACTGTATGCATTGTATGCATTGACACTTTCACAGCCAATAATGTTGATATCTACAACAATAAGTAACTAACTATAAGCTCTATTATATTTCTTGGTTGTCTAGACCCAAGACACCTATACCCTGACTGTAAAAGGCTCAGACATGAACGGAGCAATGGGTGGAAACTCAGGAACAGGACAGGTGGTGATTAAAATCCTGGACATCAATGACAACATCCCCACCCTGGAGAAAGAATCTGTAAGATCTCAACCTCTCTATATTTATTATATTGAAGCGACAATAACCCAATCAGTATAATAGTGTTTTTATATTTATTATGTTGTAGCAACCATAACCCAACACCTAGCAGCCTCGTTGAGAAGTTCAGGTCTCTTGGCGCAATGTGTTGTGTTGTGTTGGCTTGACAGTTGCTGGACACCCGAAATTCACTGCAATATTATTTGTTTTATTTATTTGGTATTTTACCAGGTAAGAACACATTCTGATTTGCAACAACCACCTGGGGAATAGTTACAGGGGAGAGGAAGGGGATGAATGAGCCAATTGTAAACTGGGGATTATTAGGTGACTGTGATGGTTTGAGGGCCAGATTGGGAATTTAGCCATGACACCAGGGTTAACACCCCTACTCTTACAATAAGTGCCATGGGATCTTTAATGACCTCAGAGTCAGGACACCCGTTTAACATCTCACCCTACACAGGGAAGTGTCCCCAGTCACTGCCCTGGGGCATTGGGATATTTTTTTTAGACCAGAGAAAATAGTGCCTCCTACTGGCCCTCCAACACCACTTCCAGCAGCATCTGGTCTCCCATCCAGGAACTGACCATTACCAACCCTGCTTAGCTTCAGGAGCAAGCCAGCAGTGGTATGCAGGGTGGTATGCTGCTGGCAAAAGCAATATAAGCTTATCATCCCCAGCAATATGTTGCTGGGATGTATGAACTTTTGATGTGTGAATGTGTGTTTTCAGTACGAGGGGAGTGTGTTGGAGAACACGGTCAATGTGGAGGTGATGAGGATCAAAGCCACTGATCTGGACCTGATGTACACTGAGAACTGGCTGGCTGTGTTCACCATCATCACAGGCAACGAAGCCGGCTACTTCACCATCACTACCGACTCCAAGACCAACGAAGGCATTATTATGATAACCAAGGTATGGGCTATGATTGAAGATTGACTCAGGCTTGAATTTAATCAAAAGCATATCGAACATTTTCTTTTAAATGTAATTCCAGCCTCAGTGTCTTGTAACTACTAGTCTTCTCAATTCTCATAATATTCCAACATTGTTTGTATCACTTGACTCATTCTACTGTTTATCCCTGCTGTTTGAATCCCTGCTGTTTGAATCCCTGCTGTTTGAATCTAAAGGCACTGGACTACGAGGAGCTGAAAGTGCTCAACCTTGCCATAAGTGTTTCCAACAAAGCAGTGTACTACTTTGGCTCCTCTTCTATGAGTGGAGGGATAGGAGGAGGAGGGGTTGCAGGCGGGGGTATGACGGGCGGTGGTAAGACCTACCCCATCAAGATAAATGTGATCAACCAGAAAGAGGGCCCCAAATTCCAGCCAATGGTTAAAGTGGTGACCATCTCTGAGGACTCCACCACAGTCACCATTAACAAGGTCATCACTACCTACGCAGCCATCGACAGTGACACACTACTGACTGCTACCAATGTTAGGTGAGGTCCCAGATGTTTTCATATTGTTTTATCGGAGTGAATATTATGTTATGTGATTTTATGTTATGTTAATCTCCATCTTACTAAGGGATCATTGAGTTGATCCTAATTGTGTGCTCTTGTCATTATCATTTACTCAGGTATGCCAAAAAATCTGATGTAGACAACTGGCTGATCATCGATGAAAAGACAGCAGAGATCAAGCTGAACAAAGTGCCTGATCGGGAGTCCAAATACCTGGTCAATGGAACATACTACGCCAAGATAATAGCCATCACAACTGGCAAGTACCCATACTATAATCAATTTGTCCTCATGCCATTCTGTAAGATATCAAGAAGTCAAGAAATCTGTCCAGAACATTGGCGACTGAAGATGCACTCTAGGACCTTTGCTCCACTTGGAGCTAAAAGAGAATAAGTCAAGTCTGTACGTAATTCTGTATTTTCTTTTGGTGTCCAGATCTGCCATCCAAAACGGCCACAGGGACAATAGCTATCCAGGTGGAGGACTTTAACGACCACTGTCCCATACTGACAGCTACGGCTACGACCATGTGTCTGGGGGACACCACTGTGTATGTCAAGGCTGTGGATGGGGACACCTTCCCCAACGGAGCTCCCTTCAAGTTCAGAGTGATTCAGGGGGACAGCAAACAGAAGTGGACAGTGGAGCACCTCAATGGTAACATAACTTATCTGGGACTTTGGGGTTTAGTAATCAGATAGACAGTATGGCAAGCTTAATCAAGGGTCTGTTTTGCTTTTATTTTGTTGAGCCTGATAGAAGGTGTTTTAGAATGAGCAGTCTTAAACTGAACTTAAATGACATATTGTGGTGTGTTTGAATAGAATTGGTTGAATGATTTGATGTCTAGATTTGTATAATTCATGTTTGTTTTGTCTCTCTCATATTTATTTTAGCTACCACTGCCATTTTACGAGACCATGCCCACATGTGGCCAGGTCACTACAAGGTTGCTATGGAGATCAGTGACCAGCAGGGGAAGGCCTGTGCTGACATCCAGATTCTGAACGTGGATGTGTGCACCTGTGATCAGGTCAATAAGGTCTGCTTCGCCCGGGAGATGGGTAAGGACGTCACATTAGGAGCATCTGCCATCCTGCTGCTCCTTCTGGGCCTCCTGCTGTTGCTGCGTGAGTAGGCCCTCTGTTAACTTCATCCTCTGTTGGCTTCCTCAAACTGCCTACTTGATAAAGATCTAGGAAGGAGAGACTGCTTCATAATGCTGCTGACTAACCTATTTCAACATGTTTTGAGTGATTAGTAAGTTAGGCAAGACAAGTCACTAGACAGGTTTACATTGACCCAGGTTTATTCGACAAAAGCAATGTCACAAAATAATATATGTTGACGTGTGTAATGGAAATGGCAGATATACTGTACATGTAGGAGACATTTTCTAAAGATAAACAACATTTTTATCTGTTCTACAGGGGTGGATTTTTATTTTGTCCTGCTTTCTTTACTGTGACAAATGATGATGGAAACAGTGTTTTTTGAGTAAATTATGATTGTTGAATCATTTTGAAGGTACGTGATGTCATCACGCTTCTATAAAACTCCACTCCACATTTCTTTCTGAAAGCATACTTCTTGCTTCAGCCATTTTTTTCAACTATGAAAATTATGTTTTCTTTGCAGGACAAGGATTGTCCTGACTTTCAAGAATGCATGAATTGCTTCGCCTTGCTTTTATGATTGTCTAGAAAGTTTCACCATCCAATTATTTCAGATTTACAGGAGTGCAAGTTTCACCATGGCACGGACCATGCACAGGATCGTTGTTTGAATATAGCACATTTCTGTCAGTGATTGTATTCTGTTCATTCTGGCTTTCGCGGGCTATCTGAGACATGAAACAGATAGAGGGCATAAGCTACTGTCATCAATTTATTAGGCCTAATGTGCAATTTGCCTAAATGGAAAATGGAAACACCAGTTTTTTTTATTCTACACTCTTACAAAAAAGGGTTCAAAATAGGTTCTTCAGCTGTCCCCATACGATAACCCTTTTGGTTCCAGGTAGAACCCTTTTTGGTTCCAGGTATAACTCTTTTGGGTTCCTTGTAGAACCATCTTTGTAAAGGGTTCTACATGGAACTCTAAAGGGTTTTACCTGGAACCAAAAAGGGTTCATCAAAGGGTTATCCTATGACAGCTGAAGAACCCTTTGAGGTTCTAGATAGCACCTTTTTTTTCTAAGAGTACGTCATTACGTCATTACGTTTAGCTGTTTTTATTGACTCAAGATAGTTAAATGGAAACACACAATAGCATGCAATTGTCGCATCAATTTTCTATTCAAACTTTCGAAATGTTGACAACAAATCACTGGACAAGGTCATGTAAACATAGCTATTGATGGGTTATGTCTACAACCCTTTGTCCCAAGGCATTCAGACCTCTCACCTAACAGCATGTCTTGGGCTTTGTGTTTTGTGAACATTAGTTGAAATTTGGAATGTGTGTATACAGTGGTGCCCCTCCTGCTGCTGTTCTGTCTGTGTGGAGGAGTGGCGTCCATAGGTGACTTTAAGGCCATGCCATTTGACACTAAAGAACACCTGATTCCATATCACACCGAGGGACAAGGAGAAGACAAGGTATTTTATACTTGATGGCACAGCCAATGGATGACATCAAACTGGTGTCAGTAGTAGAGGTTGTAAATAAGAATGATCTTTGGACATACAGTATCAGTCAAAAGTTTGGACACACCTACTCATTCAAGGGTTTTTCCTTATTTTTACTAATTTCTACATTGTAGAATAATAGTTAAGACATCAAAACGATTAAATAACACATGGAATCATGTAGTAACCAAAAAAGTGTTAAACAAATCAAAATATATTTTATATTTGAGATTCTTCAAAGTAGCAACCCTTTGCTTTGATGACAGCTTTGCACACTATTGGAATTCTCTCAACCAGCTTCATGAGGTAATCACCTGGAATGCATTTAAATTAACAGGTGTGCCTTGTTAAAAGCTAATTTGTGGAATTTCTTTCCTTCTTAATGCGTTTCAGCCAATCAGTTGGCTGTGTTGGTATACAGATACGTCATCAGATACGTAATCAGAGAGCGCAACAGAACATTGTACTGTCTACACTCGGTTTGTTGTTTATATTAAAACATTTTCATTCAATCGATTTTAATCAGAACTAAAGTTTTGTTGCTAAGGATTCCACGACGCGGTTATCCTTTTCGACTGGGACTGCAAGTTTGTGTTCCATTTTTTGAGTGGATTCCGCGAGTGCTAGCTGGCTGTACTACAGACACCTGTCGTCATCGTGGGAAAGACTCATTGTTATCTTTTCGTAAATCAACTGGTTGCAGTAAAGTGCCAAAAGCTTTACACTATGGAGGAACAACATACTCCATCATGGAAAGATCCGACTACCTCACAAAATAACTTTAACCCAACAAGTGCTCTGGCTGGAATCCATGCAACACTGGAAAAGTTGTGTGAGGATGTAGCAGGGCTGAGGGGGAGTTTAGCCATAGTGAAATTCTCACGCTCCAAGGAGAAAACAAGGCACTCACAGCCAAGGTAAAAATCCACGATTCCAACATGGATTGTCTACTCCGGGAAAACAGGGTGATGAAGGAGTCGCTACTAGACATACAAAGTTGTAGCATGTGTGAAAATCTTTTTTTTATGGTATTCCTGAGGACACATCCAATAATCCAGAGGGCGCGATCAGAGAATTCATGCAATCCGCCTTGAAACTTCCTATAGAGACTGTAAACAAGGTGGCTTTCCACCGAGTGCACAGACTTGGAGCTCGGAGCGACAAGACCAAGGGTCCCCGACCGATCATCGCAAAATTTGAACACTACCAACAAAAGGAGCTGATCAAAAGCAGAGGAAGGGAGCTTAAAGGGACCAAGGTCTCAGTGACCAAGGGAGATAAACGAACGTCGTAAGAGACTGTATACGGTACAAAGGCAACAAAGGGAGAAGGGTAAGTGTGCCTTTCTCATTGTGGACAAACTCTTTATAGATGGACAGCTATTCTGAGACAGCTTCATAACACCATGGCTGTACTAAATTCTACAGGGACTTCAGGTTACGAAAAAAAGAAAGTATGGGAACTGTAAAAATGAAGTGGATATGAAGTGGATATGAACACACACGTACTAAATTACATGCTCGCTTACACATACAGACTTATACATACACACACACCTGCTCTCGCTCTCTTCTCTCACTCTTTTTCTCTCTTTTCTCTTTTCTAGTGTCGAGAACTGTTTTAAAATGTAATATGTTTATTGTTTGTCTATCTTTTTTATGTATTTGTCTACACGTTTATATATGTTTACAACAAACAAGGGGAAGATATCAGAATAGGGACACTGGGGAATAATAACATATTGTACGGAATACATTTGTACTGTAGTGAAGCCGTCTCTAGAGTAATGCAAGGTGTCTTTCATGATCATGTGAAATGTAAATTGCTATGGAAATGCTGGGATGTGTTTTTCAATGATGTTAAAGGTAACTATGATGCAACTATGACGGTGATACGATATGGATTACAATTATCATCATGAATATTAAGGCTATACGCACTACATGTTACACACATAGACACTCAACCATGCAAATTGGCATATTATTTATCTGGACATTACATATTATAGTCTTACTCTTATACAGACATCGTACACACTCTCACTAAATCACATCCAATATACACATCATCCTACTCAGATTTACTACACACATAATATCTTGTCTCAATGTTCTAACATCTGTGGTATTGGCTCACAAGCAAACAGGCAAGGGAATAAAACAAATATGGCTAGAACCTATTTCTTGAACTTTAAATATCAGTCATTTGAAAGCTCTAATTTTGACCGTCATTATACCTCTGATGGCAGTAACTTTACAAGCACTAATTATGGTCAATTTAGACTGAGAATAGTATATAGTTAAGGTAAGGGGTGAAATAAGTATAGCCAGTTATAATTGTAATGGTTTAGCAGATTTAAAAAAAGATCAGTCTTTATGCGGCTAAAAGAAAAGGAATATAACATATACTGTTTACAGGAAACTCACTCTACATTCTTAGATGAAGTTGCGTGGAAAAAGGAATGGGGTGGTGAAAAAAAATTATGTCATGGACAAAGGAACTCAAAAGGTGTGATGATATTAATCAACAACAACTTCGATCTGAATGTGCAAATAGTCAGGAATGATTCGCAAGGAAGGTGGATCTTTTTTAATATGAATGTGGACGAAAAAGAGATTTGGCTCATTATTCTATATGGTCCAAATCAGGATGATCCATACCTCATCGAAAACATTTATACTAATATATTGAACTTACAGGCAACAAATGATCAAAATATAATTGTAGGAGACTATACCACAGTGTTAAGTACCTCAATGGACCGTAAAGGTAATCACTCTCTGTTGTGACTAGGGGGCAGTATTTTCATTTTTGAAAAATAACGTTCCCAAAGTAAACGGGATATTTTGTCAGGACAAGATGCTAGAATATGCATAGAATTGACAACTTAGGATAGAAAACACTCTAAAGTTTCCAAAACTGTAAAAATATTGTCTGTGAGTATAACAGAACTGATATTGCAGGCGAAAGCCGGAGAAAAATCCAATCCGGAAGTGACTCATGTTTTGAATGCTCTGCGTTCCAATACGTCCCTATTGAGCAGTGAATGGGCTATCAACCAGATTACTTTTTCTACATATTCCCCAAGGTGTCTACGGCATTGTGACGTAGTTTCACGCCTTTATGTTGAAGAATAAGCATAAGCGGCTATATTGCGCAAGTGATCACCTGATGGCTCTCAGACTGATTCTTGCGTAAAATACAGAGGTAGCCATTTTTCCTCTCGCTCCTACAGAAAAAACAATTGTCGCAGTGGATATATTATCGAATAGATATTTGAAAAACACCTTGAGGATTGATTATAAACAATGTTTGCCATGTTTCTGTCAATATTATGTAGCTAATTTGGAATATTTTTCGGCATTGTCGTGACCGCAATTTCCGCTCAATTTCTCAGCCAAAAGTGAAGAACAGACGGAGCTATTTCGCCTACAAAAATAATATTTTTGGAAAAAAGGAACATTTGCTATCTAACTGGGAGTCTTGTGAGTGAAAACATCCAAAGCTCATCAAAGGTAAACAATTTAATTTGATTGCTTTTATGATTTTCGTGACCAAGTTACCTGCTGCTAGCTGGACATAATGCTATGCTAGGCTATCGATAAACTTACACAAATGCTTTTCTTGCTTTGGCTGTAAAGCATATTTTGAAAATCTGAGATGACAGTGTGATTAACAAAAGGCTAAGCTGTGTTTCAATATATTTCACTTGTGATTTTCATGCATAGGAATATTTTCTAGTAATATTTATGTCTGTTGCGTTATGCTAATTAGTGTCAGATGATGACAACGATCCCGTTCACGGGATGGGAGTTACAACAAGTGCCCTTAAGGAAATCACAAATATGATGGACACATTAGAAATAGTAGATATTCGGAGACTAAAAAACCCGACCTAGTGAGATTTACAGTTGAAGTCAGAAGTTTACATAGACTTAGGTTGGAGTCATTAAAATTCATTTTTCAACCACTCCACAAATGTCTTGTTAAACTTCTTATGGCTGGGGGGCAGTATTGAGTAGCTTGGATGAAAAAGGTGCCCAGAGTAAACTGCCTGCTACTCAGGCCCAGAAGCTAAGATATGCATATTATTAGTATTGGATGGATTTTTTCCTGGTTGGATTTTTTCTCAGGTTTTTGCCTGCCATATAAGTTCTGTTATACTCACAGACATCATTCAAACAGTTTTAAAAACTTCAGAGTGTATTCTATCCAAATCTACTGCCATACAGATACCCGCCATGTTGTGGAGTCAACAGAAGTCAGAAACAGCATTATAAATACTCACTTACCTTTGATGATCTTCATCAGAATGCACTCCCAGGAATCCCAGTTCCACAATAATTGTCCATCATTTATGTCCAAATACCTCCTTTTTGTTTGCACGTTTAGTTCACAAATCAATATTCACGACACGCAGGCCAGACGAAAAGTCAAAAAGTTATGTTACAGTTCATAGAAACATGTCAAACGATGTATAGAATCAATCTTTAGGATGTTTTTATCAACCGGAGAATTCCTTTTTCTTTAGAAATGCAATGGAACGCAGCTACCTCTCACGGGCGTTCGCCTGACTGAGCTCATGGCCTTCTACCAGACCTCTGGTTGAAACAGCTCTCATTCACCCCACTTTACAGTAGAAGCCTCAAACAAGGTTCTAAAGACTGTTGACATCTAGTGGAAGCCTTAGGAAGTGCAGTCGGACCAAATTTACACTGTATCTTGGATAGGCAAAGAGTTGAAAAACTACAAACCTCAGATTTCCCACCTCCTGGTTGGATTTTTTCTCAGGTTTTTGCCTGCCATATGAGTTCTGTTATACTCACAGACATCATTCAAACAGTTTTAAAAACTTCAGAGTGTTTTCTATCCAAATCTACTATCTATACTATGCATATCCTAGCTTCTGGGCCTGAGTAGCAGGCAGTTTACTCTGGGCACCTTATTCATCCAAGCTACTCAATACTGCCCCGCAGCCATAAGAAGTTAAATGTATTTGGCTAAGGTGTATGTAAACTTCAGACTTCAACTGTACATGCTGCAACTCATCCGGCCGTGATTGGGAGTCCCATAGGGTGGCGCACAATTGGTCCAGCATTGTCCGGGTTTGGCATGGAGGAGACTTAATCAAGCTGGTCGTCTTGACTACTTTCTTTCTCTCTTGCATCAAAGGTTAAAAAGTTTTAATAGGAGACAGAATGCGATCGGATCTTCTACTTCTCAGAGAGTTTTGAATTGTCAAGCGGAGTTAACAAGGGTGTCCACTGTCACCATATCTATTCCATCGAAATGCTAGCTATAAAAATCAGATCCAATAACAACATTAGAGGATTAGAAATCCAAGGCTTAAAAACAAAGGTGTCCATGTATGCCGATGATGTTTTATATTAAGTCTGCAAGCTAGATCCCTGCATTGTCTTATTGAAGATCTAGATAACTTTTATGTACTAAAACCTAATTATGATAAGTGTACAATATTACCTATTGGAGCTTTAAAAAATACAACTTTTACATTACCCTGCAGTTTACCTATAAAATGGGCTGATGGTGAACTAGACATACTTGGTATTCATATCACAAAATATGTAAATAAGCTCTCCACAATGAATTTCAATAGAAACCTTGTAAAAATAGACAAGATCCTTCAACCATGGAGAGGTAAATACCTGTCTATTTATGGAAAAAATGCTCTGATTAACTCCTTAGTCATATCTCAGTTTACTCACTTACTTATGGCGCTGCCTACTCCTGATGATTCGTTTTTCAAATCATATGAGCAAAAAATACTTTGCTTTATCGGGGAAGCTAAACCAGACAAAATAAAAACGTGCCTATCTATATAATGAATATGAATTGGGTGGGTTAAGAATATTAAATATAAAAGCACTAAACTTCTCTCTAAAAGCTTCACTTATTCAAAGTTTTACTTGAACCCTAAATGGTTCTCAAGTAGATTACTAAGAAAAGCTCACCCATTGTTAAAAAAATGCCTTTTTTTGCCTTTGTGCAGATTGCCAAGTCTCATTATACTTTTATTATACTTATATACTTTTTTCAAAGTATCTCTCTTTTTCAAACAAGCATTGAAGCATGAAAAGATAGAACAAATATTACGACTGAACTCAAATGTGCTGGTTGATAAAATACCTGGATTTATGGGAAAGATGTTTGAAATGGGTATTTTGTTATTTTAATGATATTGTACATTGGAATGGTAGAGTTATGTCATTCATAAAGTTCAGAATTGTACGGGAAGGTCTGCTCAATCCAAGAGTACAACCAATTGATTACATCATTACCCCAAAAATGGCAGGTGGCAGGTGGCAGTAGGAGGAGGTGGGAAATTGGTCTGTCTGCACAATATAAAGGATCAAAACTGTCAGAGGAATAAAAATAGCATAAATAGGAAAGTATACCAGTTTCATTTTAGGACCAGGATGTTGACACCAGTGCCATACAGATTGCAAAATAGTTGGGAAGAGATTTTTGATGTACCGATTCCATGGTGTCTGAGATTCAAAACTGTGCTTTTCAGCTAAAATTATTATATAGAATTCTTGCATACAATCATTGAAGCTCTGCAAATTTTGTTGTGAGGATACAGAATCAATAGACCATTTATTTTTGTATTGATCTCAGGTAGCCTGTTTCTGGTCTTAGGTTCAGGAATGGTTGAAAATGCATAGCATTGATCTAAAATTTACCCTAGAAATATTACTGTTAGGAGATCTGGAGAGACCGGGTCAGTCAATTACAAATATACTAATACTCTTAGTAAAGGTATTTATCTTCAACTCCACAATATGTGGATTCTATTCGATTATATAGATTAACGTTAAACATAACAGCATAGTTGAAAGTTATGTGTTGCGTAGAAACCCGAAGAGGGTGGCCAGCAGAGATAGATGGGATGGGCTGATGAAGCTGAGGGTTGGGATGTGGAATTGGAGACAAGTGGGAGTCGAGTTGCTGTGCAGGAGATAGAATAATGGTCAAAGAAAAAAAGTCTAAATAAAGCATAATTAAAAGTATGTTTGAATGACACTGAGGGGCAGTGTTTTTACAACTAATGCCGGTTTGCCTGAGGCTGATGCTGTGCAGGTGCGGGTTCACATTTTTGGCTTGGTGGGAGATCTGGCAACGTGCCCTTGAGGAGGGCATTGACCCTGGATGCTTCTGTGTGTCACTCTGAATGGGAGTCTGTTGGATGACCGGTATGGTGTAGTTGTTGAGCGGCTTCACTGCAAGTGTATTGTATGTTTCGGGTATTCAATCAAAAAAAGTGTGAAATAAATCAATAATATTTTATATTTGAGTTTCTTCAATTTAGCAACCCTTTGCCTTGATAGCTTTGCACACTCTTGGCATTCTCTCAACCAGCTTCATGAGGTAGTCACATGGAATGCATTTCAATTAACAGGTGTGCCTTGTTAAAAGTTAACTTGTGGAATTTATTTCCTTCTTAATGCGTTTGAACCAATCATTTGGGTTGTGACAAGGTAGGATTGGTATACAGAAGATAGCCCTATTTGGTAAAAGACCAAGTCCATATTATGGCAAGAACTGCTCAAATAAGCAATGAGAAACGACAGTCCATCATTACTTTGAGAAAATCCAGAAAATGTTAAGAACTTTGAAAGTTCCTTCAAGTGCAGTCGCAAAAAACATCAAGCGCTATGATGGAACTGGCCACAGGAAAGGAAGACCCAGAGTTACCTCTGCTGCAGAGGATAAGTTCATTAGAGTTAACTGCACCTCAGATTGCAAGCATGGAGGAGGAGGTGTGATGGTGTGGGGGTGTGGTGCGGGTGACACTGTCTGTGATTTATTTAGAATTCAAGGCACACTTAACCAGCATGGCTACCACAACATTCTGCAGCGATACGCATCATTTTTCAACAGGCCAGTGACCCAACACACCTCCAGGCTGCGTAAGGGCTATTTGACCAAGAAGGATAGTGATGGAGTGCTGCATCAGATGACCTGGCCTCCACAATCACCCGACCTGAAACCCAATTGAGATGGTTTGGGATGAGTTGGACCACAGAGTGAAGGAAAAGCAGCCAACAAGTGCTCAGCATATGTAGGAACGCCTTCAAGACAGTTGAAAAAGCATTCCAGGTGTAGTTGGTTGCGAGAATGCCAAGAGTGTGCAAAGCTGTCATCAAGGCAAAGGGTGGCTCCTTTGAAGAATCTCAAGTATAAAATATGTTTTTATTTGTTTAACACTTTTGGGTTAGTAAATTATTCCATATGCGTTATTTCATAGTTTTGATGTCTTCACTATTATTCTACAATGTAGAAAATAGTAAAAATAAAGAAAAACCCTTGAATGAGTAGGTGTGTCCAAACTTTTGACTGGTACTGTACATTTATTATGTTCCATTTCCAAGTTGAAATTTGGCCCACTCATTCCCCCTCACAGGAAATTCCACTCCTGCAAATTCCTGTGGCGATAGATGGCTCCATCAAAGTTGTTGACTTGGCAAACAACGGGGGGGGAATGGGATTAATAAGAGATGCAGGGGCTGCAGGAGGATCAGCAGGAGGAGTGTTCGGGGACGGCTTCACCCCGTCCGCAATAAGCACATGGGAGCACAACCATTCCCATGGCTCCCACCAGCCCAGCGGCAGAGTGAAGGTGAGCTACGGCGTGGGTGGAGGAACCATGACTGGACATGAACACTTTTCCAGATATGGAGCTGGAGCTTATGACGGGGTCGCTCTCTCCGAGGGAGACCTAGAGGAGTACTACTCTGCAGTGAGTATTTTAGATCATGATCGTTTGATAACCAGTAAAAGTGTGTATGCATTAGTATTGAGATTATACAGAGTCGGTGAAAGTACATTTCTTGGATTACTCCTTTAACATAGGAGTTGAGGGCAGCGTTATTTTAGCCATTTTGATTAAATGTGTTAATATACTGTATCTGTTCCTATCACATGACCTTTGCAGAAGGCCAATCATGCTGCGCAGAACGACCAACAGAGAGATGACCTACTGATCTACGACTACGAAGGTCAGGGGTCACCGGTAGGCTCTGTTGGCTGCTGCAGCCTCCTGGGGGCCGATGACGACCTGGACTTCCTCAACGACCTGGGGCCCAAGTTCAAGACCCTGGCCAAGATCTGCCAGGGGTCAATAGCTATGGAGGCGGAGACTGTCAACATGTCTGTGTCATCCCCCAGACCTAGGCCTACCACATCCACCCACACAGAGGTCAATAGAGACACAGCTCTCAATGTCAATACCCTGAACACCTCATCCACCACCTCCACCTCCTCCACACCCCTACAGGAGAACCTGGTTACTCGGGCCCAAGGATCAGCCACCATCCGCAAGGTTCAGGAGAACAAGGTGATGCCCAACAAGACCCTCTTCATCCAGCAGCCCCCTATGTACTACGCTGCTGCCCCCACCATGTACATGGTGGAGCCCCAGCCCCAGTTGGTGCTGGTGGAGCAGAGAGGGGGAGGTGGTTATGTCCGTGCCCAGCAGGCGGTAAGCCAGGTGGGGGTAGGGATGGGTCAGGGGGTGGTGCAGGTAGGAGGGCTCCATGGTTCTCAGGGCATGATTTTACTGGAGAGGCAGGTAGGAGCAGGTGGTAGTGGGGAAGGACAAGGTCATGTTGTTATGGGGGCAAGCCAGGTCTTACAGGGAGCGGGCCACACTATTTTGAGGGGAGGTCACATTATTACAGAGCCGAGCCAAACCATTACACGGGGAGGCCAGGTTCTACAGGGGGCAGACCAGACCATGATCGGAAAAGGCCATCTATCGCCAGGAGGAAACTTCTCACAGGGAAGCCTGTCCGGGTCCAGGAAAGTGCTGGTTGTTGAGAGCGGGTCTGGGTCAGCCTCGGCAGCAGGGTGCAGCGCAGGCTTAGGTGCTGCCCAGGTCACCATGCTGCAGAGCGGCCAGGGGTTAGAGGTCAAATGTCATAGTGTAGAAGTGAGAGGTCAGAGTGGTGCTTCCTCGTTGAGCTCCAGCTCCCTGTGTGGCACGGCAGGGTCAAACGAGGCCTCTGCTACTGCTGTCAAAGTCACCACCACACCCACAGCTGCACCCTGTAGCAGCAGCCACACAGCTGTGGTGCAAGAGAAGAAAATATCTGTCACTGAGAAATACGTTGAGACCAGTACTATAGCGTAGAAAAACAACTTCACATCAGCTTGATAACATACTGTACACTGTGGGTTTAAAGGTGATTTCTAGGGAGAGAGAAAGAGATAGAGAGATAGAGGTACTGGTGCTTTCTGCTGGTCTGACTGGTGCTCTCTGCTGGTCTGAAATAC
Source organism: Oncorhynchus clarkii lewisi (assembly GCF_045791955.1). Taxonomy (NCBI): domain Eukaryota; kingdom Metazoa; phylum Chordata; class Actinopteri; order Salmoniformes; family Salmonidae; genus Oncorhynchus; species Oncorhynchus clarkii. The sequence continues at coordinate 26,693,557 of NC_092174.1, forward strand.
AGGAATTCTACCCATTGTTTCTTAACAACTCTTTTATAACACTTTTAGTTTTTATTATCATGATTACCAGATGTTATATAATCCTAAATATGATTCATTGATACATTGTGAATTAATGATTGAGTTGAAGATACTTGATTACAGAAGAAGAAATTGAATAAAAAGAATGAAATCATGGAATCGAATCAGTATTTGAAAGGAGTGAAATATTTTTCTAAACATTCAAATGTTGTGGTGGGTGTTGTATTAATTGTTCAGGTGAGAAAATGTGTCTATCTTTGATAAAGCTTTTTTTACTGGGATTGTCAATTCTTGATGTAATTCATAGTTTAGACCTTCCATTATCAATTCTACACAGTTTTGGTTTTAGTAATTTTAATGTATATTGAAAACATACTGTGTTATCAATAGTTCGTATCCCCCCACAAATTATATATATATATATTTATTGTTGTTTTTTTACTCAAAGAACCCGCTGCCGTTATGTTAGACACCCCTGCATTAAAGTTTGAGATTGATGTTGACCTGGCTGCAAGCTTTCATGTCTAATATATTATACTGTATGCGTCATGAGATATGGCGTCTGCCTGCAGTATGTCTGTCCTTCATTGTGAGCTTAAAGGTTTGATGAAATGTTTTCTGATTTTGAGAGAATAATAAACTTGAACATATACCATACACATTCAGTTAGTCATGTGTTATGGTTTCATGCAATGTCTTTCTTAGAATCTCACTCCTGTAGTGTTTCATTGGTTCTTCTGGAGATTGAGAGTGGAAAATCCTGTTTTATAGTATCACTCTTATCACACCTTGACATCTTTACATACTGTAGTTCAGATGTTATCACTGCTCAACCGAAAAAATAAATAAAGATGGCGCTACCAAAGAGGACTTTACAAGTGTTAACCAGTTTTCAAACGACACACTGACTCACCTCCCACCACCCACTTATAGAATTCATTGGGAAATCTATTGATTTTCAGAGTTGATCACTGATGTCTGTCAGGAACAATATTATCACAGATGAAGTACCAGAGAAATGTTAAAGGAGTATTTGATTCCATAAGGATGTTAAAACCAGCTGGATTGCTACTGTGATATGGTGCTGGACTCTTAATTCAGAACAATGTAATGAGAAGTTGGGGGAGGGGGCTTCTGTCTAAACTGCTGCTGTTTGCAATGGGCAGGAGTGTAGTGCTGCTGGAGCGCGCTTTCAATTTGAGAATACACAGATCTGGCAACAAAAAAATCTGGAAAATGATTTCTGAAGCTGAATCATTGTCCCACATGATCACATAATGATGAATGAGTATTTTACACAACATAACTGACTATACCGCCACAGCATATTAGGATTATAACGTTACTGTTACACCAAAAACACCTAATTTCTAGTGAGATTTTAGGAGCTGAAACTGAATGGTAGCATTTATACAGTGTGCGTCACTAGGCAGGATACATGTTTATATGCTTTGATTGAAAAAAAACAAGACACTTGAGGCCTAGGGCATGGAGCCGGGACAGGTGGCGCCAGACTGGTGACAAGCACTTCAGGGAGAGTGCGAGGAGCAGGCACAGGTCGTACCCGACTGGGAAGACGCACTTGAGGGATTGTGCGAGGAGCAGGCACAGGGCGTACCGGACTGGGAAGGCGCACTTGAGGGAGAGTGCGAGGAGCAGGCACAGGACGTACCGGGCTGTGGAGACGTACTGGAGAGCTGGTGCGTATAGCTGGCATCAATGGTACCGGTTCGATGACACACCTCGCCCGGTAAATGCGAGGAGCTGGCACAGGACGTACTGGGCTGTGAAGGCGCACTGGAGACCTGGTGCGTATAGCCGGCATCAATTGTACCGGAACTTTAACACACTTCTCAGGACCAGTACGGGGAGCTGACTCAGGTGGCATCGGACGGCTAACACGCTCCTTAGGGCGAATGCCGTGCATACTACGCCAAACCAACAGCTCTCTCGCTTCACTCTCCTCCAATTTATCCAACAACTCCTCGAAGGTCTCTAACTCTCCCCTCCGTTCACTCTCCTCCAATTTATCCAATAACTCCTCAACGGTCTCTGACTCACCCCTCAATTTCGCCGAACACCAAGTGTGTACCACCCCCCCAAAACTTTTTGAGGCTGCTTCTTGGGCTTGCGTCGTGGCCGCGAACCCTGGCGTCGTCACTGTTCTCCCTTCTCTCCTTGCGTCTCCTGCCATGGTAGGCGATCCTGTCCTGCCAGGATTTCATCCCAAATCCAGGATCCCTTCCCATCCAGAATCTCTTCCCAAGTCCAGGATACTTCCTCCTCCTGGGCACGCTGCTTGTTCCTTTGTTGATGGAATATTCTGTCACGTTCGTTTGTATAGACGGACCATGGTGCAGCGTATGTTGAATTCCACATAATTTATTAAAGAAAGTGAAACTTAGTAAAGGCTAAAACAAATAAACAATAAACTAATAACGAACCGTGACTACAGCGAATGCTACGTGCACTAACTCAAAACAATATCCCATAACACACAGGTGTAAAAAAATGCTACTTAAGTATGATCCCCAAAGAGATCCCCAAACGATAGCCAGCTGCCTCTAATTGGGAATCATACCAAAACACCAACATAGAAAAAACAAACTAGAAACCCACATAGAAAATATAAACTAGACTAAACCCTTAGTCACACCCTGACCTACTCTACCATAGAAAATAAGGACTTTCTATGGTCAGGGCATGACAAGACCTCACATAATGTGCCAGATAGGTGACCTGATCTCAGATGTTCTATTCTAAGCTAATATGACAGACAAGTGACGCATACAGTATTACTCCTATGGTCTGATGTAAAAGACAGGAGACTGATGGTAAGGTAAGAGGCAAAAGGTAGTAATGTGCATAATCAACACTGGGGTTCCGGCACTTATAGTCTGAGTACATTTTTCTGTACCTCTAACAAAGCGGAAACTCTTGAGCCTTGCCAGAGGACCTTTATGTAAACGATATCAAGCAAATTGAGCAGGTGGAATAAAGGTGTGTAATATGGTGATGAACCAATATGTAAAGATCCTATTAGGTTTACATTTTCAAAGATTTGCATTATTAGCAAAATATTCTGCCATTGGACGTCCCCACACATTAAACCCGATGATCGGATAGTCACCATGTCTGGCCAGCCCTAAATCAGATTTACTATCTGACAGATCATGATGAAAAGGAATAAAAAATAATCTTGGTCTTTCAATCAAAAAAAGTGCCTCCTGTCCCAGACAGACAGAGAAAACAAACCAATAGTCAAGATGACTCACATTTCATGCTTACCTTGTATAAAAACCAGAAAACATATATTTATCTTATCGTATCTATCTATCTTCATTACCTCATGAAAAGTCTGGATTGTTCATTGTATCTCATCTGCTGAATACAATGAGCATTCCCATGAAAAGAAGGCTAACGAGAGTGATAGTCATAGGACAGGACCATTTTATTTTGCGACAGAAAATGCATTCTGAGGTAAGTGTTACAAAACTCGGTTTCGATAGTGTAACGATGTTGTTTTTATTGACATTGACACAGCATGAATTGGAAAACCAATGACATTTATAATACTCACATAATTGTTATGTTACACTTATGGTCTTCGAGACATATTTGAAGAACAATGAAATGCAATAGTAGTAGTCTTTAGGCTAAACAGCTACAATATACAGTATCTTGACGCGACAATAACTCATTCTGCGCCTCTATCCTTCCATACCTATTGATCATTTAAAGTGACTGGTGGATATAACATACAGACTGCTGTGCTGCTTCTACCTGGCATCCTTCAGTGGCGGACATCATGGTGCTGCTGGACATCCTGATCCGCATCCTCCAACTCGTCTTCCTCGTACTCGCCCACTTCGTCAGCAGTGGCGTCCTGGTACTGCTGGTACTCAGACACCAGATCATTCATGTTGCTCTCAGCCTCAGTGAACTCCATCTCGTCCATACCCTCTCCGGTGTACCAGTGAAGGAAGGCCTTACGGCGGAACATGGCAGTGAACTGCTCAGAGATCCTCCTGAACAGCTCCTGGATGGCCGTGCTGTTGCCGATGAAGGTGGCGGACATCTTAAGGCCACGGGGCGGGATGTCGCAGACGGCCGTCTTCACGTTGTTGGGGATCCACTCTACGAAGTAGCTGCTGTTCTTGTTCTGCACGCTCAACATCTGCTCGTCCACCTCCTTCATGGACATGCGCCCGCGGAAGATGGCGGCAACAGTGAGGTAGCGGCCGTGGCGAGGGTCGCAGGCGGCCATCATGTTTTTGGCGTCAAACATCTGCTGGGTCAGTTCGGGCACGGAGAGGGCACGGTACTGCTGGCTCCCCCTGCTGGTCAGAGGGGCAAAGCCGGGCATGAAGAAGTGGAGGCGGGGGAAGGGCACCATGTTGACGGCTAGTTTGCGGAGGTCGGCATTGAGCTGACCGGGGAAGCGCAAGCAGGTGGTGACCCCGCTCATGGTGGCCGACACCAAGTGGTTGAGGTCTCCGTAGGTGGGTGTGGTGAGTTTGAGGGTACGAAAGCAGATGTCATAGAGAGCCTCGTTGTCGATGCTGAAGGTCTCATCAGTGTTCTCCACCAGCTGGTGGACTGACAGGGTGGCGTTGTAGGGCTCCACCACCGTGTCGGACACCTTGGGTGAGGGCATGACACTGAAGGTGTTCATGATGCGGTCAGGGTACTCCTCGCGGATCTTGCTGATGAGCAGGGTGCCCATGCCAGAGCCGGTGCCCCCTCCCAGGGAGTGGGTGAGCTGGAAGCCCTGGAGGCAGTCACAGTTCTCAGACTCCTTCCTGACTACATCCAGGACAGAGTCTACCAGCTCTGCTCCCTCTGTGTAGTGGCCTTTAGCCCAGTTGTTACCAGCTCCACTCTGACCTGAAAGACCCATGAAAAACCTGGGTTAGAGACATAGCATCTTTGTGCTAGTAAACATCTAGCCATACATCTAGGAGAATGAAAAGCAAGTCACCAGTAACAGGCATATGCATTGTGTACATTATTTATTCATTTCCAGTGAAAGAGAAAATTCCATTCCATTGAAACAACATTGAATAATTTGTATCTAATAAAAGTAGTGTTTTAATCTAACTGTACTGGTGTGAATGCAAGCCTACTATACTTTTTTTCAGTATTATAGGTAAGGTGTCCTGGGGTGGATTTTTTTTAGCTCAATATCCCCATCCTGATGAGCACTGCAGCAGTAGCATGCTGGACTGCATTCTGCTGAGTCACCATTCTGGCTGTCTCTGCCTGACACAACTGCAGAAACGTTGCACAGAGAACACACTGTACATTTATGTGAAAGGTAAACTAAGCTTCGCTTCAAAGGACATGACAGTGAATGCTGTCACAGACATAACATGCTTTGGATCAAAGATGGAAGAGCTGATGAGGACATGATGATGACCAATTGGGCAAGACAGCACAGACAGATCTGGGACCAGGCTAGGCAAGATAGCACAAAAAGATATGGAATTCGGCTAGATGATAACCACTACTCACCAAAGACAAAGTTGTCTGGTCTGAAGAGCTGGCCGAAGGGCCCGGAGCGTACAGAATCCATGGTGCCTGGCTCCAGATCCACCAGGATTGCCCGGGGGACAAACTTGTTACCTGTGGGGGGAGGAGAGGCAGGGACATCAGGGGTGTATTCATTAGTCAGATTTCGTTGCACAACGGAAACAGTTTACTCCAAACCGTTTACTACCCTGGGTGAGATAGCATGGTGAAGCCACATCAGAGGGCACAACCTACACGGTAAACATTGATTCTGAGAAAATGTACCCAAAATGTTCTGAGGAAATATCTTGCTCCCCACTTGCATTTGGGACTATGGAAATAGAGACTGTGTGTTTATACAAACGGTTTGCCTTTATCTACAAAGGAAACAGAGGGCAAATACTAGGCATCCCCTGATCATGCTCTGCCGCACAGCTTATTAAACAGAGCAAAGCACAGACTGCCTCTGATTCTCTTTCTCTCTCTCACTCTCTCTCTGTCTCACTCTCTCACTTAGCCTCATTTGCAGACTGCAGCACCTTGCAGCACAGAGAATTTCCAAAGTAGGGAGGGTGAATAAAATGTGCTGTGCATAATTGATTCAGACCCAAGATGACATCTCCCAGACCAGAATAGAAAGAGGAGTGGGAGGCCCCAGTGCACAACTGAGCAAGAGAACAAGTACACTAGAAGGCCAGCATCCCGGAGTCACGTCTTCACTGTTGACTGTTGAGGCTGGTGATTTGCGGGTACTATTTAATGAAGCTACCAGTTGAGGACTTGTGAGGTGTCTGTTTCTCAAACTAGACACTCTAATGTACATTTCCTCTTGCTCAGTTGTGCACCGGGGCCTCCCACTCCTCTTTCTAGTCTGGTTAGAGCAAGTTTGCGCTGTTCTGTGAAGGGAGTAGTACACAGCGTTGTACGAGATCTTCAGTTTCTTGGCAATTTCTCGCATGGAAAAGCCTTCATTTCTCAGAACAAGAATAGACTGATGAGTTTTTTAGCTTGTAATCGAACCCACAAATGCTGATGGTCCAGATACTCAGCTAGTCTAAAGAAGGCCAGTTTTACTGCTTCTTTAATTAGCACGACAGTTTTCAGCTGTGCTAACATAATTGCAAACGGGTTTTCTAATGATCAATTAGCCTTTTAAAATGGATTAGCTAACACAACGTGCCACTGGAACACAGGTGTGATGGTTGCTTGATAATGGGCCTCTGTACGCCTATGTAGATATTCCATTAAAAATCTGCCGTTTCAAGCAACAATAGTAATTTACAACATTAGCAATGTCTACACTGCATTTCCGATCAATTTGATGTTATTTTAATGGACAAAAAATGTGCTTTTCATTAAAAACAAGGACATTTCTAAGTGGCCCCAAACTTTTGAACGGTAGTATATATGCTTAGTTGCAGTCAAAACAGCTCATAAAAGTCTGTCAGTGGTATGAATAGTTGGTAGAACTATAATACAGAAACCAGCTACCCTCTAAATGTAGTGGTGTATATTCTTCAAATAGTAGTTATTCTACAGGAAATGTTATATATATAGAGTACCAGTCAAACGTTTGGACACACCTACCCATTCAAGGGTTTTTCTTTATTTTTAAAAATTTCTACATTGTAGAATAATAGTGAAGACATCAACACTATGAAATAACACATATGGAATCATGTACAGTTGAAGTCGGACGTTTACATACACCTTAGCCAAATACATTTAAACTCAGTTTTTCACATTTCCTGACATTTAAATCCTAGTAAAAATTCCCTGTCTTCACTTCACCACTTTATTTTAAGAATGTGAAATGTCAGAATAACAGTAGAGAGAATGATTTATTTCAGCTTTTATTTCTTTCATCACATTCCCAGTGGATCAAAAGTTTACATACACTCAATTAGTATTTGGTAGCATTGCCTTTAAATTGTTTAACTTGGGTCAAACGTTTTGGGTAGCCTTCCACAAGCTTCCCAGAATAAGTAGGGTGAATTTTGGCCCATTCCTCCTGACAGAGCTGGTGTAACTGAGTCAGGTTGGTAGGCCTCCTTGCTCGCACATGCTTTTTCAGTTCTGCCCACACATTTTCTATGGGATTGAGGTCAGGGCTTTGTGATGGCCACTCCAATACCTTGACTTTGTTGTCCTTAAGCCATTTTCCCACAACTTTGGAAGTATGCTTGGGGTCATTGTCCATTTGAAAGACCTATTTAAGACCAAGCTTTAACTTCCTGACTGATGTCTTGAGATGTTGCTTCAATATATCCACATAATTTTCCTCCCTCATGATGCCATTTATTTTGTGAAGTGCACCAGTCCCTCCTGCAGCAAAAGCCCCCCCACACCATGATGCTGCCACTCCGTGCTTCACGGTTGGGATGGTGTTCTCAGCTTGCAATCCTCCCCCTTTTTCCTCCAAACATAACAATGGTCATTATAGCCAAACAGTTCTATTTTTGTTTCATCAGACCAGAGGACATTTCTCCAAAAAGTACGATCTTTGTCCTCATGTGCAGTTGCAAACCGTAGTCTGGCTTTTTTATGGCGGTTTTTGTTTTCTTCATTGCTGAGCGGCCTTTCAGGTTATGTCAATACAGGACTCATTTTACTGTGGATATAGATACTTTTGTACCTGTTTCCTCCAGCATCTTCACAAGGTCATTTGCTGTAGTTGTGGGATTGAATTGCACTTTTTGCACCAAAGTACATTCATCTCTAGGAGACAGAACGCTTCTCCTTCCTGAGTAGTATGACGACTGCGTAGTCCCATAGTGTTTAAACTTGCATACTATTGTTTGTACAGATTGAACAAGGTAACTTCAGGCATTTGTAATCTGCTCCCAAAGATGAACCAGACTTGTGGAGGTCTTGGCTGATTTCTTTTGATTTTCCCATGATGTTAAGCAAAGAGTTTGAAGGTAGGCCTTGAAATACATCCAAAGGTACACCTTCAATTGACTCAAATTATGTCAATTACCCTATCGGAAGTTTCTAAAGCCATGACATCATTTTCTGGGATTTTCCAAGCTGTTTATGTAAACGTCTGACACACTGGAATTGTGATACAGTGAATTCTAAGTGAAATAATCTGTCTGTAAACAATTGTTGGAAAAATGACTTGTGTCATGCACAAAGTAGATGTCCTAATCGACTTGCAAAAATTAGAGTTTGTTAACAAAAAAATTGTGGAGTGGTTGAAAAACTAGTTTTAATGACTCCAACCTAAGTGTATGTAAACTTCCGACTTCAACTGTAGTAACCAAAAAAGTGTTAAACAAACCAAAATATATTTTATATTTCAGATTTTTCAAAGTAGCAACCCTTTGCCTTGATGACAGCTTTGCACACTCTTGACATTCTCTCAACCAGCTTCATGAGGTTGATTTCAATGGCTTTCAATTAACAGGTGTGCCTTGTTTAAAGTCAATTTGTGGAATTTATTTCCTTCTTCATGTGTTTGAGCCAATTAGTTGTGTTGTGACAAGGTAGGGTTGGTATACAGAAGATAGCCCTATTTGGTAAAAGACCAAGTCCATAGTATGGCAAGAACAGCTCAAATAAGCAAAGAGAAATTACAGTCCATCATTACTTTAAGACAATCTGGAACATTTTAAGAAGTTTCTTCAAGTGCAGTCACAAAAACCATCAAGCGCTATGATGAAACTGGCTCTCATGCGGACTGCCCCAGGAAAGGAAGACCCAGAGTTACCTCTGCTGCAGAGGATAAGTTCATTAGAGTTAACTGCACCTCAGATTGCAGCCCAAATAAATGCTTCACAGATTTCAAGTAACAGACACATCTCAACATCAACTGTTCAGAGGAGACTGCGTGACTCAGGCCTTCATGGTCGAATTGCTGCAAAGAAACCACTACTAAATGACACCAATAAGAAGAAAAAAATAGCTTGTGGCAAGAAACACGAGCAATGGACATAAGACCGGTGGAAATGTGTCCTTTGGTCTGATGAATGTGAATTTGAGTTGTTTGGTTTCAACCACTGTGTCTTTGTGAGACGCTGCATCAGATGACCTGGCCTTCACAATCACCTGACCTCAACCCAATTGAGATGGTTTGGGATGAGTTGGACTGAAGAGTGAAGGCAAAGCAGCCAACATGTCACGCCCTGGCCATAGAGAGGCTTTTATTCTCTATTTTGGGTAGGCCAGGGTGTAACTAGGGTGGGCAGTCTAGTTTCTTTATTTCTATGTTTTCTGTTTCTATGTTTTGGCCGGGTTTCTCAATCAGAGACAGCTGTCTATCGCTGTCTCTGATTTGGAATCATACTTAGGCAGCCTTTTTTCCTTTTGTATTTGTGGGTAGTTGTCTCCGCATGTATAACCGTACGGACGACGTGCATGAGACAACAAGTTCTCAGCATACGTGGGAACTCCTTCAAGACTGTTAGAAAATCATTCCTCATAAAGCTCTTTGAGAGAATGCCAAGAGTGTGCAAAGCTGTCATCAAGGCAAAGGGTGGCTACTTTGAAGAATCTCAAATATAAAATATATTTAGATTTGTTTAACATTTTTTTGGTTACTACATGATTCCATATGTGTTATTTCATAGTTTTGATGTCTTCACTATTATTCGACTATGTAGAAAATAGTCGAAATAAAGAAAAACCCTTGAATGAGTAAGTGTGTCTAAACTTTGACTGGTACTGTATGTGCAACTTTATGTGGTATTTGGGTTGCTATAACATTGGTTTGAAGTGACTTTGAGGATTTGTAAGCATCCTGCCATAAAGGTAAAACAATTAAAATAGGCCCTGCCACTCCCATTGTTTCACTAGCAGCAATGCTAATTCTGGCTGTGGGCTAAGTAAATAAAGAAAACTAAGCCATGTTTTTGGTCATTGTCACTCAGGATCAATAGATTAATAACTTTTTGTGAATACAATTAAGTATATTTAAATGTTGTTGTACTGCCCTTTAAATGGCAGTCGTTTTTTGCCACATAAATTTGCCAAAATTAGTATTTAGTACCAAAAGTCTAAAAACTAAAAGATACTACAATCAAATGATGGTCAATCTGCTTTTTAGTACTTTGTAGTTTGGAAAAAAGCTGCACATTATTTATGGGAAAATGTTATATTTTTGTTTTCCAGAATATGCAAATTAACTGTAATTTTGCAAATATAACCGTCTGTTTAGTTATTTTAATTTTATTTCAGATAACATTATTTACATGTCTAATTATATTTTGATAAGAATTAATTTTACATTTTCTATGAAGGTTGCTTTTTCCAATAGATTACTCTTGGGGACAATGACCCTAGTTGGTAATCCATGTATCTAAAATATGTTGGTAGTATGAGGGTTAACATGCTGCTACACACATCTCTCTATGAATTAGTGCCTTGTTATTTTAGGAAACTTTTTATTGATGAATGCACAATGCATGTACAATAATGGATGGCAGAGTTGCTCACACACATGCAAGCTCAATTTATGCCTGACAACTGTGAAATAAGAGGGATCAATACTGCTTAGCATTTGCACACACTGGGAATATGATCAGAGCTAACCACAGGACATGTTGGCCTCATAGGACCTAGGTTCTGCAGCCTGGTTGGTTTGGCAAAGAAGACTGACTGCTCAGTATGGCAAAGAGCCGGAGACAAAGGATGGGATGCTGCATGGCAATTACCTTCAAATCCCTGGCTAAGAAATATCAGACCAACACACAGACAGCAGACAAACATTAGGGTTGGGTCGGTTTTACAGAGACTGCAGATGTATACATGACCCCCGATGTAGAGACAGATATAGAGTTTGCTGTTTGATTGTTTATTTCACTTTTGTTTATTATCTTTGTCAATTGCTTTGGCAATGTTAACATACGTTTCCCATGCCAATAAATTCCATTGAATGTAATATAGTGAGATAGAGGGAGAGAGAGAAAGAGAGAGATAAATGATGCAGGAGAGAGAGAGAAAGATGTGATACAGGGAGAGAAATAACGAGGGAGGGAGGGGGGGAGATTGGCAGGTACCTGCTGCTGTCCTCATTTCCCCTGCCCTGCCAGAGAGGGATGGAGGGAGGGAGGGAGGGAGAGAGATTGGCAGGTACCTTCTGCTGTCCTCATTTCCCCTGCCCTGCCACAGGGCCCACTGCACCCAGACAGATATTATGGTTACAATGTCACATACTCAGTTTGGATTAGCCCTACAGAGCATGGCTTTGCAAATCCAATGAGGTCTGCAGTTTTTATCACCAGGGAATATTGATTTACTTTTGTTTTAATTTGGAGGAAAGCCAAGTGATATTACAGTGTGCTTATGGTTTATTATTTTCTTTAAACACATGTTCAGATGCATGCAGAGATTACTTCATGCACAGTCTAGACAAATATATGTATATATACCCGATGCTTCATTGTAGTACACGTTTATCCTCTCCAGCTGCAGGTCACTGTCACCTTGGTAACTTCCGGTGGGGTCGATGCCGTGTTCGTCACTTATGACCTCCCAGAACTGTGAATGGGACAGAGATGTAGGTACTGCAACTGATGTTTAAAGGTTTGAACTAAGAGAAAAATATTTTCTGTGCTCTGGCTATGACCTGTTCAAGACGCATTGAAAAATACCGAACGGTATTCGTGCGTAGCCCTATCCCTATTGCGCATGGTGATAGCATGACTCATCGGCCCAGATGCGCGACACCACTGCAGACACTTTGCTTCCTAGCCCAAGTCCATAGGACCACACCCATATCAATCGAATAGCATGTAATATTTCTACATAAATACTAATTTCCATAGCACATTAGGCCAAAAATATTATACCAAAATACTGGATGGGTATTTGGGAATTTGATGTCTTGGAAAATGAAGTGCGACATAGGCCTATTTTAAATAAAGTTACATGGGCGAAAAAAGCATGCAGGTCTCAACATTTCAAACACCTAACAAAATAGTTATTGCTCTATAACAACCACTGCGTCAGTACACAAATATAAACATGCCACCTACTTTGGCACCAATCTGGTTTCCACATTGCCCGGCCTGGATATGAACAATCTCCCTCATGATGATGCCTTGTGGGTGCAAGCAGACAGCAGCCTTTTGTCTCAGCTAACACCGATGTCCTCAACCTCTTTGCTACCCCTGCATGTGTAGCCTCTCAGCAGTTTTTACATTACTGGGGCGAGCGGTGAGCTCAGGGAGAGTCATCATGTTGATGCTGACGCCACACCGGCGCTGCATCCCAATCTCGCGCACCAGCCTATCAGCGGGCAACGTTTGATGCAGTGGGCCAGTGGACTGGTTGAGGATGCTGCTGCATCACTTTTCGTCTAAAACATGGCGCATTGTTATGTAGCTCTGCAACTACATCATCCACAATGTTGTCAATGCCATTCTCAAGACAGACATATTCGTTTTTATTGATCACTTGTTTAGTAGAGCGGGGAAGAGTTTACCCCTAGGAGCATGTTTACAGGGTATTGAGGTATTGTATGACATTATACAACAGGAAGTGGTTAAAATCAGAGTTTTCCAAGCAGATAAATATATTGGCAGCATCAGTGGGTTAATAGTTGGTTGAGTAGAATGGTCTAATAATTTAAAGATCAATAAAAATACAAAATACTAAACCACATTTATGGAATGACTGTCTAGCACAGCCTCAATTCAATAAGCAAGTGACATATTGAAAACTGATCCTCAACATATAGCATCAACACACTTTATACCCATGGCATGATCTTGGGATAGAGAGGACATCAACTGGTAAAACAAGGGACAACTCAAACACCTCAAGATTCCGTATCAAGAGGTGTCTTGAAAATAGTCTGAAGAACGATTAACTCAACAAAGACCCAGGAATACACCATTCATCAATAAATAGTGACGTTTATTACAACGCCACGTGGCTTATATGCAAGTGCATTATTCAAAATCCCCAAATAAAAATGTGACTAGTAGTCTGTCATTTTTACATTCTTTCTTTCAAATCTTGCACCAACAGAAACTCTGTGCCATATTAGGGTTCTTTTTCATTTCACCAATATAGATGTTTGGTTGCATGTAGGATGAGTGAAGATTTGATCAGTTGAAAACCTGATTTGTTCAGTTGAAAACCCTTTCCAAACCACTGTATGATGGCACAACCTATGAACAACCTATGAACCTAGAGAAAATCATCTTTACCTGAATGTATTCTATGGTCTATCTACTTTTTCTGTTTAACTATAGCCACTCTCCAAGCCATCACCCAACTCTTACCATACACTAGCGCCTGGTGCTGACTTTGCTATTACATATGACATCTGAGACTGTAATGTAAGGTTGCAATGTGTTGTATTGTGACATTTGAAGATAAGAGAATCTGCTAAATGACCAGAATGCAAATTAAAAATCAAATTTTACATGTGAGGTTACACCATTTGTTCCTGTGTGTGTCAGTGCATGTGTGTCTCAGCGAACCAATGAGATGGTGAGGTTGCATTTCAGGAAATGGGCGGTGAGAACTACTGTACAGCTGCAGACAATATCCTCTTTAACATCTGTAAGATTGAGCTATTTTGTTGTTCCAGTGTGAATAGACAGTACAGTGACAGAATGTACAGTAAAGTAAGTGTATTGTATTGTACATATACAACATGTTGAGTCTGTTATTGAAGTGATAAGAGTGCTCAGACAGACTGTTCACAACAGCAGCCTCCTCACATCACTGCTAGCCAAACAAGCTAATCGGACTGGGGTGAAGTTGCCCCTAGACACTGATCTTGGGTCAGTTTAGCAGCTTCCCAATCAATGGTTAAGTTTAGGATCAGGGGGAAGCTAGTCCTAGATCTGTAACTAGGGGAGACTTTACTCCTGAGTTAACTACTCTGAGTTGGCAGGATACATTGTGCTTTGAGGCCTAGGGTGTATTGGAGATTTAAGAAGTGAGTAGGCCCATATAGGGGTGTACTGAAGTTTAACTTGTTTCACATATCCTTTCTGCATCATCAGTCTTGTGAACAGGGTAGTATTAGGAATTAATCTCACAAGAAAATAATATCTTCTTTAACAGCATGCTTACTTACCAGGAAATAACCAGAGAATTAACATAAAGTATGTTGTTACACGTTTAGTATTATCATAGTTATTTTTTACATCCATAGAAATACATGACAGTATGTGTTGTGATGACTACTGTATGATTAGTGTACAGTAGAGTGATCATTTTGGCTGCTATTGCATCATACACAACACTTTGGACACCTCCAAAGCCATTGTATTTTCCTGGTTAAATACATAGTAATAAACACACTTTATAAGAATGTGGACTCCATGGCATTTGACATCAATCAATGAGATTTGAAAAGAAGCTTTACAATAAATTAGTGATGTTGTATTTGTAAACAGTGGCCAATTGACACAGATCTCTGCACAATTGGATGTAGTAGCCTTATTAGTGAACTGATAGCCACCATTTTGTTTGTCGGGTATGTACTATTGTCAACAGTCAGTCAATAACAGATGTTGGTAAAGCATGACGTTGACACTAGCCATTTGGGTTTTAAAAAGAAGAAGAAAGCTCCTCATCACAATTTTAATAAAAATAATCAAAGATGTTTGTTGTTTTTTACAGTCAAGAGATCACAGCATTTCTCTATCATGTCTGTATTGATTACAATGAAATAAGTACTTAATGTTAATGATTGTTAATATTTTGAATTACAAATCCAACAAAAACAGAGAGGGGTAAGCCTACATTTCAAAATGTAGCAGAATTTTAGTCAATATCACAAAAATATAATTTTTGCATACTTTGGTGAAATGAAAATATTTTCAAGTATATTTTTCTAGGGAATACACAAAAAATATTTTTACTACAACAAATATGCAAATGACACATACACAATACACACAAGATGGTGGCAATGACAGATATATTTGACAAAATACTTTTGTCATTCATGTGTCCATTTCAGAGCGATGGCTCTTGTTCCTTTTTAGGTAACATTTTAACATCACTTCTTTGTTTCGTGGAAAAGTTCACATTTTTGTTTACATGCTCTGTCCCCATAGCAAAGGATAAAGTGCCACTTACATTCACACAAATAATGGTGACAGTGCCGGCTAGCTGTATACACTAAGGACACGCCCCTTGAGATTATAGTGGAAATCTTTGTTCTTATTTTTGCAATCAAGCTCAACATCAGTAGCACAACAACATTAAGTATGCAATTTTATCTACAATATCACGTTTACAAGATCCATTGCATACAGTACAATTCATTTCATTTATGAAAAGAGTGGAAAAATAAAAAGATGACGCTTCAGTCCCATGAAACAGGGAAATAGTAAAAAAAAAAAAAAAAAATGTTTCACTTTCAGGACCACACCGTCAATAATCACAACATAGCCCTACAGGACCAACTGACCACTCACTTAAACCACATCACCGGTAAAGCTCTCCTTTTCTACTGTCATTTCAGACATAAACAGTCTATTGTCTTTTTAACTTTGGAGCATGCCTCTTCAGTTCAAGTCATTCTCTCCTTCTCTCTAACCTTTCATACACACATGCCTGTATTACAAGGACTGGAGTCTTGAGATGTTTCACTTGTGATTTTAACTCATTGTCTAATACATCAAAATACCTCCAATACTTGTCTTTATTGCCCTTCGATTGGCAGTTCATTCGGGCAGCAAAATTTACTTTTGGTTTTTCATGTTTGGCAAATTGCTCTTTTCCCTACACAGATTCCAATTGGTTTCTGAGTACTAATTTCAGCGACAACAAGAACAATTAGGAGAAATCTGGCAGTGTTGACATTCAAAATTCTGCTTTGTATTCTTGAAGTATTTTTTTCTACATGATAAGGCAAATGTACATCATCAAACACATTGGACATACATCTAAGTCTGCAGTTGAGGCAAATGTACAGTCAAATGTTTTTTTTTGTGGTATTTATGGAATCCCCAACTAACCTTTGGGATAAAGGATTCTAAATGGAGTTTTGGCTGGTAGTCTCTCAGTCTAAAATAGCATTCAGGATTCCCCCAACAACAACAAAGTCACACGCTGACGACTTCATAATTACTGACAGTTTCAGACTGTGGCTGAGTAAGGGACAGTTCAACATTTTTGAGGTGTACTAAAAAAATGGCACCCCCCATCCTCAAAGTAAAAAATATTTTCAAACAACACTCCCCTTGTATTGTAAAAAATAATTGCACACCGTCCCCCCTCATAGAATTAACTCTAAATAATGTTTGTGACCACAAATAACAATAACTATAGTGACCCTGTGTCTATAAATGTGACTTTTCCACTTCATCCTGCTTTTGTGGCACAGTCGATGCAACGTAGGGCTACGGGCCAGAAGGTTGAGAGTTCGACGACCACCATGGACAGAGCTAACGCTCCCGGCCTGTTTCATTAGACCTACACCACAATCAGAGCAAGCTACAGACAATGATCAGCTAGGTGGAAATCAGATTTTCAAAATGTTGATGCCATATTTAAGCAATAATGCTCGAGGGGGTGTGGTATATGGCCAAAATACCACGGCTAAGGGCTATTCTTATGCACAACGCAATGCGGAATGCCTCAATACAGCCATTAGCCACGATATATTGGCCATATACCACAAACCCTGAGGTGCCTTATTGCTATTATAAACTGGTTACCAGCGTAATTAGAACAGTACAAATATTTTTTCTTGTCATACCCATGGTATACAGTCTGATATACCACGACTTTCAGCCAATCAGCATTCAGGGCTCCAACCACCCGGTTTATAATTATATAAAATATATGCAACAAATTTTCCACCAACAGGTCTCTGTGCCAATGGACAACAACCAATAAGCAAATTATACGGACTTCGGTTGCTTCAACATCATGGTTTGCGTTTTCAACACCACAATCTGGACAGTTTGAATGCCTGAATAAAATGTTGGACAAATGTACGCATGTAGCCTACAGGAGACTTTTGAAGTAGCTTAATCCAATTCAAATATTGTGACTGGTTGGTTGTTTATGCCACACGTAAAAGGTAATCCAAAAGTTAAATTACAAATATTTAGGCTATATTGAAGTGTTAGGTTCTAGGTGCGCGAGGAATAGCTGCTCGGAGGCAGAGCACGCATGACACTTTCCTGAACAACTGGGCCTGTTGGGAGCATATGTGGCCACATTATTATAGCACGACTTAGGAGAATGAGGATCCGTAACAGACAGCGCATCTCAGTATCAGAACTTAAAATAATGCCAGAATGGCCTGCTACTGTGTATTTCTAGACCAGGGGTCTCCAACCTTTTCTAGCATGAAAAGCTTAAAAATGTAATGCGTCTCGAGTTACACATTTTTTCAAGTTTTCAAATAGGCACATTCTTCCTTTTCTCCTCTCCCCTGCAATTCATCGCCAGGTCCTTAGTGTACAAGATAATTTTTTTCTGTGAATATACCTGGTAAAAAATGTTGCAAAAAATGTTGTTTCCATGTTTCATGAGCTGAAATGAAAGATCCCAGACATTTTCCATACAAAAAAAGCTTATTTCTCTAAAATGTTATGCACAAATGTGTTTACTTTCCTGTAACTGAGCATTTCTCATTTGCAAAGATAATCTATCGACCTGACAGGTGTGGCATATCAAGGAGCTGATTAAACAGCAAGATCATTACACAGGTGCACCTTGTGCTGGGGATAATAAAAGGCCCCTCTAAAATGTGCAGCTTTGTCACACAACACAATGCCACAGATGTCTCAAGTTTTGAGGGAACGAGCAATTGGCATACTGACCGCAGGAATTTCCACCAGACCTGTTACCAGATAATTGAATGTTAATTTCTCTACCATAAGCCACTTCCAACATAATTTTAGAGAATTTGGCTGTACGTCCAAGAGGCCTTACAACTGAGTGCCCCATGGTGGAGGTGGGCTATGGTATGGGCAGGCATAAGCTACGGATAACAAATACAATTGCATTTTATCAATGGCAATTTGAATGCACAGAGATACCGTGACGAGATCCTGAGGCCCATTGTGGTGCCATTCATCCGCCACCATCACCTCATGTTTCAGCATGATAATGCATGGCCCGTGTCGCAAGGATCTGTGCACAATTCCTGGAAGTTCCTGTCCCAGTTCTTCCATGGCCTGGCTACTCACCAGACATGTCACTCACTGAGCATGTTTGGGATTCTCTGGATCGAAGCGTACGACAGCGTGTTACAGTTCCCGGCAATATCCAGTA
The DNA here is from genome assembly GCF_045791955.1 of Oncorhynchus clarkii lewisi. Classification (NCBI taxonomy): domain Eukaryota; kingdom Metazoa; phylum Chordata; class Actinopteri; order Salmoniformes; family Salmonidae; genus Oncorhynchus; species Oncorhynchus clarkii. The sequence goes on from NC_092174.1 coordinate 26,712,292, forward strand.
ACCTTGCACAATCATTGAAGAGGAGTGGGACAACATTCCACAGGCCACAATCAACAGCCTGATCAACTCTATGTGAAGGAGATGTCGCGCTGTGGGAGGTAAATGGTGGTCACACCAGATAATGACTAGTTCTCTGATACACGCCCCTACTTTAATTATTATAATTTTTTTGTTTATCTGTGACCAACAGATGCGTATCTGTATTCCCATTCATGTGAAATCCATAGATTAGGGCCTAATGAATTTGTTTAAATTGACTGATTTTCTTATATGAACTGTAAACTCAGTCAAATCTTTGAAATGGTTGCATGTTGCATTTATATTTTTGTTCAGTTTAGACACAAATGATATACTTACTCATGACTTTGCAGTCAACATTTGATTGAGAAGGCTTTGGGGAAACCCACAAGACAGTTATCACATCAACTGGCTCCACATGAAGTGATAGACAAACGCGTGCATCACACAGACAGACCAGGGCAATATTGCTGGAAAATTAATTGGCAGATATTGTTTTACGTTTGTCTTTTAAGGCCTTTAGTGGCTAACCAGGGGTGGGATAATGCCAACGTTGCATTTATTAGATAGTAGCTGGGAAGCTGCGGTGTCTGATACTTGAGAGATTTGTTTGATGACCGTTTGCAGTGGGCCATGTGAATATTGCATGTACTTTCAGAATTATTTGGCGAGCTACTCATAGGTGGGTTGCGAGCTACTCATAGGTGGGCTGCGAGCTACTCATAGGTGGGCTGCGAGCTACTCATAGGTGGGTTGCGAGCTACTCATAGGTGGGCTGCGAGCTACTCATAGGTGAGCTGCGAGCTACTCATAGGTGGGCTGCGAGCTACTCATAGGTGGGTTGCGAGCTACTCATAAGTGAGCTGCGAGCTACTCATAGGTGGGCTGCGAGCTACTCATAGGTGGGTTGCGAGCTACTCATAGGTGGGCTGAGAGGTACTCATAGGTGGGTTGCGAGCTACTCATAGGTGGGCTGCAAGCTACTCATAGGTGGGATGCGATCTACTGGACCTGTTGGAGACCCTTGTTCTAGAGCAGACCAACAATTGAGCCAAATGGAATGAATGGAATGAAATATTATTCAAATGACATTTTCACTGCAGTTCACAGCCTAGAGTAAAATGTACTGACTTGAAAGCAATAATGTGTTCTAGGCTAGTCTAGGTAGAATAATTGTACAGTCCCTAAAACAAGATTTACAGTATAGGGGAGATTTTTGAGCTGCATATCTCATGTCTTCACTGTTCTTTCATGCGCAATGATGCACCTGGTCTCTACACTTATATTGGTGCAGCTTTGAATGATATTATGTGTGGTATGATCGCTAGTTATTGCAGATCTGGACAAACTATCCACCTACCACTATTGTCACTATGAAAGGTGGATAGAGGGCAGGATAGACAGTTAGACTGGTAGACTATATTGGCTTGTGGTATAGTTAGTATGTGGAGAAGTGCAGTGCATAATGGAACCTCCAAAACATATTGATATAGGGGAGGTGCATGCAAGCAGATGATGGAATAAATCATATAGTAAAACCTGCAAATAGGGTGAATGTAAACCTAGGGGAAAAAACGCATTACCCTCCCAGTAAATTTCGAACTGTCCCTAACCACTCATCACTGTCACCACAACCCTGTCCTGTTCTCTGGCTGTTCCCAGTAAGATGTATGACACAAAAAAACTTGGCCCAAGCTCAAGCTGTTACCCTCCTGTTTGTCACTTGCAGTCTCCCGACAGAGCAGCTGAAATGTCTGAGGCCTGACAGACCAGTTAGTGACCCCCGTCATGTGACATGGTTGTCTAGGGCTTCTTCCTCCATGAGGGAGGGGCCCACCTCCTTGTTCCACAGGTGGAGCCTTGGATCATGAAGACACCACCCCGTTGACAGCGCTGTTTTCTGAGATGGCACAATCCATTACGGGGAGGATACCTGAGTCTATTGGGGAGGAGATGGTGCAGTCCATTATTGTGGAAGCAGGGGCCGCCTCTGTGGTCTCAGAGTCTGTTATGTTGGGGAGAAGTGAGTCTATGAAAAGCAGAGTTGTAGAGTCCAATGTAAGGGGTTGAACAATGTCTGTGATGGGGAGAGTGGTAGAGTCCACAGTGAGGGGGTGAACAGTGTCTATGACAGGGGGAGTGGAAGAGTCCACTGTTGTTGGGATATGAACTGAGTCAATGGGTGGCAGTGGTGGTGATAGGGGGGTGGGGTAATGAACAGGGGAATGAGCTACGACAGGGGAAGAGGGAGAGACAACAACATCCTTAACACATGAAGAGTCCAACTCTGGAGTATGGACAGAGTCTGTGACAGGGGGAATGGTACAGTCTGAATTATGGGTAGGAGGAGGGGGGAGTTTGTCATCTACAGAGTCTATTATAATGGGAATGATAGAATCTGTGGTGATGGGGTCAGTAGAATCATTAGGAGTGGTAAAGTCGACCATGGGGGGAAGGGGAACAATGTCATTGATGACAGTAGGGGAGGGTGTTGGAGAAGGGGGGATAGGGACAATTACAGGGTGAGTGGTAGAGCCCAAGGTACAAGGAGTTTCTATGACAGGGGGAATGGTAGAGTCCAATGTAGAGGTGTTTTTTATGACAGGGGGAGGGGTAGAGTCCAATGTGGAGGTAGAGGATGAATCAAGTACTGGTGGAGTGGTTGAGTCCAATGAAGAGATAGGATGGGTTTCAATAACAGGGGGAATGGGGTTGACCAAGATGGAGGTAGGGAGGTCTTCTGTATCAGTGGCAGTGGTAACGTCCTTAGTAGGGGAGGGGGCTGAGGGGTATATCAGTAGAATCTCAATTAGGGGTATATCAGTAGAATCTTCAGTGGACTTCAGAAGGGAATTGGAGGGAGTGAGGGCACTATTTCTAGGTGTGGAAGATAACAGGTGCTCTTTACTAGGCAGTACAACGTCTGCCTTATCTAGGGCCGCCATGGGAGTACCAGATGGGGGCGTAACGGATTTCCCATTGAGGTCTTTCTTAACCAGGGGCACAGTATCAGGATCAGGCTCAGGCTGGAATGACGTCAACTCTGTAGTGGGGGGCGGCAAAATAACTATAAACGACGGTGCCGTGAGGTCAACAGCGGAGGATGCCGTGGAGTCCATGGTGAAGACGGTGGTGGCGGCCGCCTCGTGCAGTGGTGTGTCGTGGACCCGGGTGTAGTCCCTGCTGCTCTCCGACTGGGCCAGGAGGAGGCGCTGTTCGCCAGGCTTCTTGGGGGGCATCAGGGGTTGGCGGGTGTAACACTCCCCGTCGGCCAGGGTCTCGGGCAGGGGCTGGTAGCGCGTCTCGGGGAGGAGGAGAATGCAGATGATGCAGATGAGGGTGCAGCAGGCGAAGATGATGTGGTGGAGGAAGTAGCCCTTCTGATTGTGCAGCTCCATGATGGGGGCGGTCAGCATGCCGAAGCCAGCGCTGGCTAGTACCAGGCCCAAACCACCACCCCTACGGAGAGAGAGACAAGGAACGTCATGTCAGCCATCACTTCTGAAATCTACACATCTACACCCAATCTCACACCCACCCTTGCCCCCTACTCTCCTAGGCAGCTCTAATATAGATTTGAGGCGATACAGACCACCACCCCTACAAAGTGAGACATGGAACGTCAGCTAGGAAGTCACCATATCTGAAGCACATGACTACTTCCGATTCCAAAACCGCACCACTGTCTTTAAATCTGATCCATTCTTTAGAAAGGGTGTGCCCTGCAACCTCTGCTATTGCCAGTGCAACGATCTGCTTAGTTACTGTCTGAATTTATTCAATTTCAAGGTTCTCTATGTTCACATTCAATGGCACATTCAAGCCCCTACTAGACTAATTTCCTTACGAAGACACACTTGCTGATTATTGTGTTATTGACATATCCTATCAGCCATTTTAAGGTCACAACCGCAGAGAGTGCTGCAATACCATGATTAATCCGATACCATTGAGGAGTTTACCACATCAGTAACAGGCTTCATCATTAAGTGCAGCATAGACAACGTCGTCCCCACAGTAGCAATACGAACGTAACCAAAACAAAAACATTGATTATTGGCAATATCTGCGCTGGGCTAAAGGCTAGAGCTACTCCTTACAAGGAACAGGACACGGACATGGACACATACAACAAAGCCTGCTGCGACCTCCGACGCAATATCAAACATGCAAAAGGACACCAACTCCGACGCTTGTCTTATGTGGCAGGTTTTGCAGACGATAACAGATTACGAAGGGAAATCCAGCCATGAGATGCCCAGTGATGCAGAACTATCAAACGAGCTAAATGCCTTTTATGCTCACTTCGAGAAATACAACACTGAGTCTTGCTTGAAAGCCCCTGTTACGGATGACTGTGTGATCTCGCTCTACATGGTCGATGTGAGTATGGGTGTTTTCACACTTGGCACCTTTCAGACCATTTTTGTGAACTCAGTGCAGTTCAGTTCATTTTTCTGTGCAGTGTGAACACTCCAAAAGGAACTGAGACCTGTCAAAAGAGCCCCCAAAGCGAACCGAAATGAGACCATCTAGAGAGGTAGTCTGAATTCGGTTAGCTTGAAATACACGGTTTCGGTTCCCTTTTTTAGGGCAATGTGAACACGAAGCTTCCCAGATTTGCATGTCATTATTCCCGCATTTAATTCAATAATTACTGAAATGGTTACCTGGTCTACCTACGCTGACCCTATCTTGCACTCACTCTATGTACACTCACAAGACTATACATACACACTATATACAAACTCACACTACAATGACACGAAACCCACACACGTTCACATACATTACATACAAACACACATACAGTGTATAACACAAACACACACAAACGCACATACTGACACAACACACACACACACACACACACACACACACACACACACACACACACACACACACACACACACACACACACACACACACACACACACACACACACATACACTTTTGCACTCATTATGCAGTGCCTTCAGAAAGTATTCATACCTATATGTCTTATTCTACATTTTGTTGTTGCAGCCTGAATTCAAAATGGATCAAATGTATTTTTTTGTCTCACACATCTACATACAATATCCCATAATGACAATGTGAAAACATGTTTTTATACATTTTCGCAAATGTCTTGAAAATGAAATACTAAAATCGAATTTACATAAGAATTCACCCCCCAGAGTCAATATGTTACAATCACCTTTGGCAGCGAATACAGCTGTGAGTCTTTCTGGGTAAGTCCCTAAGAGCTATGCACACCTGGATAGTACAATATTCGCACATTATTATTATTATTTAAAAAAAAAAATTTTTAAGTCTGTGAAATTAGTTGTTGATCATTGATAGAGTGGCAGATTCAAGTCTTGCCATAGATTTTCAATTTGATTTAAGTCAAAACTGTAACTACGCCACTCAGGAACATTCAATGTTGCCCTAGTAAACAACTGTAGTGTATATTTGGCCTCGTGTTTTAGGTTATTGTCCTGCGGAAAGGTGAATTTGTCTTCCAGTGTCTGTTGGAAAGCAGACTGAATCAGGTTTTCCTCAGATTTTTTTCTGTGCTGTCACGTACTTGTGGAGAGACAGACCATGGCGCAGTGGATGTTGAGTTCCACATATTTATTATAAAGTGAAACTTAGCAAAAACAAAACAATAAATCAATAGACTAACGACTAACGAAATGTGACTACTTGGTGCACATGCACAAAACACAAAATAATATCCCACAAATACAGGTGGGGAAACAACCTAACTAAATATGATACCCAATCAGAGGCAACGATAAACAGCTGCCTCTAATTGGGAACCATATTAGCACCCACATAGAAATATCTATACTAGATCACCCCCTAGTCACGCCCTGACCTACTACACCATAGAGAACTAAGGGCACTCTATGGTCAGGATGTGACAGTACCCCCCCCTAAAGGTGCGGACTCCGGATGCAAAACCTGACACCAAATGGGGAGGGTAGGGGGGGTGATTAGTGTCAGTGGCGGCTCCAGTGCAGGTTGTAGCCCCCGCCCAGACCCCGGATCCGGCCATGGCGCCGGGCTGAACGCCGTGCCTGGACTGGGCACCGGCGCAGAGGAAGGCTCCGGCCTTGGAGCGGGACTGGACGCCGTGCCTGGCCTGGGCACCAGCACAGAGGGAAGCGCCTGCCATGGAGCTGGAATGGACGCCATGCCTGGACTGGGCACCGTGTCTGGACTGGGCACCAGTGCAGAGGAAGACTCCTGCCATGGAGCGGGAATGGACACCATGCCTGGACTGGGCACCGGCGCAGAGGAAGGCTCCTGCCCTGGATTGGGACTATGGACCGTCATAGGAGGTTCTGGACTGTGGACCGTCGTAGGAGGTTCCGGACTGTGGACCGTCGCAGGAGGTTCCGGACTGTGGACCGTCGCAGGAGGTTCCGGACTGTGGACCGTCGTAGGAGGTTCCGGACTGTGAACCATCGCTGGAAGCTCTGGACTGGGAATCGTCGCTGGAAGCTCTAGACTGGGAACCATCGGCGGAAGCTCTGGACTGGGAACCGTCGCCGGAAGCTCTAGACTGGGAACCGTCGGCGGAAGCTCTGGACTGGGAACCGTCGCCGGAAGCTCTGGACTGGGAACCGTCGGCGGAAGCTCTGGACTGGGAATCATCGCCGGAAGCTCTGGACTGGGAATCATCACCGGAAGCTCTGGACTGAGAACCGTCGCCGGAAGCTCTGGACTATGAACCGTCGCCAGAAGCTCTGGACTATGAACCGTCGCCAGAAGCTCTGGACTGGGAACCGTCGCCAGAAGCTCTGGACTATGAACCGTCGCCGGAAGCTCTGGACTGTGAATGCGCACTGGAGGCCTATTGAGTGGAGCAGATGCAGGACGTACCGGACTGGGAAGGGGCACTGGAGGCCTATTGAGTGGAGCAGATACAGGACGTACCGGACTGGGAAGGGGCACTGGAGGCCTGGTGCGTGGAGCCAGCACAGGTGGCACCGGACTGGTGACACGCACTTCAGGGCAAGTGCGGGGAGTAGGCACAGGACGTACCGGACTGGGGAGGCGCACTGGAAGTCTGGTGCGTGGAGCCGGCACAGGTGACACGCAACTCAGAGCGAGTGCGGGGAGCAGGCACAGGATGTATCGGACTGGGGACACATACTTCAGGGCGAGTGCGAGGAGGAGACAGAGGACGCACCTGACTGGGGAGGCGCTCTGGAGGCCAGAAGTGTGGAGCCGGCCCAAGTTGCACCAGACTGCGAACCGGATCCTCTGGTCAGATGTCATCTCTCTCATCTCTCTCCCAACTTCCCCATTGACCCTGACAGTCTCTGGCTCTTCAGAGTGGCTCTTGCGAGTGCAGGGAGCAGGCACAGATGGTACCGCGCCTGCGCTGCAACATACTCCTTGCCAGAACCTCTCTCCGGTATCTCTCATTAAATACCTCTATCGACTCCCACACAGGCTCTGGCACTCTCTGCTGCACGACCGCTAGATCTGCCGACCATCCCTCGTGCCTCCCGCCACAATTATTTTTTTTGGGGTTGTCCTTGGGCTTTCTGTGGGCGCGAATCCTGGGTTTGTCGCTGTCCTCTATTTTTTCCTTCCGTCTGCCGCCAAGGAAATGTTTTGCATCCTCCCAAGTCCAAAACTTCCTTACTTCATGTTTACGCTGCTTGGTCCTTTGTTGGTGGGATATTCTGTCACGATCGTGAGGAGAGACGGACCAAGGCGCAGCGGATGTTGAGTTCCACATTTCATATTTATTATGAAGTGAAATTTAGCAAAAACAAAACAATAAATCAATAGACTAACAACGAAATGTGACTATGTGGTGCACATGCACAAAATAATATCCCACAAATGCAGGTGGGGAAACAACCTACCTAAATATGAACAGGTCTAGTGAGTGGAGCAGGTCAGGATTTCATAGCCGCAAGCAGAACAGTTGAAACTGGAGCAGCAGCACGGCCAGGTGGACTGGGGACAGCAAGGAGTAATCATGCCAGGTAGTCCTGAACAACAATGTTTTTGATCCTTCCTCAGTTTTCTCCTATCACATCTATTAACCCGCTAGACAACGTTGATGGGCGTCTTCTTTAGCATATGCATCAGATCCATATCAACCCACAAGGTGCAAAAACATAAGCACCAACCCTTGATAAAAAGTACATCAACTATTGTAAAGGATTAATTGCATTAAGACATATTTGTGGAAAAGCTAGAAATGGTTTGTATAATTCTTCAAAGTCCAGAAAAAACACAAGACCTCCAGCCTATTTTAATTTCCCTTACAATAAAAATATTACAGTTTAATCCATTTGATCAACTTTATCTGTAGATTCAATTAGTAATACAGTTAAACAGCAGTAACTAATAAAGTCCAGTTAAAGCTTATTTTGACAAAGTAGAACAAAAAAGATAATACTATAACCAGCCAGGTGCACAGGTGAAATAATTTGCTGTATTCCTAAACAAAAGCACCAGTACATGAACAATTGTAAAGGATACATTTCATATTTTAATTTGAAGATGATTAGGTTACTAGTTTTTACTTAGTAGACAGAGCATTGCTGCTGCACTGGTCATGTGCTGAATGCATTGACAGTACGGATATTCTTGGAAAAAGTAACATTTGGAAATAGAGCTGCACCTCTTGAATTATGAGAGTTATTTGACAAAGGTAAGTGTAATAGAAACTGCAGAATTTGCTCTTCCTGATATTATATAGAAATAAATATGTTTTACCTGCATGTGATTCTGAAGGAGGATTTGAAAAAGTGATGCACCTTTCCATGCATTTGTAAATTACAAGTTACACCCCTCTCTGCTTGTACAATTTGACAATTGATAGGCCTAATATTGTCACTTGTCAATTTAATCTTGTCTATAGGCTAATTCTTATTACACAATCTCATCATTACACTATTGTTGTTCTAAATAAAATCAACATCTTCACCCTCATCATTCAGTCAGGCCTAATTTAAATTTGATTGTGAAGTAATTCCATCCATCCAATGGTCATTCATTCAGTGGGGGATGGCATCATTTGCTTGCTGTATAGAGTCAATGAAATGTTTTGCATTATTTGAAAGGCCTACTGCAACATGTATCATGTTTTAGTTTTCCTTTACAGCTTATTTTTTTTTAAAGTACAACTTAAAAGAGAATGGTATCAAGGCGAGCGGCATAACACAAACTCATCATTACACTAGTGTCTTTCTAAATTAAATCAACCTCTTCACCCTCTTTATCATTCAGTTAGGCCTAATTTCAAATCAATTGTGAAGTATGGTACACACGTATTGCCCATTTATCCATTTGTCATTCATTCCGTGAGGAGAGAGAGAGACGCATTAGTGCCTGGCTGGGTACCAACGTCCTACAGCACATTGTCTTGGTGGGTTAAGTTAGGAAAAAGTGTGGAAAAAAAACAAGTAAAAGGGCTCTAAATACTTTTGTGTTTTCAAAATTCTGATATAATACAAACATGTAGGAAAAGTTAAAGAAATGGGCAGGACATAGCAATGTTTTGGGGCAGATTTGATTTATTTACAAAATCAAACTTCAGTGGCCATTGGCCTATGGCGGTTCTAGTGTTAAACTTTTTTAAAGTCACCATTGGCCTCATGGTGAAATCCCTGAGCGGTTTCCTTCCTCTATCTTCGATGTGGGATATTCAATGTCGGATGTTTTTACTCATCTACCCTTCTTTGCGAGGCATTGGAAAACCTCCCTGGTCTTTGTGGTTGAATCTGTGTTTGAAATTCACTGCTCGATTAAGAGACCTTACAGATAATTGTATGTGTGTGGTAAAAATACAAGGTAGTCATTCAAAAATCATGTTAAACACTATAATTGCACACAGAGTCCATGAAACGTATTATGTGACTTGTTAAAAACCTCTTAGGGATCCCTTCACCCCCATTCCAGCTCGGATACCATTAACCTGTTAAGCCTATAGGGGCGCTATTTCATTATTGGATAAAAAAACGTGCCCGTTTTAAGCGCAATATTTTGTCACGAAAAGATGCTCGACTATGCATAGAATTGACAGCTTTGGAAAGAACACAGTCTAACGTTTCCAAAACTGCAAAGATTTTATCTGTGAGTGCCACAGAACTCATTCTACAGGCGAAACCAAGATGAAACGTCTAACAGGAAATGAGCAGAATCTCTGAAGCTCTGTTTTCAAATGTCTCCTTATATGGCTGTGAATGCAGCAGGAACGACCATGTGCTTTCTGTGGTTTCTTCAAGATGTCTGCAGCATTGTGACGTATTTGTAGGCATATCATTGGAAGATTGGCCATAAGAGACTACATTTTCCAGGGGTCCGCCCGGTGGCCTTTATCTAAATTCGTGCGTAATCTCCAGTTGCGGTCATTTTGTCCTGGGATTCAGAACGAAACACACACTTCCACGAAGGATATATCATCGAAGAGATATGTGAAAAACACCTTGAGGATTGGTTCTAAACAACGTTTGCCATGTTTCAGTCGATATTATGGAGTTAATTTTGAAAAAAGTTCGGCGTAATTGATGACTGGATTTTCGTTTTTTTTTGGTAGCCAAACGTGACGCACCAAACGGAGCGATTTCTCCTAAACAAATAATCTTTCAGGAAAAACTGAACATTTGCTATCTAACAGAGTCTCTTCATTGAAAACATCTGAAGTTCTTCAAAGGTAAATGATTATTTGAATGCTTTTCTGTTTTTTGTGAAAGTGTTGCCTGCTAAATGCTAACGATAATGCTAACGCTAAATGCTACGCTAGCTAGCTACTGTTACACAAATGATTGTGTTCCTATGGTTGAGAAGCATATTTTGAAAATCTGAGATGACAGTGTTGTTAACAAAAGGCTAAGCTTGAGAGCTAGCATATTTATTTCATTTCATTTGCGATTTTCATGAATAGTTAACGTTGCGTTATGCTAATGAGCTTGCCGGGATAAATACACTCCTGGATACAAGTTTTTTTGGTAGCCAAACGTGACGCACCAAACGGAGCGATTTCTCCTAAACAAATAATCTTTCAGGAAAAACTGAACATTTGCTATCCAACAGAGTCTCCTCATTGAAAACATCTGAAGTTCTTCAAAGGTAAATGATTTTATTTGAATGCTTTTCTGTTTTTTGTGAAAGTGTTGCCTGCTAAATGCTAACGATAATGCTAATGCTATGCTAGCTAGCTACTGTTACACAAATGATTGTTTTCCTATGGTTGAGAAGCATATTTTGAAAATCTGAGATGACAGTGTTGTTAACAAAAGGCTAAGCTTGAGAGATGGCATATTTATTTCATTTCATTTGCGATTTTCATGAATAGTTAACGTTGCGTAATGGTAATGAGCTTGAGTCTGTATTCACGATACCGGATCCGGGATGGGTAGATCAGAGAGGTTAACGGGATTGATTTGACAACATCCAGTGAAATTGCAGCACCAAATTCAAAAACAGAAATGCTCATAATAAGAATTCATTAAACATACAAGTGTTAAAAATCAAAATACAGCTTAACTTCTTGTTAATCCAGCCACAGTGTCAGATTTCAAAAAGGCTTTACGGCAAAAGCAGACCATGTGATTATCTGAGGACAGCACCCCGCATACAAACACATGAAAATCCTATTTCAACCAGCCAGGTGCGACACAATAATCAGAAATAACGATATAATTCATGCCTCACCTTTGAAGATCTTGAAGATATCCCCAAAATGTCCATTCAGAAATACACCGGTTTCAACTCGCCCAACATGCCTACGAAGTATCTAATAAGTTACCTGTAAACTTGGTCCAAACATTTCAAACAACTTTCCTAATCCAACCTTAGGTATCCTAAAACGTAAATAATCAATCAAATTTAAGACGGGATAAACTGTGTTCAATACCGGGCGAAAACAAAGAGTTTCGCCTGCCAAAACAGTTCTGTTATACCCACAGACATTATTCAAACAGTTTTAGAAACTTCAGAGTGCTTTCTATCCAAATCTACTAATAATATGCCAATCCTAGCTTCTGGGCCTGAGTAGCAGGCAGTTTACTTTGGGCACGCTTTCCATCCGGATGTCAAAATACCGCCCCCTAGCCTTAAGAAGTTTTAAGCACATTTTCACTCTTATGTAGGCTTGCCATAACAAACGGGTTGAACATTTATTGACTCAAGACATTTCAGCTTTTCATTTGTAATTTATTTGTAAAAATGTCTAAAAACATTATTCCACTTTGACATTATGGGGTATTATTTTGCGTAGGCCAGTGACACAAATTCTCAATTTAATCAATTTTGAATTAAGGCTGTTACACAACAAAATGTGGAACAACTCACAGGGTGTGAATACTTTCTGCTGCTACTCTGTTCTTTATTTTATTCTTATTATTACAATTACTAGTCACTTTACACTGCATTCATGTAAATATCTACCTCAATTACCTCATATCCCTGCACATTGATCTGGTACCGATACTCCCTGGATATAGCTTCATTCATGTGTTACTATTACTTGTATTTGTTTAGTTTTTCACTCTGCATTGTTGGGAAGGGCTCGTAACCAAGCATTTCACGGTATAGACTACACCCGTTGTAATCGGTGCATGTGACAAATAAAATTTGGTTTGATTTGTAAGAGAATCCTGCCAATGCAGGACCATCATTTCTCTCCTTTCTGGTCTGTGACTGGCCACCAGGTGGTGCTCCGCAGTCACTCGAGGCAGTACAGTGCACCATACCTTACATAATACAACACAACATGAGATCCAAAGCTGTGTCGTAGTTTGTACAGAGAGGGAAAGGCTAATTCAAACAATATGTGGATATAGAACTACACCCTTACTATGTTATAGATGGGGGCATGTAAGTAGAGGTCCAAGATCACACAATATGGTGGGAGTGCTGTGCTAACAGCAGGGTTGTAATATCCTGGTGATATCCTAGCAGGTCAGAGCAACCTTAAGTCATTAACCTCTCTATTGCAATCCAAAGACTATGTTATATTTGGATAATGAGCATCATAAAAGACAAGGTATTTTCTTCTTCAATCTTTCTTCAATTCCAGATTTGTAGACAGTATATTTACATTGATTGACAGAGTGAATGTTCTGTAAAATGTTATAAACTGAACCAGACATTTTACTCAAGCCATCTCTGAATAAAAGGGGAATAAAATGAAACCCTGTTTTCAATTCCCATGAGGCCTAAAACAAGGTTTCTCTTTAACCCTGGCCTGAACATATCCTCACAGTCCCTCTGAATCCTATCGCTCAACCCCCCTCAGTGGTACGCTCCAGTGGTCCGGTCCCAGTGTGTGGGTGGGCTCACCTGATGACGGTGGGGGTGATCTCAGCGCAGAAGAATATGCTCAGGTTGCTGACAGCGTGGGAGGAGAACATGCCGATGATGGAAAAGGCGATGGAGAAGTTCTTATTAAGTGTATCCGAGCTCTCTGCACAGAAAGAAGACAAAACACGAGTCAGCCATTAAACACGATTCAGCCTAAATTATTAAAATGATTCAGCCTAAATTATTAAAGTGAGATTAGTGTATATGAGCACTCTGTTTAGAAAGCAAACAAACATAACCATTATCCAGCCAATATACAGAGAGAATACATTCTAATGTAGAAAGGTGAGATAAGCTCAAAGGAAAATTCTATATCTAACCCTGATAGATGAATGACTCTCTTAAAAGAATGCTCATTGCACTGAGCTAGAAAAGTACCTATGCTTTCTCCTAAGAGCAGGGTGTTGTTGAAGGATGATCCTAATACTTCAACAACACATTTCCTGCCATCTTGACATAAAACTATAGGTTTATAAATAACATATGTAGATGGTTACATCATTCCCATGACGTGTATACAGTATATGAGGCATGTTTAAATTGCATCATCGAGGCTTGTCTCAAGTCCGTTTGGTGTCTAAATTAAACATGTTTCAGGTGCCCAAAGAGGATCATCTCTGGCTGGTCTCGGATCGGTTTGGTGTCTAAATTTAAGATGTTTAAGTTCCCCAAAGAGGATCATCCGAGGCTGGTCAGTTTGCTGCTCCTCTCTAATCTCTAATCCTCTGGCTGTCTGACAACAGGCCAGGCCCAGTTTGCTTCCAGGTGGAAGATTAGGGATAGAGAGCATGGAAAGACCATAAGAGAGATAAATACACAGGGGAAGAAGAGGGCTAGAGGTTAGTTAGGGTCAATGAGACAAAGGAGGATCAGGGAGTAGAACACAGACAGGAAGACTGGTAATTCCCCCTCTAATGAAAAATATCATTAAGAAGAAGTTACTCTTATTTGAATACAGGAAGACCAAGCAAGATGAAACGCAGCTCAGATGAATGATGGTGATACGGCATAATGTATTTCATACCAGGTATAATGTGTACTAGCCTCTAAGGTTGTACAACTGCTGGTTTCATGTGTCTGTTGTGGCGTTTCACTGTGAAGGACAAGCAAGCTGGATCTGAATGTGTATTTATGCAGTAAACAGAACGCAGCTAGCTAGTCCTTGAGATATTTATTTATTCACTGATGCCTACAGACGTACTGAGCCAGTCACATGGTGCCTCTGAACTGTCACTCGTCGTAGTTGTCAAACAGAAATCGCACGTCACGGTTTGGGCTATCGCGACCTGACTGAACTCTGCAATGAGTTTGTGTTTTTAGAGAGTGGGTGGGAAAGAGAGTGGGAGTGATTGGGAGGAAGGGAGAGCGAGGAAAAGTCACAGTATTTAGGTTGAGGTGAAAAATCAACCTTTGCCTGGAAGCACCAGCATTGTGCAACAAACTCATTGTGACATTTAAAGCCCTGATTTTAGTACTGTTGGATTATAATGCTGACATTTTCTTAGTGTTCTTCAATCTTATACAGATGTCAGTTCCTCCAATCTTTGTCTAATCATATCAAGCAAATCATGCTGAGGACATCTGCTTCTATCATAATGTGTTTCTAACAGCTTGAACCACATTTAGGATGGTAAATTGGTTATCAATTTACTGCAGAATTCTCCCATCTGCCCAGGACCTTCTTGGTTCTTTATCAAGCAGTTAAAGTATGTCCAGTAAGCTGAATATAATTCGGTAAACATGATAAACAGTAATGAGCCAGAATGATGGGGTATTGATTAGTTCAGATTCTAGGGCAGAGCAACAGCAACAAGGGAAACATTGGCTGAGTTCCCACTAGAATGAATAGGAGACAAACCGATGGTTGTACTGTACCTATATTCAGATGGACACTGTATTTCCCCAGCACTACAGGAGCCAAGGGAGAGAGAGGGAAACATACACAGGTTAATATGTAATCACATGATCATCTAACACATCACACAGAGCATAGTCGACACAAAAAGAAGACACAGCCATGCAGTACTACAAGTTAATTTTCCAGTCACAGAACACACTAGTTACACCAGATCAATAACAACACAAGATGTGTCCTGTGTGCGCGTGCGTGTGTGTGTATGTGTTTGATGTGTACCTGTAGTTGTAGGTTAAACATTTGTTCACGCAACGTATAAGTGACTCTTTAAAAAAAGAATAAATACTCTATACTATAAATACCTTGTCACACAGTAACACCACATCACATTGACCTACATTTAAACCCCACTCCAAAACAACTATAGCTAACTAAAAAGGCTGTTTCACCTCTACCTATTCACATTCATAATAAAACTAGATACAACTAGATACGATCCACATATACCAGCTGGCTAGTGACAGTGAGACATTTTAGCAGGGAGACATGACATGCTATGCCACATGTAATCTAAGATCAGATAGCTTGTGCTACTCTCACAACGTGAGTGTTGTAGGGACGAGATAGAATGAAACTGTGCCGTAGAGGTCAAGGTATGGCTTTGTGCCGTAGAGGTCTAAGTATGGCTTTGTGCCGTAGAGGTGAAGGTATGGCTTTGTGCCGTAGAGGTCAAGGTATGGCTTTGTGCCGTAGAGGTCAAGGTATGGCTTTGTGCCGTAGAGGTCATGGTATGGCTTTGTGCCATAGAGGTCAAGGTATGGCTTTGTGCCGTAGAGGTCAAGGTATGGCTTTGTGCCGTAGAGGTCAAGGTATGGCTTTGTGCCGTAGATGTTAAGGTGAGCAGCTAGAATGCACAGACTGTATGATAATTTGTGTGTGAGTGCTTGCAGTGTATGTGTGAGTGTGTGTGTGTTTGTGTGTGTGTGTGTGTGCATGTGCATGCCTGTGTGTTTGTATATTTGTGTGTGTGAGTGTGTGTGTGTGTGTGTGTGTGTGTGCAAGCAAGTTTGTGACAGCGTGTGTACTATACAGTATGTGTATAACACTGTAGGCTACCCACAGTTGAGCAGGCCAAGCTGCAGCAATGATGCCAGCGCAGTGATGATCATGAACATGAGCAGGCCTCCCCTCCTCCCCATTAGGCCCACCGCCGGGCACAGTGCCATGCATGAAGCCACGGCGATGCCCGCCATGGTGTAGTAGTCAGCGTAGAAGTTGTGGAACATGGTGGACTCGTGGGTCTCGTGGTGGTCCATCATACTGCGGGCAAAGCAGTGGTGGATGCCATAGCCAGTCAGTCTGGATAGAGGAAGAGAGAGGGAGGGGAGAGAATGAGGAGAGAGAGAATGAAGATAAGAGAGAAAGGTGCAAGAGAGGGAAAAAGGAGTGAGGAGACGAAAGTGTACAGAGAGGACAGAAATATAGAGAGGGACATGGGAAGAGAGGGTAAAGAAAAACGATATGAGTCGAGACAGAGTGAGGGTGAAGAAAGAAGAGGAAACTGAATCTCTCCTCTCGTCTCCTCTGAAACAAAGCCAAAAGCACGCACATACACCCTCTCCTGCTCATCTCCAGTTCTCTCATAAGAACACAGCTCATGCAAAATTCATGGTCAGACTAGATTCAGGGGCACCGTGCACTGAAATAGCCAGGGCTGTGTCTGTCTGCGTGTCTATAAATGACTGGGATAGGTGAGTGAGAAGGTGAAGCTTTATTCTTTAGGCCATATGGCAGACATACAGACAGATGGACAGACAAACAGACGGACGAACGGACAGAGAGAGACAGACCTGCTATCAGCACAGACAGACAGATGGACATACAGGCAGACCAACAGACTGGTCAGGGCACTGAAATAGCTAATAGCCTGTCTATAATGATAGGTGAGTGAGGGAAGTGGTGAATCTTTATTCTGAAGGCAGATAGATAGACAGATGAATGGCTGGATGGACAAACAGACATTCCTGCTAACAGCACAGACAGACAGAGACAGCGAGACGGATGGACGGACGGACGGACAGGCCTGCCAACAGCACAGAGGGCCACTGCTGGTCGATGCTGCATCGAGCAGACAGGTCCATAGTTCCATCATCACGGAACACCGGCCACCGCATTTAACACCCAGAGGCGTCTTACTGGCAGCTGCATCATGGACACATGCACACGCACACACAGACACACACCGCCAGACACACAAAGAACATACTTACGAGTTCACACAGAGGACCACAATGTTTTTCCACAGGTTCCTTGTCCCCACCATCTTTACGATACATGTCTTTTTGGGTTTCTTGTGAAGAGCGTTCTGCAGCTCTGAAACAATGAAAATAAGTCACAAAGGGCTTTATACCAGGTTGTACAGTCAACCACAGGGCTTCATCTAATTCCACATGATGGGGGTAGGTGAGGGAAGGACAATTTCAGCTGCACACTATGTGATTCATACCAACACATTTCATCATGTGACTTATCTCTTCCTGTTAGGAGACAGGTATGACGGGGGAAGGAGTGGGTGACTAGGGGAAAAGAAGACGAGTGAATGAATGGATAAATGAAAGAGGACAACGCCCCAGCGAAGCACGGATCACGACATGGAGCACGGATGTTTTGAAATATAATGGGTTGCTATGGAAACAAACCTCCACTTTCTGCATGTACACACACATATGCACGTGCACATTCCAAGTTTATCGCTCTATAAAATAATGGAGCTTTGAAGTCATCCTCTGGCCTAGCAGCATAGCCATAATCCCTCATCTATGATTGGCTCTTAAACGAGAGGCCCTTTTCAGGGGCTAGTTATGTTACAAGGCTACATAACACACACACACACACACACACACACACACACACACACAACTGCACTGCCCTCAACCGCAGGTCATCTACAGAGGGTGGTGCGGACGGCCCAATACATCATATTTGTACTGCATTGTCGAGGTAGCTCGCAAGTAAGCATTTCGCTGCACCGTTTATACCAGCAGTAAACTGGGTAAGTGACGAATAAACTTTAATTTGATTTGACAAACACCCGGAGGCTGCTTCTGGTTTTATTGTGAAGTGTTTACAGCTAAGAGAGCCAGGTGCACCATGGAAAGATGACACGAGCATAGCTCTACCACTACAGAGACAAAGAACGCTCAAGCTAGCTACACCCATAGATGCAGATGACAACAGGAGGACAGAGAGCTGTGTGTGCAGGAGAGGAGAGGACGAATGGGACGACCCGGCTGACAGACACACTCTCTCATCAGCACACACTGCTCTAAAGGATCTCTGGAGGCTAAGAAAATTGTTGATTTCACATTAAGCAACTCTGTTTTACGATGTATTCGCACTGTTACTCTGAGTAGCACAGTAACAGAATAATTTGTAAATGGTTATGATTTTCCTCTGCCATATCATACCTGACAAGAAGACCTAGGTAAAAGGGCACAGCTACAGTCCACTGCCAAAATAAAGGAAACACTTGAGTAAATTAGGTTTCTGGCGGCTCTGCTATGGTGTCGGGTGCCTTTTCCTGGCATGGTTTAGATCCACACAACTCTTAGAGGGCAAGGGAAACGGCAATAAATACACAGCCATTCTGAGTGATCACCTTCAACCTATGGTGAATCATTTCTATCCCGATGGGAGTGGTCTCTTCCAGGTCGACAATGCCGCCATCCACTAGGCACGAGTGCTCACTGAATGAGACAGCGTTTCCCACCACCATCAAAACACCAAATGATGGAATTTCTAAAGATCCCTCCAATAGGTTCCAGACACTTGTAGAATCTATGACAAGGCGCATTGAAGCTGTTCTGATGGCTCGTGGTGGCCCAACGACCTAATTAAGACACTTTATGTTGGTGTTTCTTTATTTTTATTACATGGGACAGAGAGAACATTTTACAGTTTTATAGTTAGTTTTCTGCAATTCTACACATTCTGCCATGGGGCTGAGAGACATTTCAGTTTTGAAGCTAATTTCCTTAAATTATACATATTTTGCCATGGCTTATGCCTTGTTCTTATGTTATCTGAGAGACTCAAACATTACAACAAATTCAGTATTATTAGACACTTGAGAATTGTTTGTTTCTTCGGACAGTTTCGTGAGAATGACCCAACAATGTTATTGACAGAGGTTATACTATACACATTTAGTTAACATAGTTAAGTCATTCTCACGAAACTGTCCAAAGAAACAAACAATTCTCAAGTGTCATTTTTCACAAAATGTTCTCTTGAATCACTGATATTAGGATCTGTACTTATCTATTTTGTATTTATTATTGTTTTTTTATCATACATTTGACCAACATTTTTTCAAAAGTATCGTCAAAGTACAAAAATGTAATAAACAAATTGTCACGACTTCTCCCGAAGTTGGTTCCTCTCCTTGTTCGGGCGACGTTCGGGCGACGGAAATTGTTTATTGTAAGTGCATGTGTACATTTATTCTGGTGTGCCACAGGTTTTGTACCCATTGATTGTTTGTTCTGATTTCCGGTGTTTTTTTGTTATTAAGCTGCTCCGTTGTAAACACAGTTTTTGCTCTCCTGCGCCTGACTTCTCTGTCGCCAGCACGCACCCCTTACAGAATTCCGGACCAACTTATGGAGTCAGCAGGAGCAGGTACCCTGGGTATCGGAGTGGAGGAGTGCATCCGGGAGCACGCAGCAATGCTCCACCATCTTGGCACTGCCATGGACCACGTTGTCCAGACAATGGACCGCTGGGAGAAACAAGGAGTTCTACCAGCACCTCCATCAGCACAACCGGGGTCTCCAAAATTCGCCCCCCGTTCTCCTGGTCCCAGTGGGATTAGTCTCTCCCTTCCCCATGAATATGATGGGACAGCTGCGAACTGCCAGGGGTTCCTGTTGCAGCTAGACTTATACCTGGCAACCGTCCACCCGGCTCCTTCGGGCCGTGAGAGGGTGTCCGTCCTCGTCTCGTGCCTCACCGGGAAAGCCCTGGAGTGGGCCAACGCCGTGTGGAGAGAGGGAGATGCGGCGTTGTAACAGTTTGAACGCCTCTTCCATCTGAGGCAGGGGACGAGGAGCACCGAGGAGTTCGCCCTGGAGTTTCGGACCCTGGCTGCCGGCGCGGGATGGAACGACAGGGCCCTGATTGACCATTATCGCTGCAGTCTGCGCGAGGACGTCAATCGGGAGTTGGCCTGCAGAGAAACCACCCTCACATTCGACCAGCTGGTGGACCTGTCCATCCGGCTGGACAACCTGCTGGCTACCCGCGGACGTTCAGATCGGGGTCTGTTGGTTCCACCCCCCCACACCCCCTCTCCGATACCAATGGAGCTGGGAGGGGCGGTGTGCAGGGAGACCGGAGGGGGTTCCATGCACCATCTGAGGGCACGGTTGGTGCCGGGTTGGTTCCTCTGGGTATCGGGGCAGCAGGCGGGGCGCTCTGGCGTCACCCCAGGTGAGCCGGCACCATTCTCACCCAGAGCCCTCTGTTGTACATATGTTTGTGTATGTCACTTTTCCTGAGTTTACCCCGCATTCCCAGCATAAGGCGCTCGTCAATTCAGGCGCGGCTGGGAATTTTATTGATAGATCGTTCGCCCATAGTTTAGGAATCCCCATTCTTTCCGTGGCTGTGCCCTTCAGGGTTGATTAGGGAGGGTCAGGGTTGATTAGGGAGGCCACCGCTCCTCTGGGTATGGTGACGCCGGGGGGGGGGTCACAAGGAGAGAATTAGTCTCTTCCTCATAGACTCTCCTGCGTTTCCCGTGGTGCTAGGCCTACCCTGGTTAGCTTGTCATGACCCCACTGTTTTCTTGGCAACGGAGGGCTCTCACGGGGTGGTCGTGAGAGCGCACAGGGAGGTGTTTAGGGGTTTCTGTTGGTGTTACCACGGTGGAAAGTCCAGACGACGTCACCACCGTGCGCATTCCCCCTGAATATGCCGATTTGGCTCTCGCCGACTCAATTACCGCCCCATCGACAGGGGGATTGTGTGATAAATCTCCTGGTAGACTCCGCACTTCCCAGGAGTAACGTGTATCCTCTGTCACAAGCGGAGACAGTGGCTATGGAAACACATGTCTCCGAATCCCTGCGTCAGGGGTACATTCGGTCCTCCACATCACCCGCCTCCTCGAGTTTCATTTTTGTGAAGAAGAAGGATGGAGGTCTGCACCCGTGTATTGACTATTGAGGTCTAAATCAGATCATGGTGAGGTATAGTTACCCGCTACCTCTCATCGCCACAGCTTATTCACCAAACTAGATCTCAGGAGCGCTTACAACCTGGTGCGTATCCGGGAGGGAAACGAGTGGAAGATGGCATTCCGTACCACCTCAGGGCATAATGAGTACCTCGTCATGCCGTACGGGTTGATGAATGCTCCATTAGTCTTCCAAGCCTTTGTAGACGAGATTTCCAGGGACGTGCACGGGCAGGGTGTAGAGGTGTATATTGATGACATTCTGATATACTGCCGAGCATGTGTCCCTGGTGCGCAGGGTGCTTGGACGATTGTTGGAACATGACCTGTACGTCAAGGCTGAGAAGTGCCTGTTTTCCAGCAGTCCGTCTCCTTCCTAGGGTACCGCATTTCCAACTCAGGGGTGGAGATGAAGAGTGACCGCATTTGGCCGACTCCCACCACGGTAAAGGAGGTGCAGCGGTTTCTTGGGTTTGCCAATTACTATCGGAGGTTTATCCGGGGTTTTGGTCAGGTAGCAGCTCCCATTACGTGGTCAGCTGCGGCGGACAGGGCTTTTAGTCACCTGAGGGCTCTGTTTACCTCGACTCCCGTGCTGGCCCATCCGGATCCCTCTTTGGCGTTCATAGTGGAGGTGGATGCGTCCGAGGCTGGGATAGGAGCTGTGCTCTCTCAGTGCTCGGGTACGCCACCGAAGCTCCGCCCCTTTGCCTTCTTCTCGAAGAAGCTCAGCCGTTGGCTGTCGTAAGGGCTCTGAGGGCGTGGAGACATTGGCTTGAGGGGGTTAAACACCCTTTTCTCATCTGGACTGACCACCGCAATCTGGAGTACATCCGGGCAGCGAGGAGACTGAACCCTCGCCAGGAAAGGTGGACCATGTTTTTCACCCGTTTTGTGTTCACCCTTTCCTACAGACCAGGCTCACAGAAAGTGAAGGCAGACGCATTGTCCAGGCTGTATGACACAGAGGATCGGCCCATGGATCCCACTCCCATACTCCCAGCCTCCTGCCTGGTGGCGCCGGTAGTGTGGGAGCTGGATGCAGACATTGAGCAGGCGTTACGTGCAGAGCCCACTCCCGTCCAGTGTCCTGCTGGGTGTCTCTGCGTCCCGTCTGCTGTCAGTGACCGGTTGATCTATTGGGCCCACACGTCACCCTCCTCTGGTCATCCTGGGATCGGTCAGACAGTGCGCTGTTTGAGCGGGAGGTACTGGTGGCCTACCTTAGCTAAGGACGTGATGGTTTATGTTTCCTCCTGCTTGGTGTGCGCCCAGCGTAAGGCTCCTAGTCACCTGCCCAGAGGGAAGCTACACCCCTTACCCATTCCACAGCAGCCTTGGTCGCACCTGTAGGTGGGTTTTCTTACCGATCTCCCCCCTCACAGGGTAACACCGCAATCCCGGTCGTTGTGGATCGGTTCTCTAAGTTCTGTCGTCTCCTCCCTCTGCCCAGTCTCCCTACGGCCCTACAGACTGCGGAGGCCTTGTTTACGCACTGCAGAGGATATAGTGTCTGATCGAGGTCCCCAGTTCACGTCTAGGGTCTGGAAGGCGTTCATGGAACGTATGGGGGTCTCGATCAGCCTTACTTCAGGGTTTCACCCCGAGAGTAATGGACAGGTGGAGAGAGTAAACCAGGATGTGGGCAGGTTTCTGCGGTCTTATTGCCAGGACTAGCCAGGGGAGTGGGCAGAGATGGCACAGAACTCGCTTCGCCACTCCTCCTCTAACCTCTCTCCCTTCCAGTGTGTACTGTGGTACCAGCCGGTTCTGGCGCCTTGGCATCAGAGTCAGACCGAGGCTTCTGCGGTGGATGACTGGTTCAGGCACGCGGAGGAGACACGGGAAGTTGCTCGTGTTCACCTTCAGCGGGCTGTGCTGCGCCAAAAAAAGAACGCAGACCGTCCCCACAGTGAGGCCCCGGTGTTCGCACTGGCTCTCGACCTGAAACCTGCCCATCCGCCTGCCCTGCCGGAAGCTGGGTCCGCGGTTTGTGGGGCCATTTAAAGTCCAGAGGAGAGTGAACGAGGTTTGTTATAGTTTACAGCTTCACCCCGATTACCGTATTAACCCCTTGTTCCATGTGTCTCTCCTCAGGCCGGTGATGGCTGGCCCGCTCCAGGAGTCTGGTGCGGGAGGTTCCTCCGCCCCCTCTGGACACCGTTCGCACCATACTGGATTCGATGCGTCGGGCGAGGGGCCTTCAGTATCTCGTGGAGTGGTAGGGAAAGTATAGAACTATTATCAAATTAAATCAGACTTTTCCCAATTTGAGCTCTTTAGCAGTTTTGGTAATGAGAATGCCAAGTGCGGTAAAGGGGGTGTTTGAGAATAAGAACCTCATTCTGAAGGCATATAAGCAAATACATTAACTTGACTTGTGCTCATCTAAGGACTTATCCTCTAGATGATGCATCATTGGTGAATAAAACTTTATTTAAAAACTGAAGCTTTTTTTAGCTTTTACAGGAACTTGAAAAAGTGTCACGGTAATGAGATGTCCACAGACACTGTATGTACGTAATATATATTATAGTTTAATGTAAACTTTAATTAGTATACCATTCTTATGATTTATGGACAAACTTTTTTCTCTCATTTTTTTATGACCCGATAATTGTATCTGGACACATTTTGGTAATTTACAGTGAAAATGTAGAAAATTCAAGCGGAAATGTAAAATGTATTTAAAATAAGACACGTTCCCAAAAACTAGACATCTTAGTCCTCAGAATGATGCATCATGCTTTTGTAACTCAATTTGCTACAGACATTTTAAAACTGATTTCATGAGAAGCATCCAGTCATCTCTTGTCCAAACTGCAGGAATCTGGCCTGGCTATACTTATCCATTATCCAGACACTAAGGTAGAGGTCAAAGGGATTGACCTGGTCCCATCTGTTGTCTATGAGCGATGCCTCTCCCTTTCTCATTCTGCCCCGCTCCCTCTAAAGGCCCTAATAAACCGTGTTAGGGAAACTACTCTGAAAATATAGTTTATCGATCTACCAATACTTCACACTGGAAGAAAAATATAGTTTGCCAAGCTACCAATACTTCACACTGGAAGAAAAATATAGTTTACCAAGCTACCAATACTTCACACTGGAAGAAAAATATAGTTTACCAAGCTACCAATACTTCACACTGGAAGAAAAATATAGTTTACCAAGCTACCAATACTTCACACTGGAAGAAAAATATAGTTTACTTAACTAAAGTTACTGAGAAAAAGTGGTCCACAACATCCAAACTACTTTGTGATAAATTATCCTATCTAAATCTGAAATGTCATAGAATACAAATTGCAAGAACAGATCACTCTGGAGTCAGATGTTAACTGAATGTATATGTATCCTATTAAACACTTAAACAATGTTTGAAGTGAGAATTAGGCAGAACTGATTATTTTTTTTGCCAAAATGTAGTATGTAGTTACACTAGCTACATGGCAAAAAAAGTAAGTAACTACTGAAAACACTACAGGATTAGATTTTGTTCCACCAAGCTACTGCAAAATGTAGTTACATTACTAGTTGAACTACTTCTAGTTCACTACTCCCCAACACAGGTAATAAAATGAATTAGGGTCTGGAGGGTCGGGTCCATGATGTCACGGTGTAGGTTTACTACCCTGCTGAAGATATACCTCCACCCCCAGGAGAGAGGGCTGTTACTATAGTAACCAGGCAGAGAGGAAGGAAGGGGATCTCCCTCGTCAGTCAAGATAATCCATATAGACTGTTGACTGAAAAACAGGGACCTACACTCTACTGAGCCTGACCAGACCTTTCTGTCTCAGAGAGAATCTAACATTGGCATTATTATACTGTATGCTTATGGCTGCGTTTACACAGGCTGGCCAATTGTGATATTTTTTTCCACTAATTTGTCTTTGACCAATCACATCAGATGTTTTCACACAATATCTTTTTCAGAGCTGATCTGATTGGTTAAATGACCAATTAGTGAAAAAATAGATCTGAATTGGGCTGCCTGTGTAAACACAGCCAGAGTTTTGTTCAAAGTATTCAAAGTTAATAGATAGTGAAAATAATGAAAAGGAACTAGAGACTCCTAACTGTCCTTGCTAGAGATATTGTCTAAGAAGAACCTTTCACTTCAGGGATCAACAAACATTTCACTTCTAAATAACAACATTAAACCCATAGCAGAGGAAAGAAATGAACCAAAGACAAAACACTTGGGCTAATTAGATAGTGTTAATTACAGTAATAATTACAATAGTGATCTCTACCTGTAAGGATGTGGTCAGTGTCCAGCTCGGGGTTGACCTGGTTCTTCTTGATGATGTGTCCCATGATCCACTTGGAGCGGCCGTACTGTTGAGTGGCCAGCAGCCACCGCAGAGACTCGGGAAAGATCCTGCATGGAGACAAGACAGAACACTCTCTCCTCAATAAAATATGAACCGCTGAATCAAAATGAAATTAGTACCTATTTTTTTCACTGGGATTTAACGAGAGGCTGATAGGAATCTCAATACATAATTATCCTCCTCAGGCTCTGTGGGAATCCCTGAGTCTGAAAAGTGTGTGTGGCCATGTGCATATGTGTGTGTATGTGTATATCCATGATTTCTTTCTAGCGGATTGAAACTCGGATTGAATCTGCCTTTAAAATGCTTTCATAACTTGTGGATATCAAGTCCTTTGTTAACGTGTGCAATTTGAAGGGAATGAAAATGACAAGAGCTGTGATTCTCAAGGATGAAGTAAAACCCATACATTTCTTCCCCTTGATCTGTTGGCAGCTTTCCCAGCAGTCAGGTATACAGTGTGAATACAGGGTAAATGATGGTTCATTCATTATTATTTATTACCCAGGCTTTAAAAAGACCAGCTGTATTAACATGTACAGTAGAGGTCCTTTGAAGGCTCTTAAGCTATAAAAATGATAGGAGATTAGGTATACCTACATAAGAGGGAAACACAGCTGGAAAAACCCAAGAAGCTTCCCTCTGATTCTATACATATCTGATTAACCTCCAGTGTCTGGGGAACTACACAGATAATACTTCACTTCCGTGTGCTCCCATGTCCCGCTGGCCCCATACTCATTTCATACATACAGTGTTTTACTTGCTATATTGTATTTACTTTGCCACCATGGCCTTTTTTGCCTTTACCTCCCTTATCTCACCTCATTTGCTCACATTATATATATACTTATTTTTCTACTGTATTATTGACTGTATGTTTGTTTTACTCCATGTGTAACTCTGTGTCGTTGTATGTGTCGAACTGCTTTACTTTATCTTGGCCAGGTCGGTGTTGTAAATGAGAACGTGTTCTCAACTTGCCTACCTGGTTAAATAAAGGTGAAACAAAGAAGAAGAAGAAAATACATAATATGAGCATTGGATAAATAGAACCTACATTAACATAAAGCAGAAACCAATCATGAACTGTAGTGTAAGATAATTGGGAGTAGCACCTAATCAAGTGAATTAAATCAGTATTTTCTATCTAAATGGGATCACCTGTACGCATATAATAAATAGCTAAATATATCAACACTGAGCTGCTAAATTGTAGCAGGTGTTGAAGTATAGCCTGGTCCTAGAACAGTTTTGCACTTTGCCAGAGATGGGGAGTAAAGTAGCTGTTGTCCTCACCAGATATAAGCCAGCATGAGGAGAAGCGGGCAGATGATGACAGCCTGCAGAACCTGCCAGTCTCGACAGACGTATGCCATCCCTGGCATCAGGAGCTGCCCGCCCAGCACCACGAAGCTGGCAACCATGGTCATGGAGAAACGCCAGGCTGGTAGGCACAGCTCAATCCCTGGTAGAGAGAGAGGAGAGAGAGGTTAGCTTACATGGACCTACAATACAAATAGACACACACACTCTGACCACAGACACAGTTCCATCTATGATAGAGAGGGTGCAGAGGGAACACAAGGTCAACAATGACACTCCCACACATACACGACTTGACAGAGAGAGTGGACAGAAGGGAGAGGGGTCGACACTACAGTTCCACTACATAGCTCCATCCCTGGGAAGGAGACGAGCTATCCTGATACCGATGCCACTCCAGTAATGTGAACATTATTGTCCCATTTAAAAAAAAAAATGTAATCTTTATTTAACTAGGCAAGTCAGTTAAGAACAAATTCTTATTTTCAATGACGGCCTAGGAACAGTGGGTTAACTGCCTGTTCAGGGGCAGAATTACCTTGTCTAGAACTGATTCTAAATTTATGACTGATGCTACTGCATAAACCTGCATTCTCAAGCAGAGAATATGGGTCTATTAGTCTATTTTAGCTGAAGAGCACTGACTCTTCCATGGCTAGGACACAACACAGTCCCTGTCCTGATCCGACTGAACCAAATCTATTGCAGTGAAGTAATGAGGGTCTCCTTCTACAAATTTCTTCCCAGTCACTTTCAGAAAGTCTTTGATTCATTTATACAGACATTAGCATGCATGCCACCACCACGCTAGCCGGCAGAAACACACAGAACTCAGCCCCTTAGCAAGCTAGACACTGCGGCAGCATAGCATCGAATAAAATAGGCTATATCAATCTTATGAAGCTGGTGAGTGGTACTGTACTGCAACAACTGTTCCCTTTCCTTCCCTTGTCTTTCTCAGTCTTTTGTCTTCCACTCATCACTTTATATCTCCTCATATTTTTATTTTTACTTGTGTTTTTTATTTTTCTCAGTTCCAACTGGGTCTTTCGAGGTGACAGGCCCGGCATAATACACTGTCAGCAGGCTGCAACTCCACCCCCGAGGAAAAGGCAGGAATTTCAATTAGCATCTTCCCCCCCTCATAGCTAGTATGAATAATGCTCTGTGTTCACGGGACAGTAAGGCAGCTGGAACGACAGAGCTAAGACTGAGGAGGAGGAGGAGAGCGGAGAATGGTGAGAGAGAGGGAAGAGAGGAGAAGGAGTGTTGGGTTTGGTGTAACCTCACCATGACACTGTGACAGTAACGCAGCTGGAACGACAGAGCTAAGACTGAAGAGGAGGAGTAGAGGGGAAGAGGAGAGGGGAGATGTGTGGAGAGTAGAGAGGAGGGGGGAGAGGGTTAGGAGGGGAGAGAGGAGAGGGGGTCAAGGTGGGAGGGGAGAGAGGAGAGGGAGTGTTGGGTTTGGAGTAACCTCATCCTGATTCTCTGTGGGAGTTTTGTGAGTAAAGTCATGGGTCACTGGGAATAGCATGGGTTGGTGTTATGTGGTTTTGTGAGTGTGTGAATCGAACATATGGATGTACTTACAAAACATTCTACAGAAGTACTATGAGCTCCTTACTCCAGCTGACCCTAATCCTCCACATCCCTCCTGATCAGCAGTCCCATACTGCCCTGCACCGGCCCCAACCTCCAACCATCAGCCCAGGTCCTGCCCTGCCTGCTGACACAAATCCCAGCGCTCAGGTGATGTCACACACAAAGCACTCACAGAAGGCCACAATGGCACAGGGGTGATACTGAGGTGACCCACGGGTGACCAAAAAGGAGTGACCAAACAGGAGTGACCAAATGCACTAAAACAAGACTTTGTTAACACAAAGTTATGATGACAACTGACAAGACTTATCTAAAGCCATGGTGGGGGACAGCATTGGTACCAAGGAGTAGCCTAACCATCAAAACCATAATCTGCCAAAAGTAGTCCAACACAGTGTGGATTCTGGAATGGAACATGCAACTTCAAGAACATAATGTCCAGTGAGTCAAAGAGGTTCCATTGTTCTGAGAACATTACAGTATCTGACCACTAGAGCCCACAGTGATGTTATTTCCCTGTGACCAGTGGGTAACACACCACACTGACCTTTCCCCGGCAGTCGCATGATCTCCTCATGGCCCCATGCCATGTCGTCACCCCCTGCCTCCCCCCCTGCTCCCGGCCACTGGGTTTGTGTGTTCCCAGCCAGTAAACAGCTCCAGGGCCCGCTCCTTCTAAATACAGTAAAGATGTGGTGGTAGACATATTACACTGTACAGCTATAATGATCATTCTTAAAAAGATTGTAGATAATAAGACTCAGAATACTGCTTCCTGTTTTTTTCTTAAAGAGATTGTACAAATGGAATAATGTGTGTGCAACCATGTGCTCAATATCCAGAAAGGTTGAGACTGAAGAGTGACTGTGTGGACATGTTTATCTATGCCTCTGGGGACCAGAAGTCAACAAAGAAGGGTTAGGGTTAAGGTTAGGTTTTGGGGTTAGAGTTAGCGTAATGGTTAAAGTTAGGGATTAGGGAAAATAGGATTTTTTTGTCCCCACAAGGTTAGTTGAGTAAGACTGTGTGTATGTGTGTGTGTGTGTTTGTGTGTGCACGCCTGAGTGCATGTGTGTGTGTAGTAGGCCTATCTCATTCTTTGTGGACTTTAAGTGAGGCCACACTCATTGATCAATACCTTATCTTAAAGTGTAAGGATCAATAGGCTATGGGTCCAAGGCCTCTGAGGAATAGAGGGATGTTTAGGTAACACAGTAATACTACGTTCATCTACTTCCAAAATGGCATGACAATATTTGCAACTTAGAACTTTGCCTGATGACTGTGTGTGACTGTGTGTGAGTGTGTGTGAGTGTGTGTGTGAGTGTGTGTGAGTGTGTGTGAGTGTGTGTGAGTGTGCACGCACATGTAAGTTTGCTTGTGTCTCTGTAGTAAAAACAGACATTACTATCAACGCAAAAAGGATGTATCTGCTCTACTAGTCCCAGATGAGACCCCAGACAGACATAAAATGCATCCAGTCAGTGTAACACAAACACAAATAATGACAAAATAGCACCAACAAAACCACAGTCGTCAACCTGGTCCAAACAGTTGACGGATTAGGTCTACCGTTGACTCCCTACACCATGAGAAGGAAAAAGAGGCGCAATGCAGTCTGATGCTATGCGGTCCTGCTCTGTTGCTTTGGACAGTGGGTAAATGACACTTATCCAAAGGGTGTTGTTATATCATGTTGTGAAAGCGTGAGTTATTTGAATAACGCAGTGTCTGCAAAATTGGCCTACTACAGTATCAATCTATGGAAAAAAGGTCCCCATCCATCCACCGCACTGGGACTTCTGATAGGGAGGGATATAAACCCCCAGGAGAGGATGGGGGCTAGGGGTGAGAGATAGGGATGGAGGTATATAGACCCCCAAGAAAGGATGGGGGCTAGGGGTGAGAGATAGGGATGGAGGGATATAGGGGAGGAAGGAAAGGGAAGTTTGCCTAGCAGCCGGGGAATGTACACTCAGCACAAAAGTGAACTTTACCCTGCTCAGAGGAAGCACTGAGTGTGCATCTTATCTCATGTATCTAGACACAGAAAGTGAGGGAGTGGGGGAGGACAGGATTCTGGGAGAGCAGGGATTCTGTGAATCACCCACCCAGTCATAGATTCCCTCCTCTCCTCTCATTGGAGAAACTCCTCCATTTCTTCCACCTAGACATCATTCTCTGTCTCTCTGAGAAATAGGGCTGATCTCAGCAGCCATTTGACTGTAGTGCTTCTACATCTGCATTGCTTGCTGTTTGGGGTTTTAGGCTGGGTTTCTGTATAGCACTTTGCGACATCGGCTGATGTAAAAGGGGCTTTATAAATAAATGTGATTTGATTTGACTAGGTGATCCATGTTCAGTAAAGCCTGGGTCCAACATGCCTTCATTATAGGTCTCTAACTGATCCTAGGTCCTGAGGGTGACTGAGCACAGTGCAGCAGGCTGTGGCTGGTGTCCTCAGGAAGCCATATCCGTACTGGATGAGGGGAAATGAAAAGCTCTTCTCTATAGCAGAGAGATGGACAGTGTCTGCTAATGTGAACAGGCCTGAGTGATCCATCCATCCAGATAAAGACCTATTGACAATCAATTAAAACGTAGACAGGTAGACAGAGAGAAAGATAAACTGATATTGAAGCTACAAGGATCCAAGACTGGTGAAGCATGGACTCAGTTCAGTCCTACGTATTGCAGCAGGAAGGGAAACAGAACTGGGCCAAATCCTGTCTGAATGAACCAGCTTTACTCCCCCACCACCAGAGGGGAAACAGACCAGGATAGAGCAGGGAAAACAGGCTGCCCACTGGCTCACACGGAAGAGAGGCTATGGATATGACCTATTACAGCTATGTAGTCTTTAGAGTTGATTAGTGTTTTCCTGTTTTTCAGTTCATACAGTATCTCTGCCGTTTCTATGTGCAATGCTAAATGTCTGGCAATGTCTCTGTGATAAATGTATATCCATGTGTCTGTGCTAAATGTATAGCAACGTCTCTGTGCTAAATGTATATCCCCATGTGTCTGTGCTAAATGTGTATCAATGTCTCTATGCTAAATGTGTATCAATGTCTCTGTGCTAAATGTATATCAATGTCTCTGTGCTGAATGTATATCAATGTCTCTGTGCTAAATGTGTATCAATGTCTCTGTGCTAAATGTGTATCAATGTCTCTGTGCTGAATGTATATCAATGTCACTGTGCTGAATGTATAGCAATGTCTCTGTGCTAAATGTATATCAATGTCTCTGTGCTAAATGTATATCAATGTCTCTGTGCTAAATGTATATCAATGTCTCTGTGCTAAATGTATATCAATGTCTCTGTGCTAAATGTATATCAATGTCTCTGTGCTAAATGTATATCAATGTCTCTGTGCTAAATGTATATCAATGTCTCTGTGCTAAATGTATATCAATGTCTCTGTGCTAAATGTATATCAATGTCTCTGTGCTAAATGTATATCAATGTCTCTGTGCTAAATGTATATCAATGTCTCTGTGCTAAATGTATATCAATGTCTCTGTGCTAAATGTATATCAGTGTCGATGATGTACATGTGATGGGGGAAAATAGATTCAGTTACATATCGCAATATTATCTTTGGTCGATATTATATTAATATTTGACTCTAAGTATCGACTTTATTTCTCTGACTGATCAAAACAAATGTTTTCATGCTCTCTATTTTCCCTGCAGCAGACATATAGTGAGCAATATGTTTGGATCATCAAAACGCAATAAAATCACAGTATTAAAACGCAATAGATACAGAATCGTGAGAATCGCAATATACAGTGC
This sequence comes from Oncorhynchus clarkii lewisi, assembly GCF_045791955.1. NCBI lineage: Eukaryota > Metazoa > Chordata > Actinopteri > Salmoniformes > Salmonidae > Oncorhynchus > Oncorhynchus clarkii. The sequence goes on from NC_092174.1 coordinate 26,744,802, forward strand.
ATTCTGAAAGTATTCAAACCCCTTGACTATTTCCACATTTTGTTATTTTACAACCTTACTGTAAAATAGATTAAATAGTTGTTGTTTTTCTCATCAATCTATACACAATACCCCATAATGACAACGCAAAAACAGGTTTTCAGAAATGTTTTCAAATGTATTATTAAGTAAAAAAATCGAAATATAACATTTACATAACATTTATATAACATTTACATAAGTATTCAGACCCTTTACTCAGCACTTTGTTTAATCTTATTGGGTGTGACGCTATAAGCTTGGCACACTAGTATTTAGGGAGTTTCTCTCATTCTTCTCTGCAGATCTTCTCAAGCTCTGTCAGGTTGGATGGGGAGCGTTGCTGCTCAGCTATTATCAGGTCTCTCCAGAGATGTTACTTCGGGTTCAAGTCCGGGCTCTGGCTGGGCTCTCAAGGACCTTTAGAGACTTGTCCCGAAATCACTCCTGGGTTGTCTTGGCTGTGCGCTTAGGGTCGCTGTTGGAATGCTTGATAATGTATGTGATATCAAGAGAGACATATATTTTCTGGGTGATTGAAATATTGACTGGCTTTCATCAAGCTCCCCACTCAAGAAAAAGCTACAAACTGTAACAAGTGCCTGCAACCTTGTTCAGGATATCAGTCAACCTACCCGGGGGGTTACAAACAGCACAGGAATGAAATCATCAACATGAATTGATCCCATCTTTACTAACGATACAAAACTGTGCTTGAGAGCAGTATCCAGATCCATCAGATGTACTGTAGTGATCACAATATAGTAGCCATAGCTAGGAAAACCACAGTTACAAAGGCTGGGCCTAATATAGTGTATAAGAGGTCATACAATACGTTCTGTAGTGATTCCTATGTTGTTGATGTAAAGAATATTTGTTGGTCCGTGGTCTGTAATGAGGAGCACACGGACATTGCACTTGACACATTTATGAAATTGTATGGTTGAGAGGGATGAGGCAAAAGGAATGGCAAATAAGTCTGGCTGCACAACCGATTGGCAAATGTACTGCAAATTAAGAAATCATGTGCCTAAACTGAATAAAAAGAAGAAGAAACTACACTATGAAACAAAGATAAATGACATAAAGAATGACAGTAAAAAGGCAAACTCAACTCCATCATTCGTTGAATCAGATGGCTCATTCATTAAAAACCGACTGATATTGCCAACTACTTTAATTATTTTTTCATTGGCAAGATTAGCAAACTTAGGCATGACATGCCAGCAACAAACGCTGACACTACACATCCAAGCATATCTGACCAAATTATGAAAGATTAAATAAAATCTAAAATCGACTTCCTATTTCGCAACAAAGCATCCTTCACTCATGTCGCCAAACATACTCTCGTAAAACTGAGTATCCTACCGATCCTCGACTTCGGCGATGTCATTTACAAAATAGCCTCCAACACTCTACTCAGCAAACTGGATGATGTCTATCACAGTGCCATCTGTTTTATCACCAAAGCCCCATATAATACCCACCACTGCAACCTGTATGCTCTCATTGGCTGACCCTCACTATATATCAGTCGCAAAACCCACTGGCTCCAGGTAAGTCTTTGCTAGGTAAAGCCTCGCCTTATCTCAGCTCACTGGTCACCATTGCAACACCCACCCATAGCACGCGCTCCAGCGGGTATATTTCACTGGTCACCATAGCAACACCCACCCATAGCACGCGCTCCAGCAGGTATATTTCACTGGTCATCATAGCAACACCCACCCATAGCGCACGCTCCAGCAGGTACATTTCACTGGTCACCATAGCAACACCCACCCATAGCACGCGCTCCAGCAAGTATATTTCACTGGTCACCATAGCAACACCCACCCATAGCACGCGCTCCAGCAGGCATATTTCACTGGTCACCATAGCAACACCCACCCATAGCACGCGCTCCAGCAGGTATATTTCACTGGTCACCATAGCAACACCCACCCATAGCACGCGCTCCAGCAGGTACATTTCACCGGTCATCCCTAAAGCCAACACCTCCTTTGGTCCGTATTGTTGGGGTGGTAGTAGTGATATGCTGCCTTTCCTTCCAGTTCTCTGCTGCCAATGACTGGAACGAATTGCAAAAATCTCTGAAGATGGAGTCTTATATCTCCCTCACTAACTTTAAGCATCAGCTGTCTGAGCAGCTTACCGATCACTGTACCTGTACACAGCCAATCTGTAAATAGCACACCCGACTACCTCATCAGCCAGAGTGTCTATGTATGCGGATGACTCAACACTATACATGTCAGCTACTACAGCAACTGAAATGACTGCAACACTTAACAAAGAGATGCAGTTAGTTTCAGAACGGGTGGCAAGGAATAAATTAATCCCAAATGTTTCAAAAACTATATTTTTTATTTGGGACAAATCATTCACTAAACCCTAAACCTCAACTAAAACGTGTGATAAATCATGTGGAAATTGAGCAAGTTGAGGTGACTAAACTGCTTGGAGTAATTGGCTTGGAGTTGCAATTGTCTCAGAACAGGGCAGCACGTCTGGCCCTCGGATGTACACAGTGAGCAAACATGAATAATATGCATGTCAATCTCTCCTGGCTCAAAGTAGAGGAGAGATTGACTTCAGCACTACTTGTATTTGTGAGAGGTATTGACATGTTGAAAGTCTGTTTAAACGACTAGCACACAGCTCAGACACCCATGCATACCCCACAAGACATGTCACTAGAGTTCTCTTCACAGTTCCCAAGTCCAGAACAGACTATGGGAGGCGCACAGTACCACATAGAACCATGACTACATGGAACTTTATTCCACATCAGGTAAATTATGCATTATGGAACAGGGGGGACTGTGAAGCAACACAAACATAGGCACAGACACATGCATACACACACATGATAACATACGCACTATACACACGTACACATGGATTTTGTGCTGTAGATCTGTGGTAGTGGAGTATGGGCCCGAAGGCACACACTGTGTGTTGTGAATTCTGTAATGAATGTATTGTAATGTTTTTAGATTGTATAACTGACCTAATTTTGCCAGACCCCAGGAAGAGTAGCTGCTGCCTTGGCAGGAATTAATAGGGATCCATAATAATAAATACAAATACAAACCTTGGCCCCAGTCTGAGGTTCTGAGAGCTCTAGAGCAGGTTTTCATCAAGGATCTCTCTGTACTTTGCTCTGTTCATCTTTCCCTCGATCCTGACTAGTCTCCCAGTCCCTGTATATTGTCAAAACTCCACTAATGCTGGTGCTAATAAGGCTGGTCTTATTGTAATTCAAACCCTACATCACTATAGCTATACTACTGCTATGTATAGTATAGGCATCTTTTGACTTTACAAAAAGAGTCTGTTCACAAAAACACAAGCATTCAAGGGAAAATGGAAGGAATTGTGGTAGCCTCACAGGCCAGGCATCTAAACTCTCATATCAGCACTGCTGTTAAGAGACTCGAATTGGAAGGAAACCTGTGAAGAAACAGTGGAGCAAGGGAGAGACTGTATATTAAAGATATGTTATTGTAGTAACATCACCTTGCCTTGCAATCTGTGATTTTACACATAAATGGCATTCTTCCCTTCCTCCTTTTCCCAAAGTGTGGCAGTGAGTAAGTCACCACAGTCCCAGTGGACTGATTTACTTTGTAAGTTGGTCACACACACGTCGGTCTAAAGAGAGAGACCGTAATCCAGGTAAAACTCTGCGGTGTTCACTGTCAACAAAGTGACATTTCCCCATGTAAACCACCATGTAAGCTACCGCGTCTGGTTTCATTCTACCTAGACACAGGACGCAGTGCTGTACCATAGAGCTGATTGACGTTGACAAACTCTTTGTGTGGCTCATGTTCTCCTCTAGTCACACACAGAGACACAGTGACTCAAAACGCTCTGGAGTGTGTATGACAGTGATTCCCCTACCATTACATTAGTAGGGTTGGCCCTTACATTTAGCTTCCACCTGTTATTCCCGGCCTGAAAGTATTTCACATGGTATGTTTGGGCCCTGGATAGGCTTGCAAAATGACTTTAACTTTACCACAATTCCCAGGTTTTCCAGAAATCCTGTTTGGAGGATTACGGATTTGTTACTTATTCCCTTCTGTGTCTGGGAATCTTCCAACCGGGATTTCTGAACAACCTGGGAATTTTGTGAAGGTTACCAGAATTTTGCAACCCTAACCCTGGATGCTGCTTGGGGGGCCCTACTGTACCACACCGCCAATGGGAATACTGATATGTAGGGGAAACACTGAGGATATGGTTAGTAAAAAGACAGAACATGCCCCCCACCTCCCGTCCCTCTCCTACCCTTAACTATATCACCAGAATCAGCCAGCCAGCCTTTGATGAGTTGTATTGCGGGCGGTAAGGGGAGAGGTTTTTGTAAACGTCTGTTTGTTCCGCTAAACTGGCTTGTCGGGTTCAGGCATACTACAGGGGCAGACAGGGCTGATGTGAGGCGACACCTAATACTGCTCCTGATGCTACTGCCATCCAGACAGACTGGGACATGTGAGAGAGTGAAAGCAAGAGAGGGTACAGAGGCAGGGATAGTGTGGGGACAGGGAAATAGGGGAGACAGGACTGGTGAGGGATAGTGAGAGAGGAGAGAGACTGGGGGAGAGATACGGGGAGAGAGAGACTGGGGGCAGAGAGAGTGAGAGAGTCGGGGGGGATAGAGAGAGATACAGGGAGAGAGGGAGATGGGGGAGAGAGATGAGTACAGTGAGAGAGGGGTATGGGGAGAGAGAGAGAGGGACGGGGACAGAGAGATGGAGAGAGATAGACGGGTAGAGGGGGACAGGGGGGATAGAGGGAGAGAGCGAGACAGAGAGCGAGACAGGGAGAGAAAGAGACTAGGAAAGTAAGAGACGGGCGGAGAGACATGGGGAGAGAGAGAGACATGGGGAGAGAGAGAAACATGGGGAGAGAGAGAGACAAAGGGAGAGAGAGACAAAGGGAGAGAGAAACATGGGGAGAGAGAGACATGGAGAGAGAGAGAGAAAGGGAGAGAGAGAGACATGGGGAGCGAGAGAGACAAAGGGAGAGAGAGAGAGACATGGGGAGCGAGAGAGACAAAGGGAGAGAGAAACATGGGGAGAGAGAGAGACATGGGGAACGAGAGAGAGACATGGGGAGCGAGAGAGACAAAGTGAGAGAGAAACATGGGGAGAGAGAGAGAGACATGGGGAGCGAGAGAGACATGGGTAGAGAGAGAGACGGGGAGAGAGAGTGAGAGGGAAAGAAAAACCGAGGGGACAGATGGGAGAGAGGGATTACAGAGGGAATATTATATAAGCATCACAGCTCACAATCTGTCTATGTAATGACTCATTAGTATCCTAATGATTTAATGTTATCAATCTGTGTTAAGGTTTGCTGTGCATTTACCTGCAATGCCCATGATGTGCTCTCCACTCTACAGCAGTAGGTCATTTTAAGACTGCCACATCCAACCTATCCATCTATCTATCTATCTATCTATCTATCTATTTACATAGCAGATAAGCAAAGCATACGCCTGAAGGGTCATCTGATACACCATTCTTTTATTTTTTTACCTCAGGGTTCTGTCACTGCAGTATGTTAGTGTTTTTAGTGCTGCAGCATCAGGAATTGGTCCAGTGCTTAGCCAGGGTCACGTTAACGCTAACGTCTGTAGCTTAGCATGTAAATGCAGAGCTGTGTTTTTCATCAGCTTGTTTCCAGGGAGTGTTTTGCTCCCCACACGGCTGGGTCTGACTCATGCTAGATGTATGTGTGTGTGTGTGTGTGTGTGTGTGTGAGAGAGGTCATTGTGGTCTGTGATCAGTGTTTGCCAGGGTTATTGTGCTCTGGGGTAGGGTAGGCCTAGTTAGCTAGATTTAGTTCTCTCTGCATATGTTATTGTTAGATCATGTTTTGCTCCACTTATAGAGATCATTACTTCTCTTCCAGCCCGTGATACGATTGAATTCAACTACTTAACTATATACATTACGTTCCATCTGACGGTCTTAATTGGATCATTTTAGCTAGATCATCAGATCATTTTAGTAGCCTACAATTTATTCCTTTAACTTAATGAATCGTAAATGTTGACAACCATGCTCTGATTCATTAGTCTAATGACAGAAGTATAGTGTATTGGAGAGATCTCAGTATATTGTATATCTACAACCTGGACAACACAGTCATAGAAGACAAGCAAACACAGAAATCATATCACATCAACCCTGTTAGTAGGCCTCTGCTTGTTGCTTCATTTACTGTGTTGGGAGCTCTTGTGATCCTACAATGTTGAACAGTGTCTCAATAGAAGCTACTTGATGTCACTCTGGCTGCAGTGTTCCCAAGTCTTGCCCCTGCCTGCCTTATGTGTGTGTGTGTGTATGTGTGTTTGTGTGTATTGCCTTGCCCCAGGGCCTTTGTTGAGGGATGAGCTAGTCGAGCTGATGATGTCATCCGACCGTTAATTAGGAGTGCCCCATCCCTGTGTACTAGGAGTCGCAGGTCTGTGTGGGTATGATTATCCAGATTTGACAACATGATTTTGTTGTCAGTCACATGCCTACCACTAATCTAGTCTTGGTGGTTTTTACCAGGTTTCTTTATCTGTTTAAGGGATAAAGTAGCAGGGTTGTATCTTGATCACTGTGAATCGCTGACAGTAAATGAGACATACTACCTGTATGTGATCAGTTGATTCATTCCAGTCAGACTAATGTGTTTCAGTCTTGACGCAGCTCAACACTCACAAGGCTGCATTGATTATTCTGTGTGGTTACACCTTAGTCTGCATTCACTTCAACTTACATACTGTACATAGGCCTACTACTACACTACATGACCATAAGTATGTGGACACCTGCTCGTCAAACAACTCATTCCAAAATCATGGGCATTAATATGGAGTTGGTCCCCCCTTTGCTGCTATAATGACCTCCACTCTTCTGGGAAGAAATTCCACTAGATGTTGTAACATTTCTGTGGGGATGTAACGGTTCTCTTGGGGTGAAGTAGAGGCGGACCAAAACGCAGCGTGATTATATTGATTCATGTTTAATAAAAAAAGATAAACACGAACACTACAAAACAATACATGTGGAAAACCAAAAACAGCCCTGTCTGGTGCAAAACACAGAGACAGGAACAATCACCCACAAACACACAGTGAAACCCAGGCTACCTAAATATGGTTCCCAATCAGAGACAATGACTAACACCTGCCTCTGATTGAGAACCATATCAGGCCAGACATAGAAATAGACAAACAAGACATCCAACATAGAATGCCCACTCAGATCACACCCTGACCAGCCAAAACATAGAAACATACAAAGCAAACTATGGTCAGGGTGTGACAGGGGACTTGCTTCTATGCGGCCACGAGCATTAGTGAGGTTGGGCACTGATGTTGGGCGATTAGGCCTGGCTCACAGTTGGCATTCCAATTCATCCCAAAGGTGTTCGATGGGGTTGAGATCAGGGATCTGTGCAGGCCAGAGAAGTTCTTCCACACTGACCTGACCTCAAAAAAACATTTCTGTGTGGACCTCACTTTGTGCATGGGGATATTGTCATGCTGAAACAGGAAAGTGCCTTCCCCAATTTCTCTTCACTGGAACTAAGGGGCCTAGCCTGAACCATAAAAACAGCCCCAGACCATTATTCCTCCTCCACAAAACTTTACAGTTAGCACTATGAGGCAGGTAGTGTTCTCCTGGCATTCGCCAAACCCAGATTCGTCCGTTGGACTGCCAAATGGTGAAGCGTGATTCATCACTCCACAGAACATGTTTCCACTGCTCCAGAGTCACTGAGCTCTTCAGTAAGGCCATTCTACTGCCAATGTTTGTATATGGAGATTGCATGGCTGTGTGCTCAATTTTATACACCTGTCAACAACAGGTGTGGCTGAAATAGCCAAATCCACTAATTTGAAGCGCTATTCACATACTTTTGTATATATAATGTAACTAGTCTAGGTCGAGGTCATTTCGAGGTCATTTCATGTTTTCATGTGATACATGAGCTCTTGCCAAACCGGCAGAAATTCAGCCAGTTTGACGTAGCATTGTTATAAAGCCCTCACTACAGTGGGAGTTAATAGGAATAAGACGTTTAGATCGTGAAAACATCTATCATACATGTCCGATTTCAATACTGACCAATGTCATTACGCGCGAGGTAGGGCGCGGGGCGATATGACGATATATATCGTGTGAAGATAGACGTTTTTCTATCATTTCATATTGTGCTCTATCATTTATTTCGTTGCGTCGCAAATCACACTCTTTACGGCAATATTTTTTGTCAATTGGACGAAACTTTGCGTTCTTCCACACGTGCCGTGCCGTGTGAATGGAAATTTGCAACAAAAACAAACATGGAAGAGAGACACAGAGCACGGAGACACGAAGCTTGTACCTAAAAGAGGGGCAACTTCGTTCGCATGGACGTGATTTGGGTATGAAAATTCTGACACGAACCAGGAAACCGTTCACTGCAAAATATGCCACAAGCCGGTCCTGACAACAGGCTCAAACACCACTAACCTCTTTTACCACCTACGCAAGAATCATGTGAAAAAGTACAGAGAGAGTCTACGGATGAGACCCACAAAAAGTACAGTCAAGTGCTCAAAACAAACCCACGACTCAGACGTTGCAAGAGGCTTTTCCTGCGGCACACCGTATGGCAAAGAATCAGGAAGATGGAAGGAGATAACAGCTGCCGTTACAACTTACATCTGAAAAGACAAGGCCCTAATTTACACGGTCGTGAAACGGGGGTTTTGTGAGTTGGTCCTAACACTCAACCCAAGGTACCAAATGCAAATTGATATGTGACACGTATTAATGCCAAAATAACATGCAAAACAGACAAGGCCCCCCCCCCAATTTTTTTTTTATATTAGGCCTATATTTATTTTGTTTGTAACTATAGTTGAAGTTTTTTCTATTTACCTTTTTAGATTTTATACATTCATATTTTATATTTTGTTACATGCTTAACTGAACATTTGCACAGGTTCTAAATAAAATAAATAATCGAATATGAGTAAGTATCTTTTTATTTGTTGAGTATAATTCAAACTGTAATAAGAAATAGGCTTTTACATGTGGTCATTTTATATAAACTATTTATAAATTGAATTTACAGAAAATGTGCTATATCGTGATATGTATCGTTATCGGGATATGAAATGACCTATATCGGGATATGAGATTTTGGCCATATCGCCCAGCCATAGCGGGAGGTCGTCTTCTCTCAAATTAACCATTGATCATATTTTTGCGATATTCCTACTTCGAGAGGTTCCACCACATTTCTCAGAATTTTCTGCCTTTTCAGTCCATGGTGCATTGCATGGTGCCGTTGCATGGTGCTGTTGCATGGCCGTTGCATGGTGCCGTTGCATGGCCGTTGCATGGTGCCGTTGCATGGCCGTTGCATGGCCGTTGCATGGTGCTGTTGCATGGCCGTTGCAAATGGCAGACTCCACTCTGCAAGGCACATCGATCTGCAGGTTGAGTGTGGTGAGATCGTAGACTCTTAAATTGATAGTGCAGTTTGTTTAGGTGATTTTACAGTTGACTAGCTGCTTCACATGCTGATATTGAGTTTGTTATTATTGTGTGTAGCTACATTTGCTTGCAGGTAGCCAGCCAGCCAGCCAGCCAGCCAGCCAGCCAGCCAGCCAGCCTGTAGAGTGCATTGTGGATTTTGAAGTCGACTTGAGCTGCAACAGATTTCTATAATGATTTTCACGTATTGCTACTGCAGTGAAAGAATGACAAAAGGTGATACTCGCGACTGGTGACTTGCTGATTAGATTAGAATCTGGGTGTGTTTTCCTGTCTTTTGTTTTTACTAGCAAAGTGCAAAAAAATGTTCATTCAGGTTGGATGTGAGTTTCTCCTTGAATTTGGTTAAAAGGACAGTGAATTTGTTCATACTTTGAGAACTTGCTACCAAGCTCCTGTGTGTATCAGACAGGCACAGTTTTTTCTCTTGGAGATCATTCTGATCTGAAGACGCGTGTACATAACCACTTTAAGTCATAGCCTATTGGTGACAGACATTTACTCTGAGTAGTATGTAATGTATCATGTATTTCATGTACACTAATTGTTTGAGCGTTAATTATTTTGTGACTTAAAAATGATATTAGTTGAATTGAGTAAATGCATTCCTCATTTTACAGAATAGTTATTTGACTATACGTTCATCATTTAGTAGGTCTATTTCTAGTTATATACATCTCTGATCTGCTTGCCTCAATAAATTAATGCAAGAAGATTGGTCGCCAGAATTGGCTATTTGTATCTCTTAATGATTGTCATACTACCTTGACTATATTACTTTTGAGGCATACAGGGCCTGTTGCATTTAATCACATAATATTGGAGTTTGGAACCACCAAGACTCTTCCTACATCTGGCCCCTCTGCCAAACTGAGCAATCAGGGAAGAATGGCCTTGGTCAGGGAGATGGTCACTTTGACAGAGCTCTGGAGTTCCTCTGTGGAGATGGGAGAACCTTCTAGAAGGACAACCATCTCTGCAGCACTCCACCAATCACGCTTTTATAGAGTGGCCAGACGGAAGCCACTCCTCAGTAAAAGGCACATGACAGCCCGCTTTGAGTTTGCCAAAAGGCACCTAAAGACTCTCAGACCATGAGAAACAAGATTCTCTGGTCTGATGAAACCAAGATGGAAATCTTTGGTCTGAATGTCAAGCGTGACGTCTGGAGGAAACCCGACACCATCCCTATGGTGAAGCATGGTGGTGGCAGCATCATACTGTGGGGATGGTTTTCAACAGCTGCAGGGACTGGGAGACTAGTCAGGATCGAGGGAAAGATGAACAGAGCAAAGTACAGAGAGATCCTTGATGAAAACCTGCTCTAGAGCTCTCAGGACCTCAGACTGGGGCCAAGGTTTGTATTTGTATTTATTATTATGGATCCCTATTAATTCCTGCCAAGGCAGCAGCTACTCTTCCTGGGGTCTGGCAAAATTAGGTCAGTTATACAATCTAAAAACATTACAATACATTCATTACAGAATTCACAACACACAGTGTGTGCCTTCGGGCCCATACTCCACTACCACAGATCTACAGCACAAAATCCATGTGTACGTGTGTATAGTGCGTATGTTATCATGTGTGTGTATGCATGTGTCTGTGCCTATGTTTGTGTTGCTTCACAGTCCCCCCTGTTCCATAATGCATAATTTACCTGATGTGGAATAAAGTTCCATGTAGTCATGGTTCTATGTGGTACTGTGCGCCTCCCATAGTCTGTTCTGGACTTGGGAACTGTGAAGAGAACTCTAGTGACATGTCTTGTGGGGTATGCATGGGTGTCTGAGCTGTGTGCTAGTCGTTTAAACAGACTTTCAACATGTCAATACCTCTCACAAATACAAGTAGTGCTGAAGTCAATCTCTCCTCTACTTTGAGCCAGGAGAGATTGACATGCATATTATTCATGTTTGCTCACTGTGTACATCCGAGGGCCAGAGGTGATGCCCTGTTCTGAGACAATTGCATCTCCAAGCCAATAACTCCAAGCAGTTTAGTCACCTCAACTTGCTCAATTTCCACATGATTTATTACAAGTTTTAGTTGAGGTTTAGGATTTAGTGAATGATTTGTCCCAAATAAAAAATATAGTTTTTGAAACATTTGGGATTCATTTATTCCTTGCCACCCGTTCTGAAACTAACTGCATCTCTTTGTTAAGTGTTGCAGTCATTTCAGTTGCTGTAGTAGCTGACATGTATAGTGTTGAGTCATCCGCATACATAGACACTCTGGCTGATGAGGTAGTCGGGTGTGCTATTTACAGATTGGCTGTGTACAGGTACAGTGATCGGTAAGCTGCTCAGACAGCTGATGCTTAAAGTTGTTGAGGGAGATATAAGACTCCATCTTCAGAGATTTTTGCAATTCTTTCCAGTCATTGGCAGCAGAGAACTGGAAGGAAAGGCGGTGACACAGCATGTGACCATAAGCATATCACTACTACCACCCCAACAATACGGACCACAATATAGCTTACAATAGAGACTCACACAACTTCAATGACTTGGCTAGCTAGCTAACTCCGTAGAGAGAAAAAAATTACACTCATTACATTGTGCGATTATTGCAAACTGTACTGGTAGGAATTTGAAAACTAAAACATGAATGGCGAGCTCAAGGCATTATCTAGATAAATCTTTAAAGCAAATATACTAGGCCCACCATGGGTTTGATAGTTACACTATTGATTTTAACAAATAAAAAAATGATAACAATGAATGTATGATAGTTTTAACAAGTGGTCAGATAATGTAGTCCCGACCAATTAGCACATCATCTTGATGGAAAATCCCCATCTCCTTGCTCTGCCTGTCAGGGGGGTGGGGGGGGGGGGGGGGGTGTTGCTCAACAACACTGATGGAGAATGAAATGTAATGGGTACGTAAATAGTCTTTTATCATTGTTGCCGGAGGAGAGTTGCCTGAGTGATTTAGTGGCACACCTTAAAGGGTACATACATTCTACAGTATTTAAAAAACAGGAGAGAGAAAGACAGAGGGTGGAGATGTGGAGACTAGACAGAGAGAAAGAGAAGGGCGGAGATGTGGAGACGAGACAGAGAGAAAGAGAAGGGTGGAGATGTGGAGACTAGACAGAGAGAAAGAGAAGGGCGGAGATGTGGAGACTAGACAGAGCGAAAGTGAAGGGTGGAGATGTGGAGACGAGACAGAGAGAAAGAGAAGGGTGGAGATGTGGAGACGAGACAGAGAGAAAGAAAGAGAAGGGCGGAGATGTGGAGACTAGACAGAGAGAAAGAGAAGGGCGGAGATGTGGAGACTAGACAGAGCGAAAGTGAAGGGCGGAGATGTGGAGACGAGACAGAGAGAAAGAGAAGGGCAGAGATGTGGAGACTAGACAGAGAGAAAGAGAAGGGTGGATAGGGAAAAAAATTGGCAAGGCAGAAACCCAGACAGACAGACAGACAGACAGACAGACAGACAGACAGAGAAAGAAAGACTGGGCCTCAATTTTATTGTGTCCATACACACACAGTATCAAGTCAGCAAACAGTGAGATGACTCTGCAAAAGGTATGTAAACAACCAAAGCAATTATCAAACAGACACACAGAGGTGGAGGTTAAACACAGGGGCCATGTCTGAATGCCCATACTTGTGTTCTAAATAGTAACCATTTTGGGTATGCAAAAATAGAACATTTCATGGTTTGTGAAATTTTGAAAATTGGCTGTTGATCAAGTAGAATTCCCTGCACACTATTGAGGAAGACAGCTGTTAACCAGATGAGGTCACGCAGTGTACAAAAATGAACGAATGGCGGAAACAACGCAATTGCACATTAGATGACACATTCTCAGTATGGGTAAACCATGCATGTTAATATTTTGTTGCTTACTGCAATCAATTTTACTAAACAGTACGTTCAACGTTTTACATTTATATTTTTAGTCATTTAGCAGAGCTACTTACAGTAAGTAGTGAGTGCATACATTTTCCTATTTTTCAAACTAAATATTATGTAGTGTATGATTAGTACACAGTATGTACACTGAACAAAAATAGAAATGCCACATGTAAAGTGTTGGTCCCATGTTTCATGAGCTGAAATACATTTTCCAGACACACAAAAAGCTTATTTCTATCAAATTGCTTACATCCCTGTTAGTGGGTATTTTTTCCTTTGCCAAGATAATTAAACAGCTGTCACGCCCTGGTTAAAGTATTTTGTGTTTATCTTCATTTATTTGGTCAGGCCAGGGTGTGGCATGGGTTTTTGTATGTGGTGTGTTGGTATTGGGATTGTAGCTTAGTGGGGTGTTCTAGTTAAGTCTATGGCTGTCTGAAGTGGTTCTCAATCAGAGGCAGGTGTTTATCGTTGTCTCTGATTGGGAACCATATTTAGGCAGCCATATTCTTTGAGTGTTTCGTGGGTGATTGTCCTTAGTGTCCTCTGTGTTAGTTTGCACCAGTTTAGGCTGTTTCGGTTTTCACATTACGTTTATTGTTTTTGTACAGTTCATGTTACAACAGCATGATCATTACACAGGTGCACTTTGTGCAGGAGACAATAAAAGGTCACTCTTAAATGTGCAGTTTTGTCACACAACACAACGCCAAAGATATCTCAATCAACAGCCTAATTTGAGTAGCCATTTTATTATATGTTTAGAAGCCAATTTGACCTAGACTTGGCGCTTCATTATCGCTTGCCTTGAAGTAGCAGAGAGAACAGTCTATGACTAGGATGGATGGAGTCTTTGACAATTTTTAGGGCCTTCCTCTGACACTGCCTGGTATATATGAGGTCCTGGATGGCAGGAAGCTTGCCCCCAGTGATGTACTGGGCCGTACGCACTACCCTCTCTAGTGCCTTGCGGTCGGAGGCCGAGCAGTTGCCATACCAGGCAGTGATGCAACCAGTCTCTCGGTGGTGCAGCTGTAGAACTTTTTGAGGATCTGAGGACCCATGCCAAATCTTTTCATAATAGGGCTTAATGAATTTATTTAATTTCCTTAAAAGAACTTCAACTCAGTAAAAAAAAGAAAAAAGCTAAGGAGACAGAAATTAGATGGGAAGCATGTACTGTACACGTCAATCACTCTGCATTCTTAACACCCCAATCACAGTCAAGACTCATCAGTCTGACACCTCATCATTGCTTTAAAAACGTCTGCCCCATTATACAACAACTATTATTTTTCTCCACAACCTCTGAACAGCCAGGAACCCCTCTAGTCTCCGCATTCATCCGGCCCCTCCACTCTGCTCCACTCAGTACCGACCAATCCCAGTGCTCTATTTTGGGCGAGCTGCAAGGCTTTTCAAGGTAGACAGTATGGATTAAGTTAGAATGACAAGGACATGGAGGGCTCCTCTGCCGCCCTCTGTCCCCCCCCCTTCCTCTGCGACAGACAATTACTGCAGGCAAAGAGGCTTTTAGGGATCTTTTGTACAGCGGGACTGTACTGGGCATCAACCGCAAGGCTAGTTATCAGGATGCTATTAATTTCCCCTCCCCCACCCCACCTCCCTCCCTTCCCCCCGCTTCGCTAGTTGGGTAAATCTATTTCAACGGTAACGAGTGGCAGGACCGACTGGAACGGCTGTCTAAAGTAGATTATCGCTCATCAAACCTTTACTGTGGAGAGAAAAGGTAGTCACTAGTCAACGGCAATGAGGATTCATCTCTCTGTGACTGTTATGGAGTGTACAGTACACACAGTACCACTGAAGTGCTGTAGTCGGCAAGGCCAAGGAGTAGAGTGGAGCAGACAGGTTATCAATGTCCTCCCTCCTCCGTTTCCCTCTCAGTATCTGTCAGTCTATTGATTAGCAGTAAGAGGACAAACCCAGGAAAAACTGTTATTTGGCCGAGTGAGGTTGATTGTGCTTCAGAGGGCCTTCCAAAGAATAACCCTAATGTGGAAAGTCAGCACTTCTCTGTCAGTTGATACCTCCTCATAAGGGGGTTACGCCCTCTAAAATAGAAATTGTATGCTATCAGAGGCTACATTACACTGAAAGACTCAAGTGAATTTGACGTCACAGTTACACACGCTCTTCATAACTTTCCACTCTCTGCCTACCAGCAATGCCATGTCGTTTTTCCTAGAACTACAACAAAACAAACTCGGACCAAAACAAACCTATTTTAACTGACCCCATCGAAAGTGTGAGCCTGACACAGCTCTGCCAGCAATCCATGAGGTAGACCAGACAGGTTGCGGGTACAGTATTGCTGCTACGCCAACACAGTGGCCTTTGACATTCTCCAACCTCCCTCTGTGTTTAGTACATATTCAACAGCCTCTAACCCTCTGCTGACCTTGCATGAACATGACCCACATTGGAAAGGCTAGGGCTGCAGCTGAAATGGCACCCTATTCCCTATGTGCTTTTGACACAGAGCACTGGTTAAAGGTAGAACCCTGGTCAAAAGTAGTGCACTATCTAGGGAATAGTGTGCCATTTCGGACACAAGTTAGGTTTCCAGACAAGTACAAATAGTTGTAGTCATCTCTATCACAATCTCTATCACAATGCAGAGGCCTGGGCTGGTGGAAACAGGGATACGTGAAAACACAGCTAGCTTGGACCTATGGAAACTGCTGTAACAGCATCTACATGAAACGCATAGGAAAAGCAATGCACTACAGGTATATCTCTCTATGAGGCTCCAGTAGGTCTCCGCAGCTCATTCTGAAACGCTTGCAGTCATCTCTAGTGATGCAGAGGCCTGTTTTAACACTTCATAGGCAACTTGAACTAACAGTATCTGTTGGTAAAACACACTCCGGCCCTCACAACATACTTACAGTGCATTCGGAAGGTATTCAGACCTCATGGCCTTTTCCATATTTTGATACGTTACAGCCGTATTCTAAAATTGATTAAATAAATACAAATCCTCATCGATCTACACACAATACCCAATAATGAAAAAGCGAAAACAGAGTTTTAGAAATGTTTGCACATTTCTAAAAATAAAAACCGGAAATACTTTATTTACATAAGTATTTACACCCTTTGTTATGAGACTCGAAATTGTGCTCAGGGGCATCCTGTATCCATTGATCATCCTTGAGATGTTTCTACAACTTGATTGGAGTCCACCTGTGGTAAATTGTATAGATTGGACATGATTTAGGAAGACACACCTGTCTATATTAGGTCCCACAGTTGACAGTGCATGTCAGAGAAAAAATCAAGCCATGAGGTCAAAGGAATTGTCCGTAGAGATCCAAGACAGGATTGTGTCGAGGCACAGATCTGGGGAAGGGTACCAAAAAATGTCTGCAGCATTGAAGGTCCCAAAGAACACAGTGGCCTCCATCATTCTTAAATGGAAGAAGTTCGGAACCACCAAGATTCTTCCTAGAGCTGGCCGCCCTGCCAAACTGAGAAATCGGGGGAGAAGGGAGATAACGACAGACTCAACTGCCTTGGTTTCTCAAATGACTGCTTCGCCTAGTTCACCAACTACTTCTCAGATAGAGTTCAGTGTGTCAAATAGGAGGGCCTGTTTTCCGAACCTCTGGCAGTCTCTGTGGGGGTACCAGAGGGTTCAATTCTCGGGCCGACTCTTTTCTCTGTATATATCAACGATGTCCCTCTTGCTACGGGTGATTCCTTGATCCACCTCTACGCAGATGACACCATTCTGTATACATTTTGCCCTTCTTTGGACACTGTGTTAACAAACCTCCAAACAAGCTTCAATGCCATACAACACTCCTTCCGTGGCCTCCAACTGCTCTGAAAATCTAGTCAAATTAAATGCATGCTCTTCAACCGATCGCTGCCCGCACCCGCCCGCAAGACTAGCATCACTACTCTGGACGGTTCTAACTTAGAATATGTGGACAACTACAAATACCTAGGTGTCTGGCTAGACTGTAAACTCTCCTTCCAGACTCAAATGAAACATCTCCAATCCGAAATCAAATCTAGAATCAGCTTCCTATTTCGCAACAAAGCCTCCTTCACTCACGCTGCCAAACATACCCTCGTAAAACTGACTATCCTACCGATCCTCGAATTCAAAATAGCCTCCAACACTCTACTCAGCAAACTGGATGCAGTCTATCACAGTGCCACCCGTTTTTCCACCAAAGCCCCATATACTACCCACCACTGCGACCTGTATGCTCTCGTCGGCTGGCCCTCGCTACATATTCGTTGCCAGACCCACTGGCTCCAGGTCATCTATAAGTCTCTGCTAGGTAAAGCTCTGTCTTATATCAGCTCACTGGTCACCATAACAACACCCACCCGTAGCACGTGCTCCAGCAGGTATATTTCACTGGTCATCCCCAAAGCCAACACCTCCTTTGGCCGCCTTTCCGTACAGTTCTCTGCTGCCAATGACTGGAACGAATTGCAAAAATCGCTGAAGTTGGAGACTTATATACAGTGCCTTGCGAAAGTATTCGGCCCCCTTGAACTTTGCGACCTTTTGCCACATTTCAGGCTTCAAACATAAAGATATAAAACTGTATTTTTTTGTGAAGAATCAACAACAAGTGGGACACAATCATGAAGTGGAACGACATTTATTGGATATTTCAAACTCTTTTAACAAATCAAAAACTGAAAAATTGGGCGTGCAAAATTATTCAGCCCCTTTACTTTCAGTGCAGCAAACTCTCTCCAGAAGTTCAGTGAGGATCTCTGAATGATCCAATGTTGACCTAAATGACTAATGATGATAAATACAATCCACCTGTGTGTAATCAAGTCTCCGTATAAATGCACCTGCACTGTGATAGTCTCAGAGGTCCGTTAAAAGCGCAGAGAGCATCATGAAGAACAAGGAACACACCAGGCAGGTCCGAGATACTGTTGTGAAGAAGTTTAAAGCCGGATTTGGATACAAAAAGATTTCCCAAGCTTTAAACATCCCAAGGAGCACTGTGCAAGCGATAATATTGAAATGGAAGGAGTATCAGACCGCTGCAAATCTACCAAGACCTGGCCGTCCCCTCTAAACTTTTAGCTCATACAAGGAGAAGACTGATCAGAGATGCAGCCAAGAGGCCCATGATCACTCTGGATGAACTGCAGAGATCTACAGCTGAGGTGGGAGACTCTGTCCATAGGACAACAATCAGTCGTATATTGCACAAATCTGGCCTTTATGGAAGAGTGGCAAGAAGAAAGCCATTTCTTAAAGATATCCATAAAAAGTGTTGTTTAAAGTTTGCCACAAGCCACCTGGGAGACACACCAAACATGTGGAAGAAGGTGCTCTGGTCAGATGAAACCAAAATTGAACTTTTTGGCAACAATGCAAAACGTTATGTTTGGCGTAAAAGCAACACAGCTCATCACCCTGAACACACCATCCCCACTGTCAAACATGGTGGTGGCAGCATCATGGTTTGGGCCTGCTTTTCTTCAGCAGGGACAGGGAAGATGGTTAAAATTGATGGGAAGATGGATGGAGCCAAATACAGGACCATTCTGGAAGAAAACCTGATGGAGTCTGCAAAAGACCTGAGACTGGGACGCAGATTTGTCTTCCAACAAGACAATGATCCAAAACATAAAGAAAAATCTACAATGGAATGGTTCAAAAATAAACATATCCAGGTGTTAGAATGGCCAAGTCAAAGTCCAGACCTGAATCCAATCGAGAATCTGTGGAAAGAACTGAAAACTGCTGTTCACAAATGCTCTCCATCCAACCTCACTGAGCTCGAGCTGTTTTGCAAGGAGGAATGGGAAAAAAATTCAGTCTCTCGATGTGCAAAACTGATAGAGACATACCCCAAGCGACTTACAGCTGTAATCGCAGCAAAAGGTGGCGCTACAAAGTATTAACTTAAGGGGGCTGAATAATTTTGCACGCCCAATTTTTCAGTTTTTGATTTGTTAAAAAAGTTTGAAATATCCAATAAATGTCGTTCCACTTCATGATTGTGTCCCACTTGTTGTTGATTCTTCACAAAAAAATACAGTTTTATATCTTTATGTTTGAAGCCTGAAATGTGGCAAAAGGTCGCAAAGTTCAAGGGGGCCGAATACTTTCACAAGGCACTGTATCTCCCTCACTAACTTTAAGCATAAGCTATCTGTGCAGCTGATTGCTTCAGCTGTACACAGCCCATCTGTAAATAGCCCATCCAACTACCTACCTCATCCCCATATTGTTTTATTTACTTTTTAGCTCTTTTGCACACTAGTCTTTCCAGTATTTCTACTTGCACATCATCTTCTGCACATCTATCACTCTAGTGTTAATTTGCTAAATTGTAATTACTTCACTACTATGGACAATTTATTGCCTTACCTCCTTACACC
The DNA here is from genome assembly GCF_045791955.1 of Oncorhynchus clarkii lewisi. NCBI lineage: Eukaryota > Metazoa > Chordata > Actinopteri > Salmoniformes > Salmonidae > Oncorhynchus > Oncorhynchus clarkii. Next base: position 26,764,654 of record NC_092174.1, read on the forward strand.
ATTTGCACACACTGTATATAGACTTTTCCTATTGTGTTATTGACTGTACATTTGTTTAACTCTGTGTTGTTGTTTGTGTCACACTGCTTTGCTTTATCTTGGCCAGGCCATAGTTGTAAATGAGAACTTGTTCTCAACTGGCCTACCTGGTTAAATAACGGTGAAATTTTAAAAAAACATATAGAAAAAAGAATGACTAAGAACCCGATGGTATCATTGACAGAGCTCCAGAGTTCCTCTGTGGAGATGGGAGAACATTCCAGGACAACCATCTCTGCACACTCCACCAATCAGGCTTTTGTAGAGTGGCCAGACGGAAGCCACTCCTCAGTAAAAGGCACATGAAAGCCCACTTGGAGTTTGCCAAAAGGCACCTAGACTCTCAGACCATGAGAAACAAGATTCTCTGGTCTGATGAAACCAAGATTGAACTCCTTGGCCTGAATGCCAAGCCACACGTCTGGAGAAAACCTGGCACCATCTCTATGGTGAAGCATGGGACTGGGATCGAGGGAAGGATGAACGGAGCAAAGTACAGAGAGATCCTTGATGAAAACCTACTTCAGAGCGCTCAGGACTTCATACTGGGGCAAAGGTTCACCTTCCAAAAGGATAACAACCATAAGCAGTGGCCACGGTACAAATCTATGAATATCTTTGAGTGGCCCAGACAGAGCCTGAACACGATCAAACATCTCTGGAGAGACCTGTAAATAGCTGTGCAGCGACACTCCCCATCCAACCTGACAGATCTTGAGAGGATCTGCAGAGAAGAATGGGGAAAAGTCCCCAAATACAAGTGTGCCAAGTTTGTAGCGTCATACCCAGGACGACTCGAGGCTGTAATCGCTGCCAAAGGTTCTTCAACAAAGTGCTGAGTAAAGGGTCTGAACACTTACGTAAATGTGATATTTCAGTTTTCTATTTTTTATAAATTTCCAAAAATGTCTAAAAACCTGTTTTTGTTTTGTCATAATGGGGTACTGTGTGTAGATTGATGAGGGAAAACAATTATTTAATTGTTTTTAGAATAAGGCTGTAACATAACAAAATGTGGAAAAAGTCAAGGGGTCTGAATACTTTCCAAATGCAATGTACACCTCATGACTAGGGGATTTCCTTACTTTTAGGCATACAGCAACACCATCTGACAATATATAGAATGTGAGTCCTAACTCAAGACATGGGGGTCTACTAACTATAACACACTCCACAAGGACAAGGCTATGGGAACCAACTACTGCCCACACAGCAGCACATCCATTACTAAAGCGTTAATAGAAATTCTCACCTAACAGATAAATCAATGGACTGTACAGTATAGCGAAGGCATTCAGAATAGCATGGTGTAGTAGGTCTGCAGGACTTACTGAGGACTTACTGAGGATGTAGAGGGAGAGGGCGATGCCTGCCAAGCAGAAGCCCTCGAAGAAGCGCAGGGTGCTGAACATGGGAACGTTGACCGAGAAGGCCACGGTCAGACCGAACACCAGCATGAACAGGACCGAGATTATTAGGACCGGGTGGCGACCAAACCTGAGGATGGAGGGAGAGAAGGAGGGAGAGAAGGAGAGAGAGAGAGAGAGAGAGAGAGAGAGAGAGAGAGAGAGAGAGAGAGAGGATGAAGCACAAATACAGTAGGAAAGATCCTTAATTACTTGTCCATATTTAAACAATACAAGCTAAAGCATTAACAAGAAACACACTGAAAACCCCTGAATGAAATGTCTATGAAACCATATTATGTAATAACTTTATTATGTAGCAAAGATATCATGTAACAACTTATTATGTAATAGTGAATAATTGTACTCACCAGTCTGCCAGGACCCCAAAGACCAGGTATCCGAATATGGATCCCACCAGCAGAGAGAACTTAGCGATGTGGACCTTCCACGCCGAGTCACACACCAGGCTCCACTGTAGAAGACGAAGAAGAACAGAGGAAGGTTACTGGATTGTCTAATGAACACAAATGTCAAACGGAAACGTGTCTTCTGCTTTATCCCAAATCCTCTGAAAGTCTCTCACACAAAGTAACAAACACATAGAGGGCAGCGGAACTATGGCATACGGAGAAACAACCCATTCACATCAGCCATTTTGTATTCAGACTAATCTCAGCCAGAGTGTTACTCAATAGATCTAATAACGACATGAAGCATATACATTATTTTTCAGATTGTATGGGAACATTAACTCAGAGCTACAAGAGCATTCTAGCTAACTTCCTATTGGATTTGAACCAGGCAGCACACCCCTGATCTCAATCCAGTTTCCCTAACCGACATCCCACTTTGCTAACAACGCCTTAAAACATAAAGAGAGACTAACCATAGATTTAAAGCCTCCATTAAAAGTGTTCAACCATGTAAATGTACTGTAGCCTATTATGTTGAGTTTCCCTTTCCAATGTCTAGATTGCCCTCCGTGTGTTGTCTATAATGATGTAAACCCCCACTTCAACTTTTAGTGTAGTCCTCTGCCCCATCAGTAGTAGGCTTCCAAGAACGCAAAGTATGCTGTGCCACTACAGCTGATTTGCATTAGAAATACATCCATGCTCATCTTTTTGTATTATTTGTGGATGAATACAATTGTAGGTGCATACATGTGTGAACAGAATGACCCCACTTTGGACAAATCAATCAAACATTGATAAACAAAGCTAGAACCCATTCATCCCCTGCTAACTCTGCCACCGCTGCTGGGAAAAAACCTTAGGGGGAACTGAAGTAGATATATGTAGAGTATGTCTAATAAATACATTTTTTACTGATTCAAGTCTACATGTAAAGTATGTGTACAATACATACAGAATAAGCCCACTTTAGTCAAGGATGATAATGTCACCCCAAATCTGTTTGACTTATCCACTCCACTATCACCCCACACTTTCAGTCCAATGCAGCTGTGAGTAAACAGTACTGAGAGGCAGGCTGTTGGGGTTACTGGGTTCCTGGTACTCTGGTCTGGAATGGAGCCTCCTCTGTGCTCCCAGCTGTCTGAGGGATATAAGAGTCAAGGAGAGGGTGTGTAAGGGTGGGGCGTGATGGTGACAGGTGTGTGACACATGGGGTGTCTGTCTATCGATGTGACACCCAGAGTAGAGCTCTGGTTAGCCAACAGAGACAGACAAGCACACACAAGATTTGGTTCCAAATTCTGAGATTAGCCAATACATACCCAAAGACAGAGCTTTGGAAAGTACCAAACAGCACATCCATTACTTTGCATTGCTTTTTGATTTCTGGTAAACGTGAATGCAATGGCTCAGAACTGGTCGATTGTTTGGTCGTTAGGCTGTTGGTTGACCGAGATTGTCTTAGTTGAGCAGTAATATATATATACATATATATATATATATATATATATATATATATATATATATATATATATAAAAAATATATATATATTTGTGCCCATCTCAGTGAACTAATCTAGGCCTAGACTAAAAGCCAATTCATGCTTGAGCCTGCACAGCCATGCAGAGGCTAAATCGAGCTCTGTACCGTATTGACATGCGCCTCCCAAATGTTGTAACAACGTGGAGGGCTCCAGCACCACAATGACATGATTGGTTGACGGTAGAAAATACAAACTCACTTCCTTGACAACAGCTCTGCGAAGCACAAGAAGTATGAATGCCCTGACTTCTGCTGAGGTCGTATCACCTGGCCAAGGCAGAAGCCGGATTGACAATGCGCCTAGATGCACAATGCACTTCTCTCTCCAGAATGCACTCTCTCCCGCTAATAGTTTAAGAACTTCATTGTGTGAATTGTTTGCGTTTGATTGTCAGTGTCTGTCAATTCCACAATACATATATCACCAGTAGTAGATTTACTGTTATTTCCTAGCATTTCTAATCTACAATGTCTACAGTAATTTATGATAATGCATTCAATATTATTATTCCAGTCTTCCCGTTTTCATTGTCAGAGTGGACAAATTGTTTGCGGAGTGCACAGCCTATTCTACACTTGTGAGAAACAATGTTTTGTTTATTTTCATTCCATTTATGAGTTTTGTCAATTTAGTCATTGTGTTTTGTTTGGAGCGATTCTGTCAATGTTGAGTAAGGTTGCGCACGAATAGAAGTAGGGAGATTTGATAGTATTTCTTATTGGCTTTATGCATCACCAACTATGACCTGTGGATCTTCTCAGAGTAATGTTTTCTTCACCTCAAACAGCAAGGAAACAAAGTCTGTTTTTACATCCATTGACAATTACAATAGTTCCTCAATGTATTTGAAAAATCTTTCTAGCTTTCTCCCTTTCGCTAACCACTCAGCGTGAAAGGGAAAAATGTCACGCTCTAATCCAGTGGAAACGTCATAAAATAGGCCTACCTGATTACTTCTTATCTGTGCTTGACTTGGACTGGAATAGGTTCTGGTACTCATTTTGGGTGCTGTTACTGTTCATATTTAGGTGCAGGAGCTCTACAATACATTTGAGCTAATATTCTATGAGAGGAACAGGAGCTCAAGCAGTAGAACATTTGAGGTGCCGGTACTCAGCTCTGGTGAGCTCCTATCAGGATATCAGGATATTTTCTACCTGCAGGCTGCAATTTTTTATTTGTTGCCTTTATGTAGGCTATTTTTACATTGTTGGCAATGGCAATAGAATTTACTTTTTAGGTTTGTATCATTTTCATTTAGATTTGGATAGTATTAACCACATGACAATGATTTTCAGATATGAAGATGTTATTATATATTAAATTAAATTGTTTCAAGGAAATTTGCCTATGAAAACCATAACTGGCACGCAGATCGGTAGAAATGGTAAGATAAATTGGCATTCCACATGAGAAAGATTGCCGACTCCTCATGTAGCCTATTACCGGCAACTTCAGGAGATTAATGGCAGAATCTGCAAAAGCCAGTAGCGGCAGGAGGATGGTTGGGACAGGTTGAGGATTAAATCTTCTGGTTATCTAGATCTCTGGTGCCATTGAAGCATCAAAACGTAAGCTTAAAGCATCAGACAAGCTCAATGCATATAGTTTATTTTATTAAAACACATAGGATAGGGTCAAGTTTCCTGAATTTCTGCCTGACTGATGTGCCCAAAGTAAAGCCTGTTACTCAGGCCCAGAAGCCAGGATATGCTTATAATTGGTCGCATTGGATATACTTTTTAAAAAAAATTCTAAAACTGTTAAAACAATTTTCAGAGACTATAACAGAATTGATATGGTAGGCAAAAATCAGAAGAAAAAACAACCAGAATTTTATTTTGTTTTAGGTCCATGGCTGTTATAATGGAAAGCTATGGGTCCTATGTAATTCCGTCTACAAGATTGTTGATATCTAGTGAAAGCCATAGGAATTGCAGTCTTTATTCAAGGTTTTAGGCTTGTTTTTTTATTATTAGCAAGAATTTGACGTTTTGGTGAAGAGAGCACCGGAACAATATCAGTCTCTCGGTGCAAGAGGGAGAGGACGCGTGCTTACTAATTTAGCTTTTTATATTGAACATACTACTTTCAGGGGTTATTATAGTTTATTTACATTTTAGGGTACCTGAAGATTAAAGAGAAACGTTGTTTGACTTGTTTGGACGAAGTTTTGCAGTAGCTGTTTGGACTCCTTTGTCTGCAAGTTGAACGAGTGGATTACTGAAATCGATGGTTCCAACTAAACAGACTTTTTGGGATATAAAGAAGGATTTTGTCACGCCCTGGCCTTAGTATTCTGTGTTTTCTTTATTATGTTGGTTAGGCCAGGGTGTGACATGGGTGATTTATGTGTCTTGTTTTGTCTAGGGGTTTATTAGATTTATGGGGTTGTGTTCAGTGTAGTGTTCTAGGTAAGTCTATGGTTGCCTGGAGTGGTTCTCAATCAGAGGCAGGAACCATATTTAGGCAGCCATATTCTTTAGGTATCTTGTGGGTGGTTGTCCCTGTCTGTGTTTTGCACCAGTTAGGACAGTTTCGGTTTTTCCACGTTTTCTTATTTTGTATAGTGTTCAAAGTTTTCATCTTTCATTAAAGATGTTTATAAATAACCACGCTGCATTTTGGTCCTCCTTTCCTTCCCAGGAAGAAAACCGTTTCAGATTTTATCTAACAAAACGACCATTCATGTTGTAGCTGGGATCCTTGAGATTGCGATCAGAGGAAGATTTTCAAAAGTAAGTGATTTATTTCATCGCTATTTGTGATTTTGTGAAGCCTGTGCTGGTTGAAAAATATGTTGATGTGGGGCGCCATCCTCAGACAATCGAATGGTATGTTTTCGCTGTAAAGCCTATTATAAATCGGACAATGCAGTTAGATCAACAATAATTTAAGCTTTTAAATGACACAAGATATGTTCAAGATATGTTTAATATTACGATTATTTATTTTAATTGCGTGCCCTCCAATTTCACCGGATGTTGTCGACAGGTGTCCCGCTAGCAGGAAACCTATCCCTAAGTAGTTTTAAAGCATCAGACAAGCTCAAAGCATAAAGTTTATTTTATTAAAACACATAGGGTGTGTCTATACAGTTGAAGTCAGAAGTTACCATACACTTAGGTTGGAGTCATTAACTTGTTTTTCAACCACTCCACAAATTTCTTGATAACAAACTATTGTTTTGGCAAGTCGGTTAGGACATCTACTTTGTGCATGACACAAGTAATTTTTCCAACAATTGTTTACACACAGATTATTTCACTAAATTCACTGTATCCGAATTCCAGTGGGTCAGAAGTTTACATACACTAAGTTGACTGTGCTTTTAAACAGTGTGGAAAATTCCAGAAAATTATGTCATGCTTTAGAAGCTTCTGATAGGCTAATTGACATAAGTTGAGTCAATTGGAGGTGTACCTGTGGATGTATTTCAAGGCCTACCTTCAAATTAAGTGCCTCTTTGCTTGACATCATGGGAAAATCAAAAGAAATCAGTCTAGACCTCAGAAAAGAAAATGTTGATCTCCACAAGTCTGGTTCATCCTTGGGAGCAATTTCCAAATGCCTGAAGGTACCACGTTCATCTGTACAAACAATAGTACGCAAGAATAAACACCATGGGACCACGCAGCCTTCATACTGCTCAGGAAGGAGACATGTTCTGTCTCCTAGAGATTAACGTACTTTGGTGTGAGAAGTGCAAATCAATCCCAGAACAACAGCAAAGGACCTTGTGAAGATGTTAGAGGAAACAAGTACAAAAGTATCTATATCCACAGTAAAACAGTTCTATATCGACATAACCTGAAAGGCCATTCAGCAAGGAAGAAGTCACTGCTCCAAAACCGCCATAAAAAAGCCAGACTACGGTTTGCAACTGCACATGGGGACAAAGATCGTACTTTTTGGAGAAATGTCCTCTGGTCTGATTAAACAAAAATAGAACTGTTTGGCCATAATGACCATCGTTATGTTTGGTGGAAAAAGGGGAAGGCTTGAAAGCCGAAGAACACCATCCCAACCGTGAAGCACGGGGGTAACAGCATCATGTTGTGGGTGTGCTTTGCTGCAGGAGGGTCTGATGCACTTCACAAAATAGATGGCATCATGAGGTTAAAGCTTGGTCACAAATGGGTCTTCCAAATGGAGAATGACCCCAAGCATACTTCCAAAGTTGTGGCAAAATTGCATAAGGACAACAAAGTCAAGGTATTGGAGTGGCCATCACAAAGCCCTGACCTCAATCCTATAGTAAATGTGTGGGCAGAACTGAAAAAGTGTGCGCGAGCAAGGAGGCCTACTAACCTGACTCAGTTACACGAGCTCTGTCAGGAGAAATGGGCCAACATTCACCCAACTTATTGTGGGAAGAATGTGGAAGGCTACCCAAAACGTTTGATCCAAGTTAAGCAATTTAAATACAATGTAACCAAATACTAATTGAGTGTATGTAAACTTTTGACCCACTGGGAATATGATGAAATAAATAAAGCTGAAATAAATCATTATCTCTACTATTGTTCTGACATTTCACATTCTTAAAATAAAGTGGTTATCCTAACTGACCCAAGACAGTGAATTTTTACTAGGATTAAATGTCAGGAATTGTGAAAAACTGAGTTTAAATGTATTTGGCTAAGGTGTATGTAAACTTTTGACTTCAACTGTATATGGAAAAATAGACTTTTAACAAATTTGACCCCTCGATTGGGTGAAAGAACAGACGACTTTCGGGTTAGCAAGATTTATTTTAGTCGGGAACAGCCATAGAATAAATAAAACAATGTTCTTCATTTGGGGACAGGTGGACTGAGTTTGCACTCTGTATTTCATTCTCATTTGAAACTGAAGTTCCCCACTCACAATATGTCTTTAGGCTATCAGAGTTTATGACCTCTTATAACCTCTGGTTTAGCGATCTGTTCAGGGTAAAAAGCTCCAGCTCCACGATTATTCACTGTCACGAGGCAGTGATCACATGACACACACATGCATACTTTCAGTATCGATGTCACTAGGGGACAAGACCAAGATGGGAGGCAAACAAGTTCCCCAATGTTGCGCAATACCACATAAACCATGAGGTAGTGTTTCAAAGTTAAGGCCGTCTGCTCTGTCTTTGGCCGTGTCAAACTTGCGTGTTGAAAGTGTGATGTGTGTCAGAGCTGGGACTATGTATAAGACCATGGGATATGGAGAAGTCACGACCGTGCAGAGTGGGGGATCAACCAGACCACGCGGCCAGGGTGACTGACTAAGCGTGACAGATGAACGTGGTTCAAAGCAGCTGGTGACCGCACAGTTGAAAGGAACCTCAACCATTAATAAGCACCAAAGAGAGAGCTGACTGTGCAAGATGCCTGACCACATCTTAGTTAGGGGAACAGAATGTTTTAATGTTAACCAAGGTAAAAATCCTAACCACGACTGAGGTCAAGGGACAAAATATGTTAGTAAACCTGATCCACGGTCATGTCACCACAGAAGTTCAGCTATCTACTCTACAGAACATTCTGTCCCATATGCTTCCTTTAGTGCCCTCACTCACTCACTATTGTAGTGTTCATTAGGGATAGCTGAATTGAAGGCTCTATGTTAGACAGTAGGCAATGCCTTATTAATCCTTTAGTTTGACAGGCAGGAGGGGAGTACAAAAGGCCTATTGGTGCTCTGGGTCTGTGTGTGACAGCAAGGGAGGGCATCAGGCCCCGAACACTGACCCAAGTGACAGTACTACCCCAGGGAGGGGACAGAGGAAGGGGGGGGGGGGCAGGAGCCCCCCTGCAGGCACCCTGCTGCGGTGTCTACCGTGTCATTTAACACCAACGGCCACAGCTGCATGTACAGTACATATCTAACTAGAGATACTGTCTTATACTCAGCTGGCTCCTCCCCGGATATTGTGTTAAATGCTCTACAACAAAGCTTTCGTAGTGTCCATATAGCTTTATCTATCATTATCCTTGGTCTGAGCACCTCCAAAACAAAAGTCATGTGGTTTGGTAAGAAGAATGCCCCTCTTCCCACAGGTGTTATTACTACCTCTGAGGGTTTAGAGCTTGAAGTTGTCACCTCATACAAATACTTGGGATTATGGCTAGACGGCTGTCCTTCTCTCAGCACATATCAAAGCTGCAGGCTAAAGTTAAACCTAGACTAACCTAGTTTCCTCTATTGTAATCGCTCCTCTTTCACCCCAGCTAACCCTGATTCAGATGACCCTCCTACCCATGCTAGATTACGGAGAAATAATTTATAGATCGGCAGTAAAGGGTGCTCTCGAGCGGCTACATGTTCCTTTACCATTCGGCCATCAGATTTGCCACCAATGATCCTTATAGAACACATCACTGCACTCTATACTCCTCTGTAAACTGGTCATCTCTGTATACCCGTCGCAAGACCCACTGGTTGATGCTTATTTATAAAACCCTCTTAGGCCTCACTCCCCCCTATCTGAGATACCTACTGCATCCCTCATTCTCCACATACAACACCCGTTCTGGCAGTCACATTCTGTTAATGGTCCCCAAAGCAAAGCACTGGGTCGCTCGTCTTTTCAGTTCACTGCAGCTAGCGACTGGAACGAGCTGCAACAACCACTCAAACTGGACAGTTTAATCTCAATCTCCTCATTCAAAGACTCAATCATGGACACTCTTACTGACAGGAGTGGCTGTTTTGTGTGATGTATTGTTGTCTCTACCTTATTGACCTTTGTGCTGTTGTCTGTGCCCAATAATGTTTGTACCATGTTGTGTTGCTACCATGTTGTTGTCATGTTGTGTTGCTACCATACTGTGTTGTCATGTGTTGCTGCCTTGTTATGATGTTGTCTTAGGTCTCTCTTTATGAAGTGTTGTCTCTCTTGTTGTGATGTGTGTTTTGTCCTATATTTTTATGGTATTACTTTAAAAAAAAATTTATCCCAGGCCCCGTCCCCGCAGGAGGGCTTTTGCCTTTTGGTATCCGTCATTGTAAAAAAGAATTAGTTCTTAACTGATACGTCTATTTAAATAAAGGTTAAATAAAATTAAATCAATTTAAAAAAGGGGGAGGGAGGTTATGAGAGAATGAGTAGAAAGAGGGAGAAGGTGGGTGAGATAGAGAAGGAAACAAAACGCTTGACAGTGAATGGAGAGAGATAAAGAAGAAGAAAGGGAATAGGGAAATATAATGAGTAAATAGAGAGACAGAGACACATTAAATGCTTGGCAGGGAGTGTGAGGGGAGGGAGACAGGGAGAGTGGAGTGAGACTGCTGCATAGTTACTGCCTAGCAACAGACTATATCACCTTGGTTATGAGTCTTTTTCTAATTTACAGTATAAGTTTAGAATAATTCTCTCATCTCTGGGATCAGGGAATAGAGGAGAGTAGGAGGTGAGAGAGAGAGAAGCACACATCCAGCAGGAGAAGGACACATCCTTAATTTACTTGTCCATATTTAAACAATACAAGCTAAAGCCTTTGAAGTCTGCCCCTTCGGGTATTTTATTGTTTGAGTGCATTAGCAAGAAACACACAGAAAACTCCTGAACTGAATCTATAGATAGAGAGAGAGAGAGAGAGTGTCAGGGAAAGCTATGATCCCTTATTGATGTAACTTCTTAAATCCACTTCAACAAGTGTAGATGAAGGGGAGGAGAATGCTCTTGAGACAACTGAGACATGGATTGTGTTTGTGTTCCATTCAGAGGGTGAATGGGCAAGATAAAATATTTAAGTGCCTTTGAATGGGGTATGGTAGTGGGTGATAGGCAGACCGGTTTGAGTGTGTCAAGAACTGCAACTCTGCTGGGTTTTTCCACACAACAGTTTCCTGTGTGTATCAAGAATGGTCCAATTTCCAATGGACATCCAGCCAACTTGACACAACTGTGGAAAGCATTGGAGTCAACATGGGCCATCATCCCTGTGAAAGGATTTCAACACCATGTAGTCCATGCCCTGATGAATTGAGGCTGTTCTGAGGGCAAAAGGGAGAGAGAGCTCTGGGCCACATTCCATCACCGTTACAGTTGTTATAGAAAATGTGATAATATAAATCCAAACTGTTCAATCAGTGACATAATTTAGAAAAGTGCGACTCATTGAGAAATCACCTACGTAAGCAATGTCATATTCCAGAGCTGTTGTGTAAATTGTATTTCATATTCATTTCCTAGATAACTATCATTCCAGAATCAATTCTCAAGTTACACATTAAAGGTTGGACTAATTGCAGACATGTTCAATAAAGAGTCTAAGGCACTGCATCTCAGTGCAAGAGGCGTCACTACAGTCCCTGGTTCAATTCCATGCTGTATCACATCCGGCCGTGATTGGGAGTCCCATAGGGCGGTGCACAATTGGCCCAGCGTCGTCTGGGTTTGGCCGGGGTAGGCTGTCATTGTAAATAAAAATTTGTTTTTAACTGACTTGCCTAGTTAAATTAATTTGTAAAAATAATAATAAAAATACATACAATTTACATGCTGAGCAGACAATGGTGACATCTATTCAAAAACCACCTCAGGTCAAAAACATAATGTAGCCTATTGAAGTCTATCTCTACTGTTAACATTTTATGGAGATAATGGCATCTTTTCTTTCAGGGGCACAATTAACAGTCTGAGGAAACATAGCATTATTCCTCAAATGATCATGCAGTGACAGGGCAAGGACAACAGTCAAACACCATGCCACAATCTCCCTATAAAGAGAGGTGTGTGTGTGTGTGTGTGTGTCCGAGACGGCGCACCATCAGTGACAGTTGGTTCCGGTGCCTGTCAGCCCAGTTTCTGTGTGAGAGAGATACAGACTAGCTGATCAGATACATCTGCAGTGTTGTCTTTGAGGTCTGCAGGGAGCCTGGCAATACCCAACACTTTGTTATTGTATCCTGAAAGTGTCCACACAGACACAGACTTGAAAACAACAAGAATAAAAAATATATTCTTCAGTTTGGGTGTGTGTACACTAAGATAGTAGCTTAGATTGAGAGTGAGTAACCTTCTTTTGTGTGAAAAGAGAAAGATAGACGAAACAAATAGTATTAGGTGGATAGTAGGTCAAACGAGAGGCGGTTTCTGCATGATTCTCATCGCTTTCTAACTCACCACTTCTCTCTCTCTCACACACACACACACACACACACATATAGTGCTCCAGCATATTCTGTCATGGCAATGTAGATGAACCATATAATTAAATGAATTTGATCAATCTCACTGTTTGTGATTATGCAGAGAGAGGAAAGGAGAGAAAGGGCGTGATCAGCTACTTCCCTTCCAGTCTTGCATTCCATCACTTGATCTTAAAACAACTGCGACCAGGGACACAGGTTGCTCTGGGTCACACGTTCAGTTCCAGGTTTACTGCGGCTCTGCTCAAAATACCACTACGAGAAACTAACTCCCTTCAGCAAATACATACAATGACTGTATGAGGCTTTGTCTTTCAGTCCCACAGGCAGACCTCTCTTTCCTCACAGCTGACGTGTGTGTGTGTGTGTGTGTGTGTGTGTCTACACACAACTGACTTGGGCAGAGGGTTAACCCCTCCTAACAGCTGTGTTTGTCTCATGCTGTCCCACACTGATGCTGGGTATGTAGATAAGACAGGACAGGAGAGGACAGCTGGACAAACAGACAGTGAATGTTTAAGGACTAGGCGTTCCTGTATTCACTCTCAGGGCGTTGGGGGGCATTGTCCAGTCCTGCTAGCACTACAGTGGAATTGGGTGCAAACCTTATCTCTCCGTACTTATGACACACAGTTATCTTTTTGTACAGTTAAAGCGTACAGACTTTCGTAATACAATGTAACATCTGTTGACACAGGGGTGCCAGCTTGAGGAGGAGTATATTCTTACTTTTGAAATCAAATCGTATTGGTCACGTACACATATTTAGCAGATGTTATTGCAGGTGTAGCAAAATGCCTTTCTAACGTAAAGAGGAATTACATTGTTATATCCTGTTGATAGCATAATATTTCTCCACAGTCACTTGAAATGGGAGCTGCCTGGCACCAATAGCAGTCCCATCTAGATACAGGACTGGAAATCTCCAGCTATATTTTAAGAAGAGCTGATCCTTCTCTAACCACTAGCTCTCCAGTGAACTTGGACAATTACACAATCACAACTTTCCTTGAACACACTGGGGATTTCAGTCAGTGTAGTCTAGAGTGCGATGGTAGTTTATTGTCTCTACTCCAGGCTGTGTGATGCTGCTGCCATTTGAATGTAATGGAGAGTATATGAGCAGAGAAGGATGAAGCATTAAGCAGGGAGAGTGGGATACTCCACCCATCCGGCCCATCTGTGTCTCTCTGTAATGATTCAGGCTTGTTTTATTATTTTATTCAGCTCAGTCCCCAAGAAGCCCCAGGTATCAATTAGAATCCACATCCACACCAGCCACTCTGGATTCCTCATCAGCCCCCATCCCCTACTCCGCTGAGCCCAGCGTTATCAAAGCCTTCTCTGAACATCGCTCTGAGGGGGGACAGAGCTGCACTGTTACCATGCCATGACTATTCAAGGAGACGCTACCAAAGAAATCCATTGTGTCACTATGCTAGTATTTCAAGGAGATAGAGCCAAAGCTCTGATTGTATTATCACTAAGTTGTATTATGTCTATGATATAACTATTCAAGGAGATATATCCAATGCTTTTAGGGGCTGATTCCGACCTGAGTTAGTTAGTTATGTGTAAATGGAACATGATTCCTTTTGTATGTACTTCTCTCTGTGTATTCTGAACTTGAACTTAAGCATGAGAATAGCATGCTATAAACCCAATCTCTGACTTTAATAGTATTTCAACAATGGTTTCACTTTCACAAGTGCCTCTGATTTAACAAATTATTGTACTTTATATGGATTATTATCGTAACAAATGCACTGATGGGGTCAAATTATATATAGCCTGTCAATATGTTGCATGAATTCACAATGGAAATCCAACTAAATCAAAACAAGTATTATTACTCTCGCAATTTCACACATTTGAAACATATATTTCCCCATTCTACGCTTGACAAGCAGTTCCCCTGTTCTAGCACATGGCACTGTGTGCACACTTGGTCAAGTCTGTGTGTAAACTTACGCACACTCTCAAGCAAACGTTCAAACGTTCAAAATGAGTCTCATACTTTGCATGGAAATGATCCGACGCATGGTTTACACAGGTTTGTGACTACGAATGATGGATAAATGAGGCCCCAGGAGTCAAGGGAGGGGGTTTATAGCGAGGTCCTTTAGTGGGATTGAATTCGTCCATTTACCTGAGAATCAATTCCTTCTGGGGACGACCTTGTTGGGTGTGTGTGTGTAATATGCCATTTTGTTCGATATTGTTAATATTGTGGTAACACTTTACCTTCAGCTGCTCTTCTACCTGTGTAGTAAAGCTGTAATTAATACGGTAATAGATGATAACTTAGTAATAGCTTTGTAATTAATTACATAGCGAAGAGGCAAAATGGTAGGCTATATAAAATAGTTTTGAGTTTCACAGGGTTGGGAAGGTTGATTTCTAAAAGTAATCCATTAGTTACCTGTCCAAAATTGTAATCAGTAGCATCATTTTTGGATTACCCAAACTCAGTAAAGTAATCTGCCTACTTTCATTTAAGAAGCATTGGAAGAAGACAAAAATGTATATTACTAATTGAACGACATCTAATGCAGGATAAGCCAGAGTTTACATATCTGCCCATAAATGGATGTTGGATTTTACTACATGGGTTGGTTATGTTGGCTTCTTCTAACCCATTGCTTTCTACTGGGATGGCAGGTAGCCTAGTGGTTAGAGCATTGGACCAGAACTTCAAGAATAGGACTTGGAAATATAGATTAGCTCAATTGTTTTATCTGACCATAACCCAAAAACTATGGACTTATTAGCTAACTACCACGGAGTGTAGTTTTGTTTTTGATTTTATTGTCTTGGAGGACTGATTGGGCTGTCATGGGCTCGCATGCTTTAATCACAACCCAAAAAGTCCTATTTGCATGTGAAAATCTATTCACATTGGTTCACATCAGGCAATGCTTCTTGTAAATAGCAAACTCAAATTTTGTGAGTGTTTTTTATAGGGCAAGGTAGCTCTAACCAACATCTCCAATCTCAACGCATTGGTTGGACTCCAGGTTAGCTGACTCCTGACTACAATTAGCTTTTGGAGAAGTCATTAGCCTAGGGGTTCACATACTTTCCCAACCTACACTGTGAATGTTTAAAAATGTATTCAATATAGAAAAATTGAATAATTTCTATGTTATTAGTTTAAGCACACTATGCTTGTCTATTGCTGTGACTTAGATGAAGATCAGATCAAATTTGATGACCAATTTATGCAGAAATCCAGGTAATTCCAAAGAGTTCACATACTTTTTCTTGCCACTGTAGGCCTATTGTTTATGTTTTTGTTGGTGACACTTTGATATCTCGATAATTTGCAGCTGTTTAAGGTAATCAAGTGTGCGAGTTTGAGCATGAGTCTGTTAGGCCTATGGAATTTCTTTGGAAATCATCACCAATTAGATTGAGTAATAATCTCCACCCGTGGTCTTCTTAAATTAAACTTGTTTTTGACCGTATGGATCACAATACGAAGGAAGGGAAGAACTCTCTCAAACTTTTATTCCACCGGCTGGGATCCGCACTATGCAACTGTTGCAAGAGAGCATTTTTCATTGGTTGTCTACTGGTCACAAAACTAATTATTGAAAGGCAGCTTAATCTTCTTCAATTCAACCATTACTGAGTTAAGTACACTTATACATTTGTGAACAGCCATCCACAAGAACCATAATCCATAAGGTGCTAAATGAGAGAGCAGCAGTGTAATTCACATCAATGTGCTATGTAATAAGTGATATTCATATCGCCCCGCCTGTAGGCTACACCACTGCTGTTGTCCTTACCGCCAAGCGTTTATTCAAATTGGACAATCTTTGGATGCTGACAGATGTCACACCATTGGAAGACATAGCTTGGACTGTAGACTACAAAAGCCTATTCCTGCTCTTGGTGTGCCATCATAGTGGTCTTTGACTTGTGGTAAGACTCGCTCGGCCGAACAAACTTACTGTAAATGAGCGCCTTTTTTTCAATGCTGATTTGAATGTCACTGAAAAAACAGAAAGGTGTCAAGGAAATGTTTTCGCAAACATCCTTTTTGAATGTAAAAATAATAATAGAAGTAAACTTGTTTTTAGTTAAGTATCTGAAATCTGATTACAGTATTTTTTCTGGTAACGTAAAGGATTAGAGTTACCTTTCTTTTGTAATCCGTTACTTGTAACGTCATCATTTACTCTGCAACCCTTGAGTTGATACCAACTCTACCAATCAAATTGTGATTGTATGAGCTGCCATTGGCGGCGACTAAATGTGCATTTTAATATCCAAGATGGATGTTATGCATAGAAACATAAATATGAACGCTTACATGCTTTAGTGCAGGGGTGGGCAATTCCAGTCCTCGAGGGCCAGATTGGTGTCACAGTTTTTCCCCAGCCCCGGCTAACACACCTGACTCCAATAATCAACTAATCATGATCTTCAGTTCACAATGAATTTTGATTAATCAGCTGTGTTTGCTAGGGATGGAGAAAAAGTGTCATCGATCAGGCCCCCGAGGACTGGAGTTGCCCACCCCTGCTTTCTGTGTGTACCATAAAGCTATGCAGTCAGCCTGCTGTCCTCTGAGCATACAGACATTCTATATTAGCCTCCCTCCAGACAGTACAGTAAAATGAAAGCGTGGCTAACGTGTCCCTTGACTCGTGGTGGAATGGAACACTGTGCATGCAGGGCTGCCGCATTTTTATCTGCTGCTCGTTTAGCAGGGGATATTATCTGTGATAAACAGATGTCCGAGGCTGTGGGGAGAGGGAGGGGCGCATGGCTGCTCCTAGTCGTATCACAATGGCCTAAAGCCTTGGGGTGGTACTTAGAACCCCTTTGTGCAATACTGAGAGAGGCTTCAAAACCAGGCTCTTTATCAAGCTGGTCCTCTTATGCCTTTGAGCAGACTAGATGACATGTCTGTGGGTAAACTGGTGTATTTTAAGTAATGTTTGATAAATGAACATGTATTCAACAAAAAAAGCTAACACTTCCTTGCTGCCCCCCATGGAGATGGATGGGTTAGGATACACATAAACATAAACATCAAGATTTCCTTGAAGAAGAAAAAAGATAACTTTAGTCAGGTGTAAATACACACCCCTTTGACTCACCTGAAACACAAATGACAGGGTCACAGGACATAGCCTATAGCAGTGGTCACCAACTTTTTCTGAGTCAAGATCACTTTTGCAGAGAAGAAGCAAGATGAAATATTTTTAATATTTTTTTAAACAAGACTTAATAAAGTCGGAACATTAACCTAATAAAAATGTGGTTTGTGCAGTAGGACTAATAAATCATTACAACATATTGGCTATATGCCTGGCATGCCAATGTTGTTCTTCTCAGACCATATTGTAATTCAAAACTCAAGCTTTGATAACCAAATAGATCCGTTGGTGTACCACTTGCAAGGCATCGCTGAGCATAAATTGAATTCATTTGCAAATGACTAGATTTTTTTGTTTTACTGGACTGATGGTACTTGCATCTGATGGTCAGGGTGCTTTCAAGACAACTGGGAACTCGGGAAAAACTAGGTCAAATCATGACGCCGGTGATCTTCTGATCGGAAATCCAGAGCTCAAGAAAGATACCCGTTTCCGACATGGAATTCTGAGTTGTAAGACCTTTCAAAACGATCTTTGCCAGTTGGACCCTGTTTTTTTCCGAGTTCCCAGTTGTCTTGAATGCACTGAAGTCTGAGATTTTCGAGTACCCAGTTGTTTTGAACATAGCATTAGTCTCAGGGGAGAGAGGGAGAGAGCAATAGAGGGTCCGCCTCTCCCAGTCCCTAATTTCTCCTTCCTTTCCTCCGGAGAGACTGACCAGAGAGAGGGGACACCGTCATCCATCTGATTGTAAAACTTGAGTCGCACCACACCTGTCTCATGCACAAATTCATGTTATTTCTATGACCGGAGAAAGTTAAATACTCCTTGACATTAAAATAGACACGATGAGCTGCAAATTATAATAAAAGCGCAGGGCTATCGATACTTAGCTACTCATTCATTGCAGCGCCAGTGGAAGTAGGGAGAAGCACATTTTATGTTTTGTAATAGTGTTGAATAAAAACATTGTTGATTGTGCTGAATAAAAACGTAGACGTGAACTCACTCATAAAAACAGCAGCTCTTTGCTGTATTCTTTGACAGTCTCTCTCTGGTCAAGGTTTCAAAAGTTATTAAATCTCACGTAGGTTAGTATTAAACTTTGCTGTGGGGTTGTGGAAACTGTAGGCACGGTGATTGAGCTATCCGATTGGCCAGCTCAGTAGGCACACTGAATTTAGCCACAGATCTTCCAGTCAGCCGGGTAGGTGCAGTTTGTCTTTTCAGACAAATTAAATGGTTCAAAATGGAAACACTTTGCATACGCTGGGCTTCTGAATCAAGTGCACCTACTGCCAACAGCGCAACACGAAGCGCAAGCCTTTATAGTTTGCTTATCTACAGAAATGTTTGGTGATCGACTACGAATGCCTTGAAGATCATTCCTAGGTGATCGACCGGTTGGTGACCACAGGCCTATTGAGCAGTATTTACAATGTAGTAATATGTGTGACCTTAACGCCCAGATAAAGTATGTTTTATTTCATCTTTAAAGCACTGTATGTCTAATAAATCACTGTGTATTCATTCCATGAAAATAACTCTAAATACTTAAAGCATTCATTTCCCTGAGCCTCCGTTTGCCATTGAAATGCTCAGTCTGATCGTGTAGGCGTGTTAATACAAATGTAAATATATTTACATACACAGACCTGATTGGCGGACAGGATTGTCTAGACTATATTCTAGAGTAAAGTAGGAGGATACATATGCAAATAAAAGATGACCAGTCATTGACATTGGGCCAAAAACTCCCTCCCACCTGAACAGACTGAAATTCCAGGTGTTTATGTCAAAAAGCTCTTACACTAAAAGAGCATTATAATAAATTTCACAATTTCAGAGATTCAACATAGTGTGGAAATATATATATATATATATATTTATATTTTATATCTTTTATCACTGCACTGCCCCTTCAAAGTTCAGTATTTAACCTTTTTGATAAAAATATAAATCAGGATGTGTAGTTTGTTTTTGTAGAACGTACTACAGATTATAAAGGAATCAATAGGACAGAGTGTAACGTACAAGACCAACAAACAACCAGGGGGTGTCCACTATGGGGTAGTCGTTTTCTTGCTGTGTGACCCTCCAAGCATCACAGAAATAGCCCCTAAGGACATGACTGACATCCCTGCAATGGATGTACTCTTATACCTCTAGGGGTCCATGAGAAGAATGCCAAATCATTTCTCATTATCTTTCTTACAGAAAAGACACCCTATTGTGAAATAGTTTTGCCTTTCTTCCCAGACCTCTTGCTCTGGCCAAACGCTATGCCACACCCACGGACGTTAGTTTCTTCTCCGCAATGAGTCTGGATCCGAATACCTCCCAGACCCTTCACCGACTGCAAACACATCCGGGGCTGTCTGATTGGTCCAGAAACCGATGGGTTGGGCCAGAGCCAGAACACACCACTAAGGTATAAGAACTGGAGACCGCATCCAAGATGTCCGCCCGTTATTTTCAAGGTAATCTACTCACGCCGACTCATGTACGGTCTATATGCGGGTGGCATCGGGTTTATACGGACCAACATCCCATGCGCAGTGGATGTCATCACGTTATCCAAAAACATGGCAGACAGTGGATGAATATAACATTTTAATACTGTCGGCTGTGAGTGATGGGAAAAAATCTCCCTGAGCTACAATTATTTGAATAATTCAATGGATGTTTTGTGCACGAAGGTGATGACTAGAGTGTCTTTTTCAGGATTTTCAAATCGGAGTTCTCTATGTGGCGTCTACGGAAATGGTCAGTTAAACTGCAGTACCAAAGCAAATCTGTAGCAGTCAAAACCGTGGTTCTAGACCGGAGCCCTTGGCTCATTGGAACACGTGGGTAAAGCTGCGGTTAGAAAATGTGTCATTGGCTTTGATACTCTAATTGGTTAGAGATGATCAAATTGCTGATGACTTTATTTTGTACAACACAACTGGTCACTAACAATCGATTTCAATGATGGCAGTCTAGAATAAAGTATGTTGCGTAAGACAGAGCAGAGGAAGAATTTTGTGTGAGTCGTCAGGCTAGAAATAGTAGGCCTCAAGGTCCATTTTGAAAGTGTAAATGGGGAAATCATGTCCTTTCACTATTTGGGTTCAGAAAGTATATCTAGGCTTAGTGTAGCTATATGGGCCTAGGAGGCCTGTGTGGATCGATAAACACCTGAGGCTGAGGAACTGAACTATAACATCAACAGGACAAGAGCATTGGAAATATTAGTATTCTCTCCAAGTAACTAAAACTAAATGTCTGACACAGAGTAGAAACTGGGCACAGTAGAAGAGTTTATAGGCTACTGTTCAGATATAAAACAAGTTCAGATAAGGAAGAAATACAATCGTTGGATTTATTTTAGAGCAGGTGAGATAATCAAAATAGGGAAGTCATTATTCTCGGGTGGCGCAAGGTGTGCGAGGGAGAGCACTTACTACATGCCCTTTGCTCTAGATCAAAACTCGATTATCGCTTAGGTCTGGGCCATTATTACCAATGGCACATTCTGACCACCGGCACATTCTGCCGTGGTCATAGGGAGAGGGACATCTCTCCATGATAGGTAGCAAGCAACTCGTCAGCTGCTCCTATGAGTGATGGCATAACATCACGGGCTTAGGAACTGTCGGCATCTAGGTGAGCTATAGGCTACAGAACAGTCTCTCCAGCCGACATACTCGTAGTTATTGTCCATGAGTATTCATAGCCCCATGAATTGGTTATTAAAGCACTCAGTGGAGCAGCTCGTGTTATTATACAGGGATAGCCAATTGTGGAAAAATACATTCCTGGGCTGCATGCGCTAGCAGGCTATTGGAGGCAGCAATGCATGAACCAGTCACATGCTTTTAGACTCATAAAGGTGTGACGGTTAAGCAGAGGTGCCAGCCTATTATTTTTGAGAGACTGCAATATTCCCACAATGAAACAATGTGATAGTGTTAGCCCTCGTCTGCTAACATACTTTACTATGGCTGTGGGTAACCCGCAACAATATGCTGATATTATAATGCAATTGATCCAATGCACCTCATCTGAATCGAGGGAGGAAGACATGTATAGGCCTTAATGACATAAAATAAACAATGTAAAGTCAGCCCTTATTGCTCAATGTCAGGCAACAAAACTTACCTTAGTAACCACATTCTGCATTAGTCCCGTATGCAGCTCAAACGTCCACTCCTTGCACATACAATGTTGCAGATGCCTGGCTGTATTATTGTGGGTGCCATTGTAATAAACGTACGCCGCTGTTCGTGGGAAACTATTATTTGGACCATGAAATAAAGAGGAAGGAATTATAGTAAAATTAGTCGTATTTGCAGTTGGAGGAACACATGTATTGTTCGGTTGGGCAAGAAGGAATTCATCAGAGTACTGGCTGAATCCAATAAATAACGCCGGAATCCACGTCAGCACGATTAGCTGTCTCTGATACTTCCCAAATCCCCCAAGAAAAGGCAAGACACAATCGTCGATGCGTGTGAGCAATCCCGGCGACTCTGTTTCGGGGGACACGAAGCCGTTCTCCGGTTGATGGTCCTCCGTCTCGAGCTGCACCACGGCCATCGCGGTTTCGCTCATGGATGCGTCTGTAGCGCAGCCGGGTTGGCAGTGTTACCCGTCGACTCCAAAATGCGTCAATGCCCCCGCTCTAGTGGTGAAAGCCGTGCGCAAGCAACCACTGAAATTGAAATAAGAGTCGCTTCTTTAGGATCTGGACTCCCTGTGCTCCTGTTTAGGTGGACTCCATGGACTATTGCCACTGAACTGAGAGCACTAGGCTACTTGAGTGACAGCAAGCAGCTTTAAATGTAGGCTGGCACATTTCCAAACTTAGAATAAACAAGCGCGACAACATGAGAAATTGTCAGGGATGTTTTTAATCACCAATATTCCCTTCTGCTGGATAGGCTACTCCTCATTAGCATATAATTGTGCCGGAAGAAGTGGAATATCGAGGGAGGACGTTAAACACTGCCCATTCCTCGAGGGCGCTACAGGTAACACACCTGTACAAATAGTGAAATACAGTCATCTGATGGTCTGTAAACACATAGCCTATTCCTTCTTCCTGACCACGTCATCCGATATATCGAAAGTTAAATGTAAATCAGACATGTTGAGGAATTTTCACAGCGGTGAAGTGACACGGACAGATTCTGTAACTACAGAATAGGAAGAAAGATAAAAACATTTAACCGTCTGGTAAACTAGAGGCGGAACTTTGAGCAACCCTCCGCCCATGTCTGTGGCTCACTCGCAGCAGTGCTTACCCCGACAGGTTGCATAACACGGTTTTGGCTCCATATAGCGACAAAGATCTCCATTGTAATGTGTGTAGCCTAGGAGACGTTTACTAGGCCCATAGGCCTGACCTTATATTTATGACAATAGGAGGTCTGTCAGAGTGGAGGGAAAGGAAGAGAGGATGCACTTGAGTTGAGTTGAGATTTTTAATAAGGGGGTGGGCCCACTGTCACACACACACACACAAACACACATGCAATGGGTTATTTAAGCAATAAGGACCAAGGGGGTGTGGTATATGGCCAATATACCACGGCTAAGGGCTGTTCTTCTGCACAACGCAACGCGGAGTGGCTGGACACAGCCCTTAGCAGAGGTATATTGGTCATACATCACAAACCCCTGAGGTGCCTTATTTCTATTAAAAACTGGTTACAAACATAAAATAGCAGTTAAAATAAATATACCACGGCTGTCAGCCAATCAGCATTCAGGGCTCAAACCACCCAGTTTATAATTTACTATTATACACAGAGAGATCTACAGAGAGAGAGATATATTAATGTCATCTGTGCAGTATAGTCAGTCAACATATTATTTTTAGAGCTTTACTACATTGTTATTTCAGTAATGATTAACTGTAACTCTAAGCTGCAATGTCTTGTGTGGTCGAATAAAAAAACTTTAGACCATGAGGAAAATCAAGAACTTATTCAAAATCAACAAAACAAAATCAATATGAAGTACATGATTTGATTTAAAGAGCAACTGCCTCTAAAAATCAACTTCCCATTTAGAAAACACCCTATATGGCATCGATTTAAGTCAGAAACATTTATTCTACTGTCAAAATTGACTACAAAGTGTAAATAGAATAATTTTGGTAATAAAGTCAGTCTGCTCCAAAACAGAGTTTTGTGAGACTTACACTACCGTTCAAAAGTTTGGGGTCACTTAGAAATGTCCTTGTTTTTGAAAGAAAGGCTCATTTTTGGTCCATTTAAAATAACATCAAATTGATCAGAAATACAGTGTAGACATTGTTAATGTTGTAAATGACTATTGTAGCTGGAAACAGCATATTTTTTAATGGTATATGTACATAGGTGTGCAGAGGCACATTATCAGCAACCATCACTCCTGTGTTCCAATGGCACAATGTGTTAGCTAATCCAAGTTAGAAGGCCTAGAAGGCCATCATCCCAAAGTTGCCTCTTCACTGTTGACGTTGAGACTGGTGATTTGCAGGTACTATTTAATGAAGCTGCCAGGTAAGGCGTCTGTTTCTCAAACTAGACACTCTAAGGTACTTGTCCTCTTGCTCAGTTGTGCACCGGGGCCTCCCACTCCCTTTTCTATTCTGGTTAAAGCCAGTTTGCGCTGTTTTGTGAAGGGAGTAGTACACAGCGTTGTACGAGACCTTCAGTTTTTTGGGTCAATTTCTCGCATGGAATAGCCTTCATTTCTCAGAACAAGAATAGACAGAACAAGAATAGACGTCGTAAAAGAGGGAAACGTAGCGGTCTTCTGGTCAGGCTCCGGAGACGGGCAAATCGCGCACCACTCCCTAGCATACTACTCGCCAATGTCCAGTCTCTTGACCACAAGGTTGATGAAATCCGGACAAGGGTAGCATTCCAGAGGGACATCAGAGACTGTAACGTTCTTTGCTTCACAGAAACATGGCTCACTCGAGAGATGCTAACGGAATCGGTGCAGCCAGCTGGTTTCTTCACGCATCGCGCCGACAGAAACAAACATCTTTCTGGTAAGAAGAGGGGCAGGGGCGTATGCCTTATGATTAACGAGACGTGGTGTGACCACAACAACATACAGGAACTCAAGTCCTTATGTTCACCTGACTTAGAATTCCTCACAATCAAATGTCGTCCGCATTATCTACCAAGGGAATTCTCTTTGATTATAATCACAGCCGTATATATTCCCCCCCAAGCAGACACATCGATGGCCCTGAACAAACTTTATTTCACTCTTTGCAAACTGGAAACCACATATCCTGAGGCTGCATTTGTTGTAGCTGGGGATTTTAACAAGGCTAATCTGAAAACAAGACTCCCTAAATTGTATCAGCATATCGATTGCGCAACCAGGGCTGGTAAAACCTTGGATCATTGCTATTCTAACTTCCGCGACGCATATAAGGCCCTCCCCCACCCTCCTTTTGAAAAAGCTGACCACGACTCCATTTTGTTGCTTCCTGCCTACAGACAGAAACTAAAACAAGAAGCTCCCGCGCTCAGGTCTGTTCAACGCTGGTCCGACCAATTTGATTCCACTCTTCAAGACTGCTTCGATCACGTGGATTGGGATATGTTCTGCATTGCGTCCAACAACAACATTGACGAATACGCTGATTTGGTGAGCGAGTTCATGAGAAAGTGCATTGATGATGTCGTTCCCATAGCAACGATTAAAACATTCCCAAACCAGAAACCGTGGATTGATGGCAGCATTCGCGTGAAACTGAAAGCGCGAACCACTGCTTTTAACCAGGGAAAGGTGACCGGAAACATGACCGAATACAAACAGTGTAGCTATTCCCTCCGCAAGGCAATCAAACAAGCTAAGCGTCAGTATAGAGACAAAGTAGAGTCACAATTCAACGGCTCAGACACAAGAGGTATGTGGCAGGGTCTACAGTCAATCACAGATTACAATAAGAAAACCAGCCCCGTCACGGACCAGGATGTCTTGCTCCCAGGCAGACAAAATAACTTTTTTTGCCCGCTTTGAGGAAAATACAGTGCCACTGACACGGCCCGCTACCAAAACCTGTGGACTCTCCTTCACTGCAGCCAACGTGAGGAAAACATTTAAACATGTTAACCCTCACAAGGCTGCAAGCCCAGACGGCATCCCCAGCCGCGTCCTCAGAGCATGCGCAGACTAGCTGTTTGGTGTGTTTATGGACATATTCAATCAATCCTTATCCCAGTCTGCTGTTCCCACATGCTTCAAGAGGGCCACCATTGTCCTTGTTCCCAAGAAAGCTAAGGTAACTGAGCTAAACGAGTACCGCCCCGTAGCACTCACTTCCGTCATCATGAAGTGCTTTGAGAGACTAGTCAAGGACCATATCACCTCCACCCTACCTGACACCCTAGACCCACTCCAATTTGCTTACCGCCCAAATAGGTCCACAGACGATGCAATCTCAACCACACTGCACACTGCCCTAACCCATCTGGACAAGAGGAATACATATGTGAGAATGCTGTTCATCGACTACAGCTCAGCATTTAACACCATAGTACCCTCCAAACTCGACATCAAGCTCGAGACCCTGGGTCTCAACCCCGCCCTGTGCAACTGGGTACTGGACTTCCTGACGGGCCGCCCCCAGGTGGTGAGGGTAGGTAACAACATCTCCACCCCGCTGATCCTCAACACTGGGGCCCCACAGGGGTGCGTTCTGAGCCCTCTCCTGTACTCCCTGTTCACCCATGACTGCGTGGCCATGCACGCCTCCAACTCAATCATCAAGTTTACGGACAACACTACAGTGGAAGGCTTGATTACCAACAACGACGAGACGGCTTACAGGGAGGAGGTGAGGGCCCTCGGAGTGTGGTGTCAGGAAAATAACCTCACACTCAACGTCAACAAAACAAAGGAGATGATTGTGGACTTCAGGAAACAGCAGAGGGAGCAGCCCCCTATCCACATCGATGGGACAGTAGTGGAGAGGGTAGTAATTTTAAGTTCCTCGGCGTACACGTCACGGACAAACTAAACTGGTCCACCCACACAGACAGCGTCATGAAGAAGGCGCAACAGCGCCTCTTCAACCTCAGGAGGCTGAAGAAATTCGGCTTGTCACCAAAAGCACTCACAAACTTCTACAGATGCACAATCGAGAGCATCCTGTCAGGCTGTATCACCGCCTGGTACGGCAACTGCTCCGCCCACAACCGTAAGGCTTTCCAGAGGGTAGTGAGGACTGCACAACGCATCACCGGGGGCAAACTACCTGCCCTCCAGGACACCTACACCACCCGATGTCACAGGAAGGACAACAAACACCCGAGCCACTGCCTGTTCACCTCGCTATCATCCAGAAGGCGAGGTCAGTACAAGTGCATCAAAGCAGGGACCGAGAGACTGAAAAACAGCTTCTATCTCAAGGCCATCAGACTGTTAAACAGCCACCACTAACATTGAGTGGCTGCTGCCAACACACTGACTCAACTCCAGCCACTTTAATAATGGGAATTGATGGAAATTGATGGAAAATATATCACTAGCCACTTTAAACAATGCTACTTAATATAATGTTTACATACCCTACATTACTCATCTCATATGTATATACTGTACCCTATATCATCTACTGCATCTTTATGTAATACATGTATCACTATCCACTTTAAACTATTCCACTTTGTTTACATACCCTACATTACTCATCTCATTTGTATATACTGTACTCGATACCATCTACTGCATCTTGCCTATGCCATTCTGTACCATCACTCATTCATATATCTTTATGTACATATTCTTTATCCCTTTACACTTGTGTGTATAAGGTAGTAGTTTTGAAATTATTAGGTTAGATTACTCGTTGGTTATTACTGCATTGTCGGAACTATAAGCACAAGCATTTCGTTACACATGGTTAGCAGATGTTAATGTGTGTGTATGTGACAAATAAATTTGATTTGATGAGTTTCAGAAAAAGGTCTTTGTTTCTGGCCATTTTGAGCCTGTAATCGAACCCACAAATACTGATGCTCCAGATACTCAACTAGTCTAAAGAAGGCCAGTTTTATTGCTTCTTTAATCAGCACCATAGTTTTCAGCTGTGCTAACATAATTACAAAAGGGTTTTCTAATGATCAATTAGCCTTTTAAAATTATAAACTTAGATTAGCTAACACAACATGCCATTGGAACACAGGAGTGATGGTTGCTGATAATGGGCCACTGTACGCCTATGTAGATATTCCATAACAAAATAAACTGTTTCCAGCTACAATAGTCATTTACAATATTAACAATGTCTACACTGTATTTCTGATCAATTTGATGTTATTTTAATGGACCAAAAAAAAAAAAAAAAGATTTCTAAGTAACCCCAAACTTTTGAACGGTATTGTAAATGACGGATGGGTTTATTTCAGTCCTGCCCACAGCTGGCAGCACACAAGTAATCATCCATTTGGAGTGCAGCTGCATGTGACCTTATCTTAATGCCTGTGGTACATTTGGGTTGACTTTGGATATCCCTATGGGGCTAGTTAGGGACCATCTGTAAAATACACAATGTACATGGAACAATATGTAAATATTCCCATAGCTCCAAATGTCAATGACTTAAAAATATCAAACCAACTATAAATTGTAGAAATCCTTATACAAATATTGAAAGCATTTAATGAGGAACTTAAAAGATGTGTAACATAAAAATATTGTCTCATTTACATTGTGTAATTTATTGGCAGTCCCTAACTAGCCCCAGAGATAGGCTGTCCAAAACCAACTTGCCACGGTCACGCTCACACCAGCAGGCTGAAGCTAATTGGCGCATTCATTTGGTTAACTCTTCCTACCTGCAAACCTACACACGAGACACCCAGATCAAACCACACCCCAAAACCAACTCACATTTTAATTCAGTCATGGCTGCTTGCATTCCTTAATAAACCACCCTTACAGAAAATAATTTGTCGCGGCAGACTTCCCGCAATTTACTGCAAACTAAATAGTGTACCACAAAATGTTGCCAGAAGTTTGCATATGTTTGCCACTAGTGGTGAATCTGTGGCAAACCTTTTGCAACAATAATATTTATTGCCACTAGTGACAAACAGTTTGCCAGAGTTTTTTTTCTGCCAAACAACTCTCTCAAAATTCTATTTCATGTGTTTCTGGAGAACACATGTGTTCCAAGACCAGTAACCATTGATGAGCAGTCAGGGGGAGAAGAAAAATCAGTTGGAAAATTGAAACCAATTTATCTAGCTAGCTAAGTTACCCACCGAAGTTGTCAAGTGAGTGTCTAACTTATTAATTTAACTTCCTAATAAACAAAAAAAATGGTTAGCTGCCTGGTTAGCAATGTCATGTTTAATAGGATATAGTGACACTTTATCAGTTTCAATGTCAGCACCACTGGCTATCTAGCTAGTAACTAGTGCTTAGCTAGCTGGCTAGTGCTTAGCTAGCTAGTTAACGAACTAATGATTTGCCTAAACACTTATTTTTAGGTGAATACATTGCTGTATTTTGATACCAATAATATACATAAATATGCTAGTGTCACTGTTCAGTAGCATGTTAATTAGGGCAACATCTAAGGTAACATTCAGAAATTTTGAACTAGGAACAGATATAGCCCTTGGTTCACTCCAAACTTGACCTCCCTTGACCAGCACAAAAACATCCTGTGGTGTACTGCATTAGCATCGAATAGCCCCCGCGATATGCAACTTTTCAGAGAAGGTAGGAACCAATATACACGGCCAGTTAGGAAAACTAAGGCTAGCTTTTTCAAAAATAAATTTGCATTCTGTAGCACAAACTCCAAAAAGTTATGGGACACTGTAAAGTTCATGGAGAATAAGAGCACCTCCTCACAGCTGCCCACTGCACTTCCACTGTCACCACCAATAAATCTACAATAATTGAGTATTTCAATAAGCATTTTTCTACGGATGTTCATGCTTTCCACCTGGCTACCCCTACCCCAGTCAACAGCTCTGCACCCCCCACAGAAGCTTGCCCAAGCCTCCCGCACTTCTCCTTCACCCAAATCCAGATAGCTGATGATCTGAAAGGGCTGCAAAATCTGGACTCCAACAAATCAGCTGGGCTAGAGAATCTGGACCCTCTCTTTCTAAAATTATCCGCCGCAATTGTTGCAACCCCTATTACTAGCCTGTTCAACCTCTCTTTGTATCGTCTGAGATCCCTAAAGATTGGAAAGCTCTTCAAAGGGGGAGGCACTCTAGATCCAAACTGTTACAGACCTATATCTATCCTACCCTGCCTTTCTAAAGTCTTCGAAAGCCAAGTTAACAAACAGATCACCAACCATTTCGAATCCTGCCGTACCTTCTCTGCTATGCAATCTGGATTCTGAACTGGTCCTCGGTGCACCTCAGCTACGCTCAAGGTCCTGAACGATATCATAACCTCCATCGATAAAAGACGATACTGTGCAGACGTATTCATCGACCTGGCCAAGGCTTTCAACTCTGTCAATCACTACATTCTTATCGTCAGACTCAACAGCCTTGGTTTCTCAAATGACTGCCTCGCCTGGTTCACCAATTACTTCTCAGATAGAGTTCAGTGTGTCAAATCGGAGGGCCTGTCGTCCGGACCTCTGGCAGTCTCTATGGGGGTGCCACAGGGTTCAATTCTCGGGCCGACTCTTTTCTCTGTATACATCAATGATGTTGCTCTTGCTGCTGGTGATTCTCTGATCCACCTCTACGCAGACGACACCATTCTGTATACTTCTGGCCCTTCTTTGGACACTGTGTTAATAACCTTTTGTGACTAGGGGGCAGTATTTTCATTTTTGGAAAAATAACGTTCCCGTAGTAAACAGGATATTTTGTCAGGACAAGATGCTAGAATATGCATATAATTGACAGCTTAGGATAGAAAACACTCTAAAGTTTCCAAAACTGTACAAATATTGTCTGTGAGTATAACAGAACTGATGTTGCAGGCGAAAGCCTGAGAAAAATCCAATCCGGAAGTGCCTCATGTTTTGAAAGCGCTGCGTTCTAATGCGTCTCTATTGAGCAGTGAATGGGCTATCAACCAGATTACTCTTTCTCCGTATTCCCCAAGGTGTCTACAGCATTGTGACGTAGTTTTACGCATTTATGTTGAAGAATACCCGTAAGTGGCTACATTGCGCAAGTGGTCACCTGATGCTCCCAGAGTGATTCTCGCGTAAAATACAGAGGTAGCCATTATTCCAATCGGTCCTACTGAAAAACTAATTGTCCCGGTGGATATACTATCGAATAGATATTTGGAAAACACCTTGAGGATTGATTATAAACAACGTTTGCCATGTTTCTGTCGATATTATGGAGCTAATTTGGAATATTTTTCGGCGTTTTCGTGACTGCAATTTCCGGGCGATTTCTCAGCCAAACGTGAAGAACAAACGGAGCTATTTCGCCTACAAAAATAATATTTTTGGAAAAAAAGAACATTGGCTATCTAACTGGGAGTCTCGTGAGTGAAAACATCCAAAGCTCATCAAAGGTAAACGATTTAATTTGATTGCTTTTCTGATTTCCGTGACCAAGTTACCTGCTGCTAGCTGGACAAAATGCTATGCTAGGCTATCGATAAACTTACACAAATGCTTGTCTAGCTTTGGCTGTAAAGCATATTTTGAAAATCTGAGATGACAGGGTGATTAACAAAAGGCTAAGCTGTGTCTCAATATATTTCACTTGTGATTTTCATGAATAGGAATATTTTCTAGGAATATTTATGTCCGTTGCGTTATGCTAATTAGTGTCAGTCAATGATTACGCTCCCTCATGCGGGATGGGGAGTCACTAGAGGTTTTAACAAACCTCCAGACTAGCTTCAATGCCATACAACATTCCTTCCGTGGCCTCCAACTGCTCTTAAATGCAAGTAAAACTAAACGCATGCTCTTCAACCGATCGCTGCTTGCACCCGCCCACCTGTTTAGCATCACTAGTCTGGACGGTCCTGACTTAGAATATGTGGACAACTACAAATACTTAGGTATCTGGTTAGTCTGTAAATTTTCCTTCCAGACTCACATTAAACATCTCCAATCCAAAATTAAATCTAGAATTGGCTTCCTATTTCGCAACAAAGCATCCTTCACTCATGCTGCTAACATACCCTCGTAAAACTGACTATCCTATCGATCCTTGACTCCGGCGATGTGATTTACAAAATAGCCTCCAACACTCTACTCAGCAAATTGGATGCAGTCTATGACAGTGCCATCCGTTTTGTCACCAAAGCCCCATATACTACCCACCACTGCAACCTATGCTCTCGTTGGCTGGCCCTCGCTTCATTTTCGTCACCAGGCCCACTGGCTCCAGGTTATCTATAAGTCTTTGCTAGGTAAAGCCCCGCCTTATCTCAGCTCACTGGTCACCATAGCAGCACCCACCCTCCAGCAGGTATATTTTACTGGTCATCCCCAAAGCCAACTCATCTTTTGGCCACCTTTCCTTCCAGTTCTCTGCTGCCAATGGAACAAATTGCAAAATTCACTGAAGCTGGAGTCATATCTCCCTCACTAAATTTAAGCATCAGCTGTCAAAGCAGTTTTCCGATCATTGCACCTGTACACAGCCCATCTGTAATTAGCCCACCCAACTACCTCATCCCCATATTGTTATTTATTTTTTTGCTCCTTTGCAGTCCAGTATCTCTACTTGCACATTCATCTTCTGCACATCTATCACTCCAGTGTTAATGCTAAATTATATTTATTTCACCTCAATGGCCTATTTATTGCCTTACCTCCCTAATCTTTCTACATTTGCACACACTGTATATAGATGTTTCTATTGTATTATTGACTGTACGTTTGTTTATCCCATGTGTAACTCTGTGTTTGTGTCACACTGCTTTGCTTTATCTTGGCCAGGTCGCAGTTGTAAATGAGAACTTGTTCTCAACTGGCCTACCTGGTTAAATAAAGGTGGAACAAATAAAAAATAAAAAACAATATGAGCTGACTTGACATCAAAGCAAAACTTTACTTTTTGCAGATGGATACCCTGTGGTGTTGGAAGAGGCTGCATTTGGAAGAGGCTGCATTTGGAAGAGGCTGCATTGGGAAGAGGATGCATCAACACCCTGGAAAGATGTTTGCGGTGCACTCACTCATAACACTTTTTTGAGTGATAAATGAATGTATTGTCTTCAAGCTTGATAAGGTAAGCAAATGCATGCTTTATTTTCATAAATGTAGCCTATACATTCACCATGTAACAATTAGATATATCATTGCTTTGAACTAGTAGCTCGCTCATCTTGATAATGTGTTCTCTTTCTAGAAGCAATCAGTTACAAGGCATAAAGACAGATTGAGGCCTTCAATCAAACTGAGGACAGAGAAATGTGCACCAGGTCAAGGCTTCATGCATGAATGGCTTTGAGATGTAAGTTAACAATAATTAATTTAGAGAAATAATAGGAATTTCCATATTCGGCATAACTCAATATTATGTAGCTTTTTGTTCACCCAAGCTTTATACACCTGAGTCAGGAAGAAGAAACAACTAGTAGAACTTTCTCTTAATTATGAAGTCCCCAATCTAAATTGAAGATCATAGTTAATTTGTTTTAATAATCTGTTGAGGCTTGGCTGGAGAAAAATCTTGTAAACTGTGGATCTCTAGAAACAGTTGACCACACATTTAAAGGTAGATTTAGTATACCTTGGTTCCAGTTTATGCAAGCTACATTGTTTGTTTATAAAGTATTTATACAAGGCAGAAACATTGTTTCCTTGTTGTAAATGTCGAGAATGTCAGTTTCAGTTTGAAACATAGCAACACCAAGGTAACTTTGCAACAGCTGACACCGTTTTTACAAATCCAAACCCACTTGTTTTCAGTATCCTAATGTTTTGGTTTTGTGTTTTCTTAATGTTTCAGTGTGTGCATTTAAGAAGCTTTGGATGAAGGACTTCCACACGGCTGCCATCTCCAAAGTCCACTCAAAAAGGCAATAGTTCTGAGCTTTTGTCGTTTTAATGAT
Organism: Oncorhynchus clarkii lewisi; assembly: GCF_045791955.1. NCBI lineage: Eukaryota > Metazoa > Chordata > Actinopteri > Salmoniformes > Salmonidae > Oncorhynchus > Oncorhynchus clarkii. Next base: position 26,798,325 of record NC_092174.1, read on the forward strand.
TTCAATTTTGTTCATTCTCTTTTAAACATCCATTGGTTCAAAGCTCATTGACCAGTTATCACTTGGCTCTAAATTCTGTAGTTGTAGTTAAACATAAGGTAAACATCCCCATAGCGTTCACATTTATCTCTTGTAAATGTTGAATCTACAAAAGATATTAAATAAACAATTTATTTGGGAAATATTCAGTCTTTGCTCTTTTCTTCATTAGCATGCTGATTTCAAGTTGTATTATATATATTTTGTATCTGTTAAGACATTGAATACACATTGTTTGTATATTTAGTATATTTAGTTAAGTTTTCTCTGTGAGAAGCAAGTATATTTAAAGTTATGTGATTTGGTTTATGTAGATACGACATTCCAATGTTTACCCTCCTGTTGTGTTCGTTTCATGTTAATTCATTCTGTGTTCCCAGTCCAAAATGACCACCCCATTATAGCTGATTATAAATCCATAATAACACATATTATCACCTAATGTTGTGTTAATTTTTTAAAATCAAATTAAGATCTTGTGAACATTACAAGTTTTGAACTTCTATTTGCTATTTATGGCCTCATTGACCTGAGCTCATACAACCTGTTTTTGTGTAAAAAAAAAAGAAAGCATAATGTATGGATTATTTTGACTATAACAAATACTCAGATGTAACATATTGTTCTATTTATCACAGACTACTTTGTGTCAAAGTTTAACAAGGAGATTCTCCTTCTCACCAGTGTCATGATCAAAGATATGATCAAGAGCCTCACATACAGTATATTGTTTGGTCATTGTGCTGCCACAGAATGAATTGTGAGCAAGGCCTCAAAAAAGCTTTTATATACCAGAGCTGCGAGAAAAGTTCTATATATTATTGAAACAATGTTGTGAGAATGCCAACAGGTGTGGTTCCCGTGGGGGAAAGGTTCCCGTGGGGGTTGCCATGGAAACCAAGAAGGGGAGTGAGGTGTGTGTGTGTGTGCTCAAACACACATGCACGTGGGAGTCTGGGAGAGAAAGTGTGTCCGACTGATGAAGGGGCATGTGCCTGAACTCAATTTTATACACTAGTTGTGGTCTCCCCCATTCATTTCTAATGACCAGTCATTTTTGACCTTGTACACCTATTAGGAGAAAGTCATGGAACCTTATGACAATCAGATCAAATGAAGTACATTTTTCAGAGAGAACTTGTAAAACGGTCCAATTCGACCGGAACACAGCAGGAGGGTTAATACACAAAGTAACAAAAAAATTGATCTAATTTGCATAGTCATTAGTTTGTAGCAAAGAGTTTAATGTTCGACTCTACTTTCCAAAGACTGCGGTAAGGGCAAATCTAACACCAGGCCAAATCATGAAGTGCAGTCGCCCTTAAATGTTTCCCCAATTTCACCTCCCTTCTACTTTCTTTCGATTTAGTGGCACTCTCTGATGGTTACTGTGTGTCACTACAGCATTGCCATTTTCTAGTTTACACAAAAAGTTTGAACGGTAATTCGTTGGCCTACTATTGACCGGTAGAGGTTTTGTTGGTGGTGGAACTGTCCCCAAAATGTGATGCTTTTCCATGATTATTTTGATTCCACATTATTTTTCAGTACATACATTTATGAAGCTGCACCACCAAGAGCATTGCTCTCGACTGGTTGCTTCACTGCCTTTTATGGCAACAGCTCAGATACTACATAGGGTAGTGTGACTACACACAAAGTTACATGAATTGTCAAATATATTAGACAAACCCACAAATCATTCTAAGACACGCTTAGATTACTACATATATACAAAAAAAGAAAAGGTAGGCAATATCCTACTGTCACTGAGAAACCAAGAACTGTTTCATTTCCTGTGTAGACATAGTTTGGATTAGCCTATTCACTGGCTTAATAAATCTACCTAGTCTAGTCCGAACACCCTCACCCAAAAACCTAGCAGGAACATCACAGACAGCACTAACCGTGCTCAGAGGTCTAACCTCAGGATGGGGAGTACTACAGATCCGCATATCCGGAGCCAGCCCATTTTCAGTTACAGACTCAACACTAGTAATGTCAGACGACTGATCAGATTTCTGGTAGATTGTCACAGACCACACTGACGAAGCATCTTCAACCAAGGTAACATTATCTGTCACAGCATCATCCAAACGGAATGGAGTTTCGCAATCAGAACTCTTGTAGGCTTCGGGGATATCTCTCTGGTCCACTTCTGCTGAGTACACCTCACTTAAAGCGGACTTCATACGGTTGTTCCACCTCACTTCCATCAGCTGGGACTTCACTATCCTCTTGGAGTATCCTCCCAGAAGACTCAGGAAGTCCTGCTACCCAGTGGACAGTCCTGGCATCACTCCCATCCATTTGGCTGGACTCTGCAGACATCTCAGAGATCACGTCACCACTCGATCCGTGACCCTCAGGTTCCTCCCAGAAAGGCAAAGGCAGAAAGTTGACTGACATAATCAGGTTCCTATGCACAGTTTTGATGAGTCCAGTGGTAGTTTGTTGGATACGATATGTGCTCAGTGAGCTGTTCTTTGCAACAACTATGTACACCACACTCTCCCAGCGATCAGCCAGTTTCTTCTTGCCCCTCTCCCCCTTGTTAGCAAGTAGAACTCTGTCTCCCTTCTGCACCGAGTGACCCTTAGACCGTCTGTTGTAGATGGTCTTGTCTCTTTTGTTGCTTACTGGCATGCTGCTGGGCCAGTGCCTCTCTCAGATCCCCACCCAGAGACTGGACATACTTATCCACATCTACTGTGTCCCCATCCAACAGCACACTTTCAAACATAACATCTACCGGCAACCTAGGGGTGCGTCCAAACATCAAGAAGAAGGGCGGAAACCCAGTAGTCTCGTGAACAGTGCAGTTATAGGAGAATGTCAATGTGTTCAACATCTGAGGCCATTTAGCCTCGGACCTAGCTAGCAGAGCTCTAATCATCCGACCCAGTGTGTGATTCAGACGTTCTGCTTGACCATTACCCATGGGATGATAAGATGTGGTGTGGGACTTTTCAACACCAGATAACTGAAGTAATTCTGCAATAAGGGAACTCTCAAAGTTAGCACCCCTGTCAGAATGGATACAATCAGCGAACCCATAAATGCAGAAGAAATTATTCCAGAGAACACAAGCAACAGTCTTAGCAGACTGGCTTGGACATGGATACGCACAGGCCAGCTTAGTAAAGTGATCAGTCACTACTAACACATCAAGACTTGTTGTTTTAATCTTCTGCAGTCCAGAAATCAATACACACAAGTTCTAAAGGTGCTGTAGTCACAATGGAGGCCAGTGGAGCTCTTGCTTCAGGCTCAGGTGCTTTACTCAACACACATCTCTTACAGTGGGCCACGTATTCCTTGACATCTTTTTCCATAGATTCCCAGTAAAACCGCTGTCTCGTAAGCCACAATGTGCGCTGCTGACCCTGATGACGAGCATCATCATGAACTCCCTTCAGCACAAGGCCTCTCAAAGACACAGGTATGACATAGTGGAATATGTTCTTCTTTCTCACTGGGTGTTTTGAGACACGATACAGAATCCCTAACCGCGTGGTGAGTTTTCCCCACTGTCTTAGAGTATAAACTGTTTCTTTAGCTTCAAGGATTCGCTCTCTCCTAGATGGGCGCCAGCCTCTATCTACAAAGAACATGACTCTGCTGATGATAGGATCCAGTGACTGGTTATCATACAGCACCTTGTGTGTAAGGACAGGTAAAGGGCTCTGACCCATGGACATCAACTTCTCAAGATGCTGCACATGTGAAATGGCCCTCACTGTGACACCATCATCCCATCGGCGGTGGGCATGGAGGACAGCAGACACCTCTTCACAGGAAACCAACCCATAGACGTTCTACAGCCAGCCTTGGGCTGCTCACAGGAGAGGCGGGAACATGTCTTGTACATCATCCACTCGAAGACCTTTGGCTTCCTCCAGCAGGACATCATATGGATTTCTAGTCAGTCGGTGCAGAACTTTGGAGCGGACAAATGGCTCTCTGCTCAAAGCATCAGCAGCGACATTCTTGGGCCCTAATTTGTACTGGATATCAAAATCAAAGGGTGCCAGCTTTGCAACACATCTCTGCTCGCATGCATCAAGTCTCGGCTTTGTAAGAATATATTTGAGTGGATTGTTGTCGGTCCACACAGTAAACTTATGCCCTCGCAGCCAATTGCTGAATTTATCATGAATGGCCCATTTCATGGCTAGAAATTCCAGCCGGTGAGCAGGATACTCGGATTGTGCATGATTAAGAGATTTACCAGCAAAAGCTATTGGCCTGGCTATGGCCTTCCCATCTTGCACTTGGGATAGTACAGCTCCCAAACCACTAGTAGATGCATCAACAGAAAGTAAAAATGGCTGAGAAAAATCTGGATGAGCCAGCAGTGCCTGGTCAACTAGTGCTGCTTTCAAAGCTTCAAAAGCGAGTTGACATTTGGCAGTCCAGTCTGCAGCAGTGAGCCTGCGAGGGGGACCAAGCCTCTTTCTGCCCTTGGCAGTCCAGTCCGCAGCAGTGAGCCTGCGATAGGGACCAGGCCTCTTTCTGCCCTTGCCTCTCCTAGGCTTCTTCTGACCTGTAGTCAGCTGAAACAATGGCCTAGGAACCATGGAACAATTCTCAATGTAGTGTTGATAGTATACTACCATACCAAGGAAAGAACAGATTTGTCTAGGAGACGGAGTGACACCATCAGCTTCCATCATCTCACTCTCAGTCACATTTAAAATGGTTTGAACCTTAGCAGGGTCTGTGGCTAAAACCTCCTGAGAAATGATGTGGCCCAAAACAGACCTCCTCAAAAACTTGCACTTAGACGGAGACAGTTTAAGATTGTGCTCCTGCTACTGCTGAAAAACCATCTCAAGTCTCTGCAGACTCTCTTCCTCCATCTTAGCAAAAACCATCAGATCATGAAAATAGCAAAGGAGACTTTGCTGGCACCCTGATATCAAGTCCATTGTGCGGAAGAAGGCATTACCTCCCAGCTCTGCAAGTACATCTGCCTGATGAGGCAGGGGATGAGCATCCTTTACTGTGCGGCCATTTAACCACCTAAAGTCAGTACATAGATGCAAGTCCCCATTCTTTTTCCATACAAGCACCAATGGTGAGGCGTACTCACTGCTGGATTTTCTGACAATTTCCTTTTCCTCCATATCATCCAGTGTTTCCCTGAGTTTTTGGTAATGAGCTGGAGAAAGCCTACTATAAGGTAATCGAAATGGGCGGTCATCAGTCAGCCGTATGCGATGGCAGAACTCTTTTGCCTAGTCACAATCCAGGCTATGTCTAGAGAACACTGTATCATACTTATCAATTAAACTGACAGGTTTGTCTTTCCAGAACTGTGAAACTAGACACTCCTCAACAGACAGGCCTTGAAGTCCAAGATTGCTCAGTGTACTGTTGCCATTAACTACACTGCCACCAACTAAACTCTTAGCTGTCAGGCTGCCATGTGGGCAGTCACATTGTACTTTTGCCACGTTCTGGTAAGCTGCTTGCTGTTTGACATCAAAATCCTCCAATGCAATGCAAGGGAACACTTCCGCCACTTTAGCATTTAGTCTCAGGGTAACTGGCGAAGTTGTTGGATTTACAATCTTCACAGCGAGCCATCCATCCCCCCACAGAGGCGTAACTACTCTCCCTACTAATATGTGTCAATTCACACAACGAGACGTGCTGGGCTAGACAACAACAGTACTACCCACAGAGAGTTTTGTCTTTGGGGGTAGGCGTCCCCACACCAGATGCTCACTCATGGGTTGGAGCGTTACTGCTCTCTTCAACTTAATGGTGCCCACTTTATCTGGGATGGAGTCTCCTCTCCATCTCCCCAGATTTGATAGGAGACGCAGGAACTGGCTGTCATCTCACTGGCCAGAAGGACCTGGCGTACCCACCACCCACCAGTAGCTGTCATCACACTGGCCAGAAGGACCTGGGGTACCCACCACCCGCCAGTAGCTGTCATGACACTGGCCAGAAGGACCTGGCGTACCCACCACCCGCCAGTAGCTGTCATCACACTGGCCAGAAGGACCTGGCGTACCCACCACCCGCCAGTACCTGTCATCACACTGGCCAGAAGGACCTGGCGTACCCACCACCCGCCAGTAGCTGTCATCACACTGGCCAGAAGGACCTGGCGTACCCACCACCCGCAAGTAGCTGTCATCACACTGGCCAGAAGGACCTGGCGTATCCACAACCTGCCAGTAGCTGTCATTTGATTTGAACTGCCTAATCAGAGACTTCAACATGTTAGTGCCCACAATGAGTTCATCAACCTGCCCATCTACAATAAGCACTGGGACTACATAACTGAAACCATAAAGCTGTATTTTTAAGTCACACATGCCCACTGGGCTTGTTTGCGTCCCACCACAACCCACCAGGATGATGTCTGAAGAAGCTAGAAAGTTCCCCTCTACCATTCCTGCCTCCCTCAATCGAAGTACAATATCTGCGTGCAGAGTAGTAGCCATGGACCCACTATCGAACATCCCCTTCATCCCCTTCAGCTCAACTTTATCCTGTACTAGCACTGTGGTGTAAAACTGTCATTCTGAGTATTTCTCATTGTGTTCTGAAAAATTACTGTGTTGTTCTTGGGTACTGACTCACAAAAATAAGAATAAACAGATTGGGTATCATCATCAGTGGAGGAACAATTAGACTGCCTCACATTGCCCTCCTCAGAATGGAGGCTTTCTAGTTTTCCTGAGACTTGCCAGTCTGTCCACAATCAGGGCTCTGTCGCTGCCCAGTCTCACTACAGTCAAAGCTCATGTGGCCTGGAGAGAAGCACTTCAAATCAAATAAAATCAAATCTAATTTTATTTGTCACATACACATGTAGCAGATGTTAATGCGAGTGTAGCGAAATGCTTGTGCTTCTAGTTCCGACAATGCAATAATAACCAACAAGTAATCTAACTAACAATTCCAAAACTACTGTCTTATACACAGTGTAAGGGGATAAAGAATATGTACATAAAGATATATGGATGAGTGATGGTACAGAGCAGCATAGGCAAGATACAGTAGATGGTATTGAGTACAGTATATACATATGAGATGAGTATGTAAACAAAGTGGCATAGTTAAAGTGGCTAGTGATACATGTATTACATAAGGATGCAGTAGATGATATAGAGTACAGTATATACGTATACATATGAGATGAATAATGTAGGGTATGTAAACATTATATTAGGTAGCATTGTTTAAAGTGGCTAGTGATATATTTTACATCATTTCCCATCAATTCCCATTATTAAAGTGGCTGGAGTTGAGTCAGTGTGTTGGCAGCAGCCACTCAATGTTAGTGGTGGCTGTTTAACAGTCTGATGGCCTTGAGATAGAAGCTGTTTTTCAGTCTCTCGGTCCCAGCTTTGATGCACCTGACTGACCTCGCCTTCTGGATGATAGCGGGGTGAACAGGCAGTGGCTCGGGTGGTTGTTGTCCTTGATGATCTTTATGGCCTTCCTGTAACATTGGGTGGTGTAGGTGTCCTGGAGGGCAGGTAGTTTGCCCCCGGTGATGCGTTGTGCAGACCTCACTACCCTCTGGAGAGCCTTACGGTTGTGGGCGGAGCAGTTGCCGTACCAGGCGGTGATACAGCCCGCCAGGATGCTCTCGATTGTGCATCTGTAGAAGTTTGTGAGTGCTTTTGGTGACAAGCCAAATTTCTTCAGCCTCCTGAGGTTGAAGAGGCGCTGCTGCGCCTTCTTCACGATGCTGTCTTTGTGAGTGGACCAATTCAGTTTGTCTGTGATGTGTATGCCGAGGAACTTAAAACTTACTACCCTCTCCACTACTGTTCCATCGATGTGGATAGGGGGGTGTTCCCTCTGCTGTTTCCTGAAGTCCACAATCATCTCCTTAGTTTTGTTGACGTTGAGTGTGAGGTTATTTTCCTGACACCACACTCCGAGGGCCCTCACCTCCTCCCTGTAGGCCGTCTCGTCGTTGTTGGTAATCAAGCCTACCACTGTTGTGTCGTCCGCAAACTTGATGATTGAGTTGGAGGCGTGCGTGGCCACGCAGTCGTGGGTGAACAGGGAGTACAGGAGAGGGCTCAGAACGCACCCTTGTGGGGCCCCAGTGTTGAGGATCAGCGGGGTGGAGATGTTGTTGCCTACCCTCACCACCTGGGGGCGGCCCGTCAGGAAGTCCAGTACCTAGTTGCACAGGGCGGGGTGGAGACCCAGGGTCTCGAGCTTGATGACGAGCTTGGAGGGTACTATGGTGTTGAATGCCGAGCTGTAGTCGATGAACAGCATTCTCACATAGGTATTCCTCTTGTCCAGATGGGTTAGGGCAGTGTGCAGTGTGGTTGAGATTGCATCGTCTGTGGACCTATTTGGGCTGTAAGCAAATTGGAGTGGGTCTAGGGTGTCAGGTAGGGTGGAGGTGATATGGTCCTTGACTAGTCTCTCAAAGCACTTCATGATGACGGAAGTGAGTGCTACGTGGCGGTAGTCGTTTAGCTCAGTTACCTTAGCTTTCTTGGGAACAGGAACAATGGTGGCCCTCTTGAAGCATGTGGGAACAGCAGACTGGTATAGGGATTGATTGAATATGTCCGTAAACACACCGGCCAGCTGGTCTGCGCATGCTCTGAGGGCGCGGCTGGGGATGCCGTCTGGGCCTGCAGCCTTGCGAGGGTTAACACGTTTAAATGTTTTACTCACCTCGGCTGCAGTGAAGGAGAGTCCGCATGTTTTCATTGCAGGCCGTGTCAGTGGCACTGTATTGTCCTCAAAGCGGGCAAAAAAGTTATTTAGTCTGCCTGGGAGCAAGACATCCTGGTCCGTGACTGGGCTGGTTTTCTTCTTGTAGTCCGTGATTGGCTGTAGACCCTGCCACATACCTCTTGTGTCTGAGCCGTTGAATTGAGATTCTACTTTGTCTCTATACTGACGCTTAGCTTGTTTGATAGCCTTGCGGAGGAAATAGCTGCACTGTTTGTATTCGGTCATGTTACCAGTCACCTTGCCCTGATTAAAAGCAGTGGTTCGCGCTTTCAGTTTCACGCGAATGCTGCCATCAATCCACGGTTTCTGGTTAGAAACACAGCTGGTGCATCTGACAGTGAGCTTTAGTCCAGTGATTAGTGCTTTCACAGACAGCGCACTCACGCTGACGTTTGGGGAACTGTTTACGGGGCCCTCTGTTCACAGACTGAGTATTGCTGATAAGAGCCTTCTCTAACAAAGTCAAAACTTTCTCTAATGTCCCACCATCAGATACAGATGGGGCCTGTTCTGGTTCACGGCCACATAGAGAAAAAGATGACACATTGGGTCTGCTCACAGGATCCACTTCCTCCTGGGTGTAGTCAAAGACAGCAGCCACCTGCTGTGAAAGTTGTGTTCTACATGCTTTATGCTCCCTTAACAGTTCATCCAAAGAATCCTGCACCTCACTGGCTGTCCAGTCATGAAGGGGGTTGCATTTGAACACTTGGGCCAACTCTATATCAGGACAGTTGCATACAAACATGACTGCCAACTCTGAGCACTGATTGGGCAAGATTCTACCCTCGCTTACAAGGTACTGTTCAGCTGCATCTGCAGCTTTGTTAAGCCTAATCCAGAAATCTAGTGGACCCTCATTAGCGTATGGTTTGATTGAGTAGAAATCAGCTAATGGCATACCTGAGCAGATAGTATCCCCAAAGTGTTGCTTGAGAACACTGAACACTGCCTTGTGACAACCCGGTTGTTACACATCCAGACTTTGGTCAGATCCCGTGCCCTCCCCATCATCTCCCCAACATTCTCAGACCCAGTGTAACCCCTCTTCTCTAGGTAGACTCCCATTAGCTCCTCCCACTCCAGGACAGAGTACTTATCTGAGCCATCACCCCTAAAGAAAGGTGGAGCACTAACATCTGACTTCACAACCAGATTCAGCTTGGACGCATCAATAAAAGTTGACCCACATTGCTCAGGCATGGGAAACTGCTGGGGTTGGTGAGGGGAATGGGCTTGGTGAGGAGAAAGACTTGAAGCACCTGGCTGCAGTAAACCCGCTTTGATAGATTCTCCTATCTCTGAACCAATCTGCTTAATAAGGTCACTAAACTGACTCGGAGGTGTCCCATTATTACTGAGGACTGGGGATGATGGTACATCAAAAGACAGGAATGGGATACCCTGGTCAGGTGGAGTAAACAGCCTACCCCTCCCAGTGCTTGTAAACTCAGGACCAGCAAACACACTACTCCCAGGAGCTGACTGTACAAATGGTGTAAATGCAAAGACACCCCTCCCTCTAGTCACACTAAAATCCCCAGCATAACTCATTTTATGGACTTGAGAGTCTTTCTCCACTCAATAGAGCACTAAAATACAATGTAATTTACTGCATTCAAATACAAAAAAAAATGCAATGAACAAATTCCTTCAAAACATGCAAATAAACACAAATACCAGTATCTAGTGAATATGCTACATTCATCTTCACTATTTACAATATATATTCACTTATAGCAAACCATCAACACGTGTGCATGCGCAAATCGCGCACCTCCTCCCCATGCACAGCTCCGGTGGTCGGCTTGAGCTGACCAGTCCGCAGGTCGTGGCACCAGTTTGTAGCGTGGTTCGTTCTGCGTTGTGTACTTTTAATTAGGACACTGCCACAACTGTAGGTCTGCTGGTTGGATTATTTTTTATTTGCCATGCACACGAAGAGACAACACACAATACTTTAGCCCTTGGCGCAGTCACAGCTCTCCCGCAACTTGCTAGCCGAAGGTCAGGCAAAAGAGAACAATAAGGGGGTACGGAAATACAGATAACCGGCGATGGGCCAAACCAAAATATACAAAACTTTTACAATCACGTGTATGTACAATTTTGATATGAAAAAAGTGTTGTACACCAAAAAAATAACATTATCTATGCAGCTGTAATAATTGTTTTTTTTTTTAAACACTGAAATATTATTATTATTAGCAAATTATTAACATCCCCTCTTGACCTGGCCTATTTTAATTGGTCCTTGTGTGCAATTTTGTGCATAATCTAGGGGAACAACATCACAGTGCTACACTTAGTCACTTTAACTCTACCTACATGTACACATTACCTCAATTACCTCAACCAACCGGCGGTGCCCCCGCACATTGACTCTGTACAGGTACCCCCTGTATATAGCCTCGCTATTGTTATTTTACTGCTGCTCTTTAAATCTTTTTTTACTTAACACCCATTTTTTCTTAAACCTGCATTGTTGGTTAAGGGCTTGCAAATTACACATAACCCAGTTACTTATTTCTTTGTTTGGGATTCAAACGAAATAAACAACACTAGGCTCCATTTAGTACCAGTCTGCCACAACTCCAGCTCTCTCCTAGCTCCTAGGACATAGCCACTTACTGAAGGTCTACAGACAATGTTGTATCTTGCAGTATCGTGTTAACTGATACACGACTGACCTCCACTGGCAGACCTAACCAACAACACTACTGTCAACCGTGGGATGGGAATTATTATGTGGATCCTACTCACACAAAGATCAAAGACATAGATCTAAAAATGTACCTGTAATGTAGCACATGCATTTTCAAGGTAATTTCCTTACTTGACTCTGGGCATAGTTTTTATGACAAAATAGCCTGTTCCACAAAAATACAATTATTCAAAGAGCAAATGTTTCAGCAAAACTGTTCATATTGTGCAATATCCCTAATATGCTGCATTACCAAACTTTTCCCACAAAACCTGGTCCTGTCAATGTAGCCAGTCACATGGGTGTCTGCCAATAGAAACCTGACCTGCCTTCACATAGCAAAACCAGCTGTCTCATTCAAACCTGCTTGTTTGTCACTGTGGCAACAATTTCAGGTGTGGCAGGGAGCCGCCCCATAGGGGCATGAGTTGACTTGTGTGTGTGTTAGAAACTGGAAACACTCACCAACTAGGTTGGTGATTAATGATCGGCTGGAAAGCACTGTAGATTTGCCTCAGGCTCACACAGTGCTGTCAATTCTAACTTTACTGCTGTGTAGAATGTTCTCTCACTCTCTCTCTCTCACACACACACGCGCGCACACACACACACACACACACACACACACACACACACACAGCATATGTTTTACTATCCTTGTGGAGGACCTAAAATGTATTTCCATTCAAAATCATACTAAACTACTTAACCTAACCCCTCCCCCTAATTGTTATCTGTGGGGTTTATTTAGTGGGTAGATAGCATCACAAAGTAATTTGATATTGTTTGGAATGATTTTAAACTATTTTCTTCTAACAGGAAATTCAAATGTCAGCCTTTGTATTAAAGTAGTCACCCCGGTTGACTGGCAGGCTTCCCAGACTTTAGAATGTTCCTTAAGTTATCTAGTATTAGTGTACCAAGTTTGATGATTATTTCACCTATGCACTGGACTACAAGAGGTAAGAGGAGATTGAGAGAGGGTTAGAGGTTAACACAGGGTATTCAAATAAACACACCCCCCTTGATGACAACGAGAGAGGTGGGTGAGGGAGGGAGCAGACATGAAGGCCCAACCCTGTGTCACACCAACTGTACTGTTTAGTCACCACTGAGAGAGTCTGCAAGAGATTCATAAACTCTGACAATGCAACAGAATCCCTCTACACTCACACTTTCCAACTTTCCATACTATAGAATTAGACATTAACAACACATACAAAAATGAGGCATGGACATGATAATTGTAACCCATTGTCATATTTCTGTTAACTATCTGATGACGCCAACCCCAGTCTGTTGGAGGGAGTTAGTCAGAGTGACACAAGTCTCATCCTGCCTCAGCTGCAGTCTCTGTTAGGTGATGATAGATAGGTGGTTCTCTGCCCTGTGTTCAGAACAGTTAATTTACACTATACACATGATGTTTGTGTAACCGGCATGTTCAGTCTCGTTTTGGGGTTTGTTGTTGGTGCAGTAGGGATTGTTACACATCTAAGGAGAGAAAGAAAGGAGAAAAGCAAACATGATCATTCCATTGCTGCTGAAAAAACCAAGCAAACAGGATGTGTCTCTTGGGTGTGTCTGTGTGTTTGGCCCCTTCAAGACAAGAACAATGGCCTGGTTCTGTTTGTGCATACAGTGCTGGGTGAAATACTGTACATTGCCAAATAGAAACGTTACTGTCCTGGTATGGAGGGGTGTCTACACCCCCCCCCCCCCAAATCCATACCAGAGAATGTGCATTTTTGCATGTGTTCCAGTAACACCTATGAGAGGTATACATGTACTTTATATGCACATCACTGGTAGAGGTCGACCGATTATGATTTTTCAACGCCAATACCGATACCGATTATTGGAGGACCCAAAAAAACCTGATACCGATTAATCGGCCAATTTATTTATTTATTTGTAATAATGACAATTACAACAATACTGAATGAACACTTTTATTTTAGCTTAATGTAATACATCAATAAAATCAATTTAGTCTCAAATAAATAATGAAACATGTTGAATTTGGTTTAAATAATGCAAAAACAAAGTGTTGGAGAGGAAAGTAAAAGTGCAATATGTGCCATGTAAAAAAGCTAACGTTTAAGTTCCTTGCTCAGAACATGAGAATATATGAATGCTGGTGGTTCCTTTTAACATGAGTCTTCAATATCCCCAGGTAAGAAGTTTGAGGTTGTAGATATTATAGGGATTATAGGACTATTTCGCTCTATACCATTTGTATTTCATATACCTTTGACTATTGGATGTTGTTATAGGCACTTTAGTATTGCCAGTGTGGCACAATTTCCCTAGTTAAAATAAATTCATGTTAGCAGGTAAAATTAACTAAATGCAACTATGCATGTTTAAAAATATATACTTGTGTATTGATTTTAAAGAAAGGCATTGATGTTTATGGTTAGGTACACATTGGTGCAACGACAGTGCTTTTTTCGCGAATGCGCTTGTTAAATCATTACCCGTTTGGCGAAGTAGGCTGTGATTTGATGAGAAATTAACAGGCACCGCATTGATTATATGCAACGCAGGACAAGCTAGATAAACTAGTAATATCATCAACCATGTGTAGTTAACTAGTGATTATGTTAAGATTGATTGATTTTTATAAGATAAGTTTAATGCAAGCTAGCAACTTACCTTGGCTTCTTGCTGCACTCACGTAACAGGTAGCCTGCCACACAGGTTCCTCGTGGAGTGTAATGTAATCGGCCACAATCGGTATCCAAAAATGCCGATTACTGATTGTTATGATAACTTGAAATCGACCCCAATTAATCCGCCATTCCGATTAATAGGTCGACCTCTAATCACTGGTGCTTGAGGAGAGAAAACCATAAATATTGTAATGTTCTATAAGAGATCCTAATAGTGGATTCTGCTGTTCCCTACATATCAAAGATATAGCTCATGATGCAAAAAATAGGATCACATTCTATGATATGATGTATTATATTATACAAAATACAATTAAACATGTCGGTGCATTGACTGATGTTTCTTCATCTTGAAAGTATTGTAATTTATTGATGAGATGCTGATATGAATGGCTTAAACTTTACTATAGTAATTACTAGAAGGGTGTGGAGATAACAGAGATAGAGATTGGTCAACACACACACACACCCACACACACAAAATAAGGTTAATGTCTGGCCACTATTTATAAGTTATAGATGGAGTGGTCGATAGCATTGAGAATGTGATTGTCGTAATGTTGACGGTATAATGGCTGCTCATACAGCAGCAATAAATGTTTATTTTGTATTTGGATTACTCAGCACCCCTACATCACACGGCTATGGATGGTATTGTAACTCACTTCAGGTCAACTTCACTTGTTCCAGCATAGAACAATCTATTCACGTGTGTGGAGTTTCTGTCTTTGAGTTAATGTTGAAACTATGTTCAGATATAGCCTATTGCTCATTTATTGTCTGCTCAAAGGATCAAAGGCCACTATACTATCTCTTTCTCAGACACTCTCCCTTTCACTCTCTCACTCTCACTCATGCACACACCTTTGTGTTCAAGTCTCCCATACTGGAGCAGAGTTTAACCTCTGACTCAGACTGGGTGTGTACCTCCTCCATTTCTCTATTCTCCTTTCCCTTTATTAGCCTGTTGCTCAGACATCTGCTGCACACTATGTCTAAATCGAATTGATTAAACTAATAAAAACATTACTTCCCGTATTATCGTATTTTGTTTTCTAATGTTGCAAACAGAGGAGAATATTGTCCCAACAATTTCACAGTAGCCTTTAATCCCTTAATATCAATTTCAGCAATCCGTTTGAAAAAGGAGAGACCAAAACAATTAAAGAATTAAAGAACTTCACAAGATTGTTGAGGTCGGGAAGGTCGAGTGAAGACAATAACGCTCTTCGCAAGATTCTTGAGGTATGGAAGGTTTAGGACCGTTATTATCGTTACCCGACCTTCCCAATAATCTTGTGAAGAGCGTGACAAATTAGTTCATTCTTTGCACAGCTCTCCGTCCTATTCCCAGCAGGAGAAAGTTAACTCCACCCAGAAATGTAGTCCACTGACGAAAAGTAACAAGGGCGTTTTTTTCTTTTGAGACAGGTCTCCGTCCAAAAACAACACTCTTCCGTGTTCTCAGTAGTACGATATCGGCGCAACGGGAGACGTCGTCGACTGTGCGCGCAGGGACGAGCTCCATTGACGTTTAGGACTACATTTCTTTCAATACCATTTACCTTTTTTAACAGAATTGCAAATCATAAACAGGACTGGAAATTAGTATGTACGGCTCTCAAAGTAGACTTCCGACCATGATTCGGAGGACTAATTCTCGACCAGACCTGACGAGCGGCAGTTTTACCATTCCCAGGAATGACGGCAGCCAGGTCTTCGTCGGTGGAAACGGCTATCAACAGGAATATGGAGATGGATACACCTATTCACAAACTTACTCAAAATCTTCCTTGGGGGGAGGTGGAGGAGCCTACGGAGGGGGTGTTGGTGGGTCATACGGAGGGGATGGTGGAGGGGGCTACGTAGGGGGAGGGGGAGGTGGAGGGGGCTACGGAGGTGGAGGTGGAGGGGGCTACGGAGGTGGAGGTGGAGGGGGCTACGGAGGTGGAAGGGGAGCAAGGTATGTAATGTGTACCTTACATGTATAATTACAGTTAGCCTAAATAAAGCACAGGGGAAATTCCATGGTAACAAAATGATGCCGAGATTTGCAGATTTTTCACGTAAAATGTATACCAAACAAAAACCATTGAATTCAAAGTTTAACTAACCATAACCAACCACCATAAATAAGGACTACTTTTAACAATGTTCACTGAACATTTTACAAAAACACATTTACAGAAAGAACTGTGCAGACACAAAGTTTGGTAACAGAATACAACCGAGGGACACTTTACCGTAATTCTCTTACCAAACTTTGTATCTGCACAGTTCTTCGTGTAAATGTGTTTTTGTAAAATGTTCAGTGTAAATCATTAAAAGTAGTCATTGTGCATAGAGTTGTATGGTTTGGTATACTTTGAACCCAGTCTCAGCAGAATTCCGTTACTGTGGCAAAAAATGTCATTGGACCAATAGACCTACACGAGAGTTTTAGATTATAAAGTTTTATCTGCATTTTTGTCAAAATGTATAAATACCCCCATTTCATGATGTTAAATTCAAAAGTATACAAGATTTAAAAAAAAAATGACTTACACCATTCAAACAATAGGGTTTGGAACTATAAAGCCAATTATCTGAGAATCATATTTTTTCAGATAGAACCTTATAGTGCCAGACTCTAGTGTAAATATCAACCTGGACTGTTTTAGATAAGTGTTGAATAGACCATTCACATTATACATATGTACAATGAAAATGAATGAAACTCTGTTTTGTCAAATACATAATAACAGTCTATTTTATCTGCATATATTTTCATTATATCATTAGATCATTAAATACCCCAAAAAATCCACTGTTTATTTAAAAAAAATATTAATTATGATTAATATGATTACACATTTAATACATTGAAATCAATGGTCTTTGATTTGAGGAATCAAAAGTATGATATATCCATAGCATTATACCCTTATAAAGTGCTGTTTCACATTAAGTTTGGATGATAAAACTACAGTCACACAATAGTGGTCAATTCCATTATTCTATAGAGTTTCAATAGCCTGGGTTACATTATCCAGAATACAATCACAGACATTACTCAACACATATTCTGGGTCAGAGCCAATATATTAAGATCCATCGGGCTGTGTTCAAGAGCTGAAACGTGTTCGAAATGTTCAACACACCACACACACACCGTAACTCGATCCTCACCCAGCTATTGCTCAAGAAGTGATGTCATCGAATGATCATCAACTACCTTGTTAATATTGTTCATATTAGTATGATGCAGATTACGAAAGTTATTATAATGGATGCTGTGTTTTGCAATATAATGCAATTATACAAACTTTGATGGTGTGTTCTTTGTTTTGTCATGTTTAGTGTGCAGAGCATCCAAAATAGAGCATCCAACCTGCAAGGCCAGTGTCGGGAGTACCTGCAGAGAGTACAGCAGATTCTCCAGGCAGTAAGTACTCTGCATAGGTCAAAGCATAGTTATGGATGAAATCACACTTAAGGATGCATGACTGCATTTACACTGACACAAGACCATGTTTGGTTGTGGAAGAGCAGAATTTAAATAGTTTTAGCTTCAGCATAATGACATATCTTTTCACTTACAAATATGAAGCCATATTTTTTTTCATGGATGTCTGGGATGTAAACAGAAACAGGTTTATCTGTGTTGATGCAGCATTGGTAGCAGCTGTGGTCTTCAGCTGTGCTGATAATATCTCACTCATCTAGAATTACTCAATAGAAAATACCTATTTTTGCCTTTTTTGCCCATGAAGGGGACATTTTTACAGGTCTGCTATCTTCATTTGATCACTCAGCCCCTACAAAAATGTCAATTCATTATAATTCACATAATTATTCACATTTCCTGTTGCTGCAGGATTATTTTCCTGCTGTGAGAAACTGGTCAAATAAGGTAGCAGATCTGTAGCAGCTTACTGGGCAGTCTTTTGGATAGTGTGGGTATGTTGACAGTACTGGGTTGTGTATGTGTGTATTATTGTACTGACCATATGATTGTCCTCCCCCAGCGTGGCCCAGCGGTGGAGGTGGACAAGCTGATGACTATGTCCTCTGAGACTATAGACCAACTGAATGAATGTGCCATAGAGCTGCAGCAAATGAGACAACCCAACGACATCATCATCAGGAGGCAAGGACAGCTGTCTGTGTGAGAGAGAGTTAGAGAGGGACGGAAAGAGTGCATCTGTGTTTGTGTACGTGTGAGAGAAAGAGAGAGTGTGTGTTTGTGTGTGTTTGATAAATGCATTTGCATGTTTGTTTGCATTTACATTTGTGCTTCAAAACAGATGGGACAAATCTCCTCTTATCTTTCATGCCTGACACTTCCTGTCTCTCCCTCCCTACAGCGTACAGCAGCTCCAGAGCATGCAGAGTGGGATCATCTCCTCCATCAGTGGGACAACCCAGAGGCAGAACAGAGGAAGCATTGGCTGGGAGGAGAGAGGGAGGTCCTACGCTGATGCCATGTCCTGGATAGGCCAACAGAAGGTATTATAAAACCTGCATAATTTATTTAGCGATTCCCCATAAAGGTTGATTGTATAGGGTGTAACAGATGGCTTCATTGTTCTGGAACTCACCGCCTAGACAATATACCATCCCCATCTCCAAGCTCTAAACCGGTATAGAGCAGTAGGACATTGTGTGTGAGAGAGTGTTTGTGTGTGTGTGTGTGTGTGTGTGTGTGTGTGTGTGTGTGTGAAGGGAGGTTGAAGCATGACACCCATCATATCGCAGAGTCTGACCTGCTGAAACACAAAACCACCACAATGCCAAAACATGGACGCTCAGAAAGAGAGAGAGAGACAGGAACAGAGACTTACCAAGAGAGACAGGAACATGGGGAAAAGAAGGAGAGGAGTGTAAAATCTGACACTCACCACTGACTCATTCCAATATGGGACATGACTGATCACTTACATGCATACGAGAACACACCCTGCACGCCTTGCTTCCAACAAATTCACTCACTCACACACACCACTCCCTGCCTCTCCCTCTCTCCCTATCCCTTCATCTCTCTCTCACCCCTTCCCTATCATTATCTCACCTAAGCTCTTCCTTTGTTCCTCATTGCTCAGATTTTTTCAACTCCCTCTGTGTCTTTCTGGCTTTGTCACTGCATGTTGTGTACAGAACTTTGTCTCCTTATCTATCACATTGAGTCAATAAAGGTATTGGCAAGAGTGAAACCTTTCCTGACTCTCTCTCCCCATACCCCATCTCTCTCTCCCTCCCCCCTTCCCTCTCCCTCCCTGCCTCTCTAGTGACCCTACTGGAAATGAGTTGTTACATAGCCTCTCTCCCCACACATATCTCCCTCCACCATATCTCCCTCAGGCTGTCCACAATTAAAAAAGTCATGGGGTGGAGGTGGCTGGGGTGGAGGTGGTTGGCCAGGGTGGAGGTGGTTGGCCACCCACGCACCCCCAGCCAGTTGCTACTGAGCAGAACTCAACCCTTTTTCTTATCAAAGCTGAGTGGATTGGAGTGAACTCTACAGGGGGAATAGTTGGAATAGTTTCCTGCTGATGACAGACACACTGATCAGTTAACGGTTATTTACTGCCATCTAGAGAATAGACTTAGGAAGGACACATTTGTTCAGCCTTCCACACAAACAGATAATTGGTTTCGCTAGCACTTTATCACTTTGTCCGACAGCTGGTATGAACTGGTGTTCACCAGAAAATACTCAATAGAATTGCTAACTACATGACACCAAATTGTACTTATTTTAATGAATCCTGAAGCAGAGAGGTTGTTATTCAGTAATACTAATGCTTTGACTCAGTGTTGTTGAGAAAATAGAGTAAGCTCTATCGCCTGTATATCTGTCTGTCTGTCTGCAGCGTCTGATCGAGACGTCTCCGTGGGGTGACGACGCAGCCACCATCGAGCAGCAGATCCTCAGCCAGAACAAGTTACACAGCTCTATACAGAGGAGCCATGAGGTGGATCACGCCAGGGATGAACTGGTGCGTACTATAGAGTTGACTATAACAGGTGCTCCATGGTCAGGTAATATAGCCATGAAAAACCTCTGTTCCTACTAATCGTCTGTGTGTCTTAACTCAGGCCCAAAAGGATGACAAGGGTGGCCTCCATTCCCTGCAGCAAGAATGGGACAGTCTGCAGGTATGAGTCCGTATTAACAACAAACTATTTAACAAAATAAAGTTATTTGATCATTCTTTCTTCATAGTTGTTTTCACTTGCCTCATTGGGCTCATCTTTGTTCATCTTCTCCTCTGTCAGAAAATGTCATTTGCTCGTACGGGCCAGCTGAGAGAGCTGCAGAACATCATCGAGGAGATCTCCAGGGCCATCATGTGGGTCAACGAGAGAGAGGAGGAGGAGCTGGTGTTCAACTGGGGAGACAAGAACATCGACGTCTACATCCCCAAGAAACAGGAGAGCTACTCCGTAAGGCCTTACAATACTGACATGAAATGTATCTATTCAGTGCACTTACTACTGTAGTCTCGTGTTATCGCACTTCCAAAGTCTTGTTTTCACTCTGCTACTTACGAATGAACATGAAGTAGCAGAATATCAAGGTCTGGTAACCATGAGGAGATATGCCTCCTAGGCTGCGACACAAATGGCACCCTATACCCTATTTAGTGCACTCCTTTTAGCTTTTAGTGCACTGTATAAAGAATAGGGGCCATCTGGGACGTATAACTATACTGTAGTAGTCCTTTTGTAGGTTTACTCACAGACAGTCTATCTTTCTCTCCCAGAAACTGATGAGTGCCCTGGAGGAGAAAGAGAAGGAGCTGAACAAACTGAAGCAGAAAGTGGATGGTCTCCTGAAGAACAATCACCCAGCTTCAGACAAGATAGAGGTGAGAGTCACTTTAGCTAGATTTTCAGAATTCCAGTAACGTTTGGGACATTTTGGGAAAGTTACTGGATTTGTATATTTGTATGCTTAGCTCCCCTTTAAGCAGTGAAGTGGTAACATGATTTTGTTCTACAATATTCATGAAGTTGCTACTAACTAATAGGGTTGTTTGTTTCACAGGCCTATATGGACACTCTGCAAACCCAGTGGAGCTGGCTGCTCCAGATCACCAAGTGTATTCATGTCCACCTGAAGGAGAACGCTGCCTACAGCCAGGTGAATACACACGTAGACATACTTGCATAAACACAAAAGTGTGCATAGATACACGCACACACACACAGATCACAGATCACAGTATCTGTATCCCATGTTATATTAACCTTCCCTCTCTACTGCAGTTCTTCAAGGAGGCCAATGAGACCTACAGCAAGCTGCAAAAGGACCATGAGATCATCCGTAAGAAGTTTACCTGTGATAAAGGAACACCTCTGGAGAACCTCACTGAGCTCCTGAAGAACCTCGAGGTACCTAACACTGAATGACACATAAGAATGTTTCCAGATGGGATCTCTCCCACAACTATCATATTTTCAACAAATATTTGATATGAGTAGCAAGCATTTTTGCAGATATCCCTCTTTGACCTCCTTGCTACTCATTATTGAGGATAACTCGTTCTCTCACCTGTTTGCATGGCATGATTTAGAAATGGAAATGTGAACAAGATAATGCAAATGTCATAGGGTATATAACAACTATATAGGATGCTTAAAGTTATTTAAAATAGTGGTACCATATTCTTCAGGGAAAGGTATAGGACGTGACCGTTACATGACCTGTGTGTTTGCTTCCCCATGCAGAGAGAGAAGGAGAGGGTCATGGAAAATAAGAGGCAGGTGAAGCACCTGGTGAATAAGTCCAAGAGCATCGTGAGGCTGAGACCACGTAACCCTGAAGAGAAGAGCAGCACAGCTGTTATAGTACAGGCCCTGTGTGACTTCAAACAGGACCAGGTCAGCACCCACACATACGTACACACACATTTTAAAGAAGTGTTAACCCATGAACTGATGTCCCTTATACAAATTCTTACAATACTACCACCCCTAACACACACATACAACATTTGCATAGAGAAGATCCGCAACAGTAGTGAGTTTACACTGTTTTGCATGTGTTCTGTGTGTCCTACAGAAAGGGATCTTAAAGGGGGACGAGGGTATCCTGAAGGACAACTCCCAGCGCAGTAAGTGGCACGTGACGGGTCCTGGAGGTCTGGACATGCTGATCCCATCTGTGTGTCTCCTCATCCCCCCGCCCAACCCCCTAAGCATCGGCCTGGCCAACAAGTAAGACCCCCTCGACAACCACACTGCTTGGCACTATGACATTATTGCCATTTAAATGGACTAAATAACAGTGCCATAAAAATGACATTACAGTACTTACAAATAATTTAATAAATGCTGGTGTCAGAATATATCAACTGACTTTACACTGTTATGACACAAACAGATTAGTAACTGATCCTATGTTGTGTATTGCAGGAATGAACAGTACTATGAGGCTATCATGGGCATCTGGAATCAGCTCTACATCAACATCAAGAGCCTCATCTCCTGGCAGTACTGTGTCAAAGACATCAACCATATCAACTCCCTCACCCTCACCATGGTAAGGCCTTAAACAAGACTATGACTTACACTGCTGACAATATGTCACACCAATCAATAGTGCTACTCTCACAATATGAACAAGGAACAAAGGTTTTAGGTGGCAATACAACACAACCATTTGGAGATATTTAACGTTGTGTTTGTGTATTAGACATCTCAAGTGTTGGTCTTATTTAGACATTATTTAACTCTAACATCTCATTATTTTTCATCCACAACAAGAAGTAAGTAGATGTTTAATGAGCCCTCTTAGCCCACAGTAGTTGTAAATCTCACTCTTCCTTCCTCTCCATCACTCTCTCTCCTAGCTGTCCCAGATGCGTCCTGAGGAGTACCGTAACATCATTAAGAGTCTGGAGACTCACTACCAGGAGTTCCTCCGCAACAGCCACGGCTCTGAGATGTTTGGAGAGGATGAGAAGAAGAAGATGGAGGGCCAGTATTCTGGAGCCCAGAGCCACTACGACACACTGGTCATAGGGCTGCCTACATACAGTGAGTCCAAGGGTGCCTAGTCTACCCAGTGGAGCTTCTTAGATGGCTTAACGCCTTCCCTATCTACATTACTGAATTAGTCAGGAAGGTTAATGGAATGAATTGAATAATAACCAGTGGATACTGTGACCCAATTGCTACAGATGTTTGCCAAGAAATCAATTAGATTATGTTGGATGTCAGTTATAATAGGAATATGTATGGCTACTCAATTCGATGCCAGTCCACTAAATTCAAATTGGTTCCATTTCATTTCACAGATCAATCCAACGTGGTGGTGGTCCAGCCTGAGCCGTCCATCAAAGCTAACACTACCAAGATCACCAATACCTCATTGAAGGAGACCAGCATCTCCACCCAGGGCTCTAACATGAGCCTGACCCTGCTCAGTGACCTCCAAGCCCTCAGATGCAGGCTGGAGCTGGCTGAATCAGGCCTCAGCCACCACCTCCATGTTTCCCTGGGGGAGAATAGTGTGCAGGAGTGCTCACAGCACCTCCTGAAGCTGGAGGTATGCAACTGCATCTCATCATTCATTCAATAGATGAAATGGGCCTGTGAGAAACATACACCTTTGCATTTCTTCCTCCTGTCTTTGATGTAATTTATGAGATAGCATGACTGGATAGGTGAACGCAATGTAAGGGAACCTGTGTGGTCAATCCTATCCAATTTGAATATTGGATTAATTTAAAGTGTTCAAAGATAGCCAATAGATGGCCACAGTGTCTTTCTCATTGAATAATGTCAATCATCTTAAATGCAAACTCTTCTACATGATGGACTAACCCTTGTTCCTGTATCTCAGGGCATACACAATGACCTGGACGGTGTGCGTGATGAGTACCTGAGACTGAGGGAGAGGGTGGTGAAGCAGCTGGAGGGGACGGCAGCAGACTCGGAGCAGGCCAAGTTCCTCAGGAAAGAGCTGGATCTCCTCAACCAGAAACTGGGAGATCTGCAGGGGCTGTCCTCTGCCTACCTCCAGAGGTACGGCTCTCACAGGAGCTCCTACCTCCTAGTCTTCTTCCTATGTTAAGAAGTAGATGAGAAAACAAACTGTTTAGCAAATGTTTATTGAGGGTATGTTTCACCTGTGTGAAATTGTTGTAGTTTGTTGTGGTGTTGTTTGTTTTTTCACTGTTGAAAGGTCTTGTTTATTGAAGTGGTTTTGTAACGTGGTCTCTGTGTGTATGTGTTCCCTGGGTAGACTGTCATATCTGCAGAACTTGCTCCAGAGCCTCATCCAGGCTGAGGATGTCATCAAGGTCCACGAGGCCCGTCTTACTGAGAAGGAGACCACCTCCCTGGATCTCAACGAGTTGGAGCGCTACAGAGCTACACTCAAGGTCAGACACACCATCAATCACCACTGCTGTCAATTCATATCTGTCAGTTAGTTCATCTATCTGTCAATTAATTCTGATTGTGAGCTGTGTAATATTGCCAAATAATATATGTATATACTGCGAGAGGGAGTATGAGAGGGAGAGGGAGGGAGTATGTTTCAGCAAGATTCGTATCAGTGTCCAATAGTGTGTCTTGAGCATTGCCTGTTTTCTTTCCACTACAGCAAATGAAGTCTGACCTGGAACATAAGAGAGACCTTCTGACGGCCATGGAGAGTGACCTGGCCAATGCAGTCCACGTGAACAGTCAAATCTCAGCTTCCTTACACAAGTGTGATGTGGACCTGTCCAAGTACGCTGAGCTGGTGACCCAGATGTCTGACCGCTGGAGACGCATCCAGACCCAGATCGACAGCAGGCGAGGACCCTTAGATCTCTAAACATCCACTTCTCACATACACTCTCACAAACTCTTCAGTACCCAGGCCATGATACGTATTCAGTTCTGATGTCGCCTCTATGCCCATGTAGTGGATCCTTCTTGCTAGTATTCAGCAACTCTATTGACCATGGGACTAACTGTTCCTCTTCTCCCTCATTATTTCCACTAAATCAAATCCAGCTTTATTTATACAGCACATTTCAGACATGGAATGCAATGCAATGTGCTTCACAGGAAAAAACAAATAAAAAACTATGAAAATAAAATTGTTTAAATTTACTACACAGCACACTTAAGAGGATAAAAACAAAAGAATAACAATAAAAATTGAATGACTAAAAAGCACCGTAAGGAAAATAAAATCTTAAAAGGTGTGTTTTAAGATCTCTTAAATATGTCCATAGTTTCGGCCCTCCTCAGGTCTTCTGTCAGGCTATTCCAGAAGCTGGGGGCATAATTACATCCTCTCTCATCAGAGTGTGGGACCTGGAGAAGCAGGAGAAACAGCTGAGACATTTCCAGCAGAGCAGCGGAGTGGTTGACCAGTGGATAGACAACGCTAGACAGCGCCAGGACACCCTGCAGACAGCCAAGTTTAGCAACATCCAGGCTGTCATGGAGCACCTCAACCAACAGAAGGTAGGCCACTGCACAGCATCCCCAAAATATATATTGTTGTTGTGCAATTCTGTACAGTACAGACACTGACTGGTTGTTTCAGGTATGATTGATAGTTTCTAATGCACTCGTGACAAGCCCAGTATGTGTGATGGACAGGTGCTGCACAGTGAGATCAAAGGGAAGAAGGAAAAGGTGGAGGATGTACAGAAGGATGCGGACACCTGCGCTGCCTCCATTAAGGTGAATGCCATTCTTTCACAGCCTGTCATTCGACACCTTCAATGTGGTTGTCACTGAAAGTATCTTACCAGTTTGAATACCACATCAGCACCTTAAACCCTTCCATACTGTACCATGTACAATATAAATGCTAAGTGCCTGTGTTCACACGTGGTGCTACTTCATTCCAGGACTATGAGCTGCAGCTGGCCTCCTACAGTGCAGGACTGGAGACCCTGTTGAACATCCCTATCAAGAGAACCATGCTCCAGTCCCCTGCCACTGTGGTCAGACAGGAGGTAATGGAGCAGCCTGTCCAACAGCAGTAGACAGTGTTAAAAATACATCAGGGCTGTATTCATAAAGCGTCTCAGAGTAGGATCAGTTTATCTTTTTAGAGCATAATGAATACGGTTATATGGACAGGGGGGCAGATCCTAGATGTTTTATCAATACAGTGACTGGTCTTTACCCTGCTAATGTGGGTAAATGGGATCATGACGCCTGAGGTAGCATAAGGCCATTCATTACCATTATGTTACTCCAAATGTGGTAATCCTTGTTTTTTGGATAGATTTTCTATTTGTCTCTATTTAAAAAAGTATCCTACATTTTGGCAAATAAGGTTTCCAATTAACTCTGTTGTAGTGGCTGTTTTTTGTGGCTGCTTGTTTATTTATAAACTCTATAACTAACTCCACTAGGGTGCTGACCTCCAGTCTCGCTACATTGAGCTCCTGACCCGCTCCAGTGACTATTACAAGTTCCTGGGGGAGATGCTCAAGAACATGGAGGAACTGAAGGTAAGGGTGTGAAGGCACAATCATAAGAATAATCGGTTTGCGATATGTAATATATGTGTTCCCTCCTAATAAGACTGTACATTATACATTTCTAGTGATATGACTTTCCCTGGTTACGATTGGATTAGGGTAATCTGATCCTAAATCGTTTTTTCTGGTCAACTACTATCTCATTGCGACACTTTTTCCCTCCTCAGATTAGGAACACCAAGATTGAGATGCTGGAGGAGGAGCTTCGTCGTCTAAAGGAGGACATCGGGGGCCACAGCCAGAAGAACCGTTCCTTAGAGGACGCCCTGTCCCGGTACAAGCTGGAGCTCTCACAGTCTAAAGAACAACTCATCTCCATGGAGGAGGTGAAGAGGACCACAGCTGTGCAGGTCAGCGTGGCCAGGGAGAACCTGGACAACACCAGCAGCCAGCTGACTGAGCTCAACGACAAGTTGGCCCGTCTCACCTACCAGCTGGACGAGGAAAAGAGGAAGAAGAGGCTGGCTGAAGAGCGCTATACAAGCCAGCAGGAAGAGTACGAGGTGGCCGTGCGCCGGCGCCAGAAGGAGCTGGACGAGCTCAACTGGTCCAAGATCGACTTGGAGAAGGCAGTGAAGGACAAGGAGCGCGAGCTGGAGAGGCTGAGGATGCAGCTGGAGGAGGAGGCCACGAGGAGGCGTGGGGCGGAGCAGGAAATCTCTAAGGTAAGAACCCAGTGCAACCAGGAGATGAGCAACCTTAAGCAAACCTTTGAGTCGGAGATCCACGTCACCAAGACCACCATCCTCAAGGCTTCTCAGCAGAAACAGGAGGACACGGCCGAGCTCAAACTACAGTGTGAGGGACTAGAATCAGATAAAAGGGATCTTGAAGAGGAGTTGAGGAGGTTGAGACTGTCTGTGACTCAGACTGAGGCGATGAGGAGGAAGGCAGAAGATGAGGCCCATCAGCAGAGGTCTACAGGGACGGAGGAGTCGAGGAGGAGGAGAGAGCTGGAGATACAGCTCCAGACTGTGGCCACCCAGAGAGGAGAGGAGGAGCTGAGGCAGAAGGAGGCGCTGGCCGAGGCCACCAGGAGCAGCAAGGAGAAGAGCAGGCAGATCATTCTTCTGACACACAACCTGGAGGAGGAGGGCAAGAAGAGAAGCGCCCTGGAGATTGAGCTCACCAAGCTCAGGCAGTCGTACACTGAGCTGCAGACCAGTAATGCCACCTCTCGGGAGGTCATCAACAAGCTCAAGATCTCAGAGCAGGAGATCCACCTGGTCCGAGTGGAGCTGGAAAAGCAGACCAACGAGAGGACCAAGGCTGAGACAACTGCCACCAGGCTGCAGAGCCGCATCCGGGACCTGATGGCTATGGTGGACGGTCTGGAAGCGGAGATGGAGAAGCAAAAGCAAACAACCCAGGATGAGTTCACCCGCAGGAAGAGGATTGAGTCTGAGCTGGAGAAGATGACCCAGAGCTGCAGAGAACACACCACCACCCTCAACACCTTCAGGGCCAGGCAGGAAGAGGTGTCCACCTCAGGGAGGAAGTACGAACAGGAGCTCAGGGCTCTCCAGGAGGCTCTGGATAAGAGCCTGCGGGAGCACAAGGCCACCACGGAGCACCTGGCACTGGCATCTGCAGAGTTAAAGGCTCTCCAACAGCAGCTCTTCCAAGAGCAGGGGAAAGTCCGTGAAGTCAATCTCCGCAACGAGAGCCTCTACAAAACCATAGAGGAGAAGAGCCGGCTGCTCAATGATGCCACCACAGAGATTGAGAAACTTCAGAGCCTTACTCAGAATCTGACCAAGGAGAGGCTGAGGCTGGAGGAGGAACTGAGAGGAGTGAAGCAGGAGAAAGAGCAACTAAAACTTAACAGAGCTAGTGTTGATGGAGAGAGCCAAGCCCAGATCTCATCCCTGCATGTCCAGCTGCAGAGCAGTAGCAAGATGACACTGGAACTCCAAGCCCTCATCAAGGACCTGACCAAGGAGAGGGAAAAGCTAAAGTCGGATTTGGACAAAATCCAAAAGCAATCCATAGAGGTATTTTGATTGATCTGAGGGGCAAATTCCAAATAATTCAAACAAGTGACACTGGGAGGATTAAGTTCAAATAATTTACAGTGGGGTCCAAAATTATTGGATCCCTTAATAAGGATGAATGAAAAAAAATCATACAAATACTGAGCTATAGTGAATGGTCAAAAAAAGTTATACACTACCGTTCAAAAGTTTGGGGTCACTTAGAAATGTCCTTATTTTCAATGAAAACATACATGAAATTAGTTGCAAAATGAATAGGAAATATAGTCAAGATGTTGACATGGTAATACATAATGATTTTTAATTGAAATAATAATTGTGTTCTTCAAAATTTGCTTTCGTCAAGTAATTTGCAGCCTTGCAGACTTTTGGCATTCTAGTTGTAAATTTGTTGAGGGAATCTGAAGAGATTTCACCCCATGCTTCCTGAAGCACATCCAATCAGGAATCAAGGTAAGACCCAGATGCAGACACGTCGAATTGACAATGGTTTAATAGTCCAACAGGGGCAGGCAATAGACAGGTCAAGGCAGGCAGGGGTCAGTACCGGACGGCAGGCAGGGTCAGGGTAGGCAGAGGTCAACAATCCAGAGGTGGGGCAAAGGCACAGGTTGGCAGTCAGGGTCTGGCAGAGTGGTCAGGACAGGCAAGGGTTAAAACCAGGAGGGCGAGAAAAAAGAGAGACTGGGAAAAGCAGGAGCTAGCAACGGACAAACAGTGAACACAGGTATAAATACACAGGGGATAATGGGGAAGATGGGTGACACCTGGAGGGGGGTGGAGACAATCACAAGAACAGGTGAAACAGGTCAGTGTGTGACAGTACACCCCCGTCTAGGGGCAACATCTGGCATCCTTCCCTAGGCGCATACCTGGTTGACCAGGGTGTCAGCGTTGAAAATCCACAATGAGGACCCTGGTGGGGACCAGCACCTCTCCTCCGGGCCATAACCCTCCCAGTCAACCAGGTACTGGAACTTCCTGCCCAGAGGTCAAACCTTCAGGGCTGTGAGACATAGGTTTGACTCTGGACACATGAAAGGTGGTATTGTATACGAAGGGTACGGGGAAACAGAAGACAGCAGAGGGGCTAATAATTTTGGAAATGGGAAATTGGCCGATAAACCGGGGGGAGAATTTGCGGGATTCCACCCGGAGGGGCAGATCCCGGGTGGATAGCCATACCTTCTGTCTGAGACAATACCGGCGACTCGGGGTCCGATGGCAATCCGCCTGTCATCGATACCTGAAGGTGGTCTTAAGGACGGCTGCCGTGGCAGAGCAGGGAAGGGTGTTGCGGGCGTACTCGACCCACACCAGCTGCTGGCTCCAGGAGGTGTAGTTGGCGGAGACCAGGCAGCACAGAGTAGTCTCAAGATCCTGGTTGGCTCACTCCTACTGGCCAATGGAGGAGTGGTGGAACCCAGAGGACAGGCTGGCCGACGACCCAATGAAGGCGCAGAACACCTTCCAGAACTGGGACGAGAACTGAGGCCCCCGGTCAGAGACCGTGTCCACGGGTAGTCCATGGATCTGGAAGACGTGCTGCACCATGAGCCGGGCCATCTCCTTGGACAAAGGTAGTTTGGGGAGAGGAATGAAGTAAGCGGCCTTGGAAAACCGGTCAACCACAGTCAGGATTGCAGTGTTGCCCTTAGACGGGTGGAGACCTGTGACGAAATCCTGGGATATGTGGGACCAGTGTCAGTGAGGGACAGGCAGTGGCTTCAGAAGACCAGTCGGAGCTTGCCGAGGAGTCTTATTCTGAGCACAGACCGTGCAGGCGGAGACAAACACGCAGAGGCCAGGGACTGACGGGAGCCTGGGTGGCAGGCAAGCCTGGCACAACGAGTCCCCTCCAGGACCGCAGTGTCGACGGCATGCGCCTCCCCGACCTTTTTCCCTATACCCCAGTTGAGTGCCATCGCCAGGCACGAGGTGGGAAGGATTGCCTCGGCCTCCGGGGTGGTACCCGTGGGGCTATAGCGGCGTGACAGTGCATCCGGCAAGACATTCTTGGATCCAGGCTGGTACGAGAAGGAGAAGTTGAACCATTTGAACAGCAGGGCCCATCTGGCTTGCCTGGAGTTGAGGTGCTTGGCGGTGGGTGCGGAGATACTCCAGGTTCTTATGGTCGGTCCACACGATGAATGGGTGTTCCACCCCTTCCAGACAGTGCCTCCATTCCTCCAACACCATCTTCTCCGTGAGAAGCTCACAATTCCCCAAATTGTAGTTATTTTCCGTGGCGTTGAGGTGGTGGGAGAAGAAGGCGCAGGGATGTAGCTTGAGGTCAACAATCCAGAGCCAGGGCAAGGGTACAGGTCGGCAGGCAGGCAGGCTCAGGGGCAGGCAGAGTGGTCAGGCAGGCGGGCTCAGAGTCAGGACAGGCAAAGGTCAAAACTAGGAGGGTGAGAAAAAAGGAGAGACTGGGAAAAGCAGGAGCTGAGAACAAAAACACTGGTTGACTTGACAAAAAAGACGAACTTGCAACAGACAAACAGAGAACATAGGTATAAATACACAGGGGGTAATGGGGAAGATGGGCGACACCTGGAGTGGGGTGGAGACAACCACAAGGACATGTGAAACAGATCAGGGTGTGGCACCTCTCACAAGTTGGATTGGCTTGATGAGCACTTCTTATGTACCATACAGTCAAGCTGTTCCCACAACAGCTCAATGGGGTTGAGATCCGGTGACTGTGCTTTCCACTCCATTATAGACAGAATACCCACTGACTGCTTCTTCCCTATATAGTTCTTGCATAGTTTGGAGGTGTGCTTTGGGCCAATGTCATGTTGTAGGCTGAATTTGGCTCCAATTAAGTGCCGTCCACAGTGTATGGCATGGCGTTGCAAAATGGAGTGATAGCCTTCCTTCCTCAAGATACCTTTTACCCTTTACACATCTCCCACTTTACCACCACCAAAGCACCCCCAGACAATCACATTGCCTCCACTATGCTTGACAGATGGCGTCAAGCACTCCTCCAGCATCTTTTCATTTTTTTCAGTCTCACGAATGTTCTTCTTTGTGATCCGAAATCCTCAAACATAGATTTGTCTGTCCGTAGCACTTTTTCTCCAATCTCCCCCTGTCCAGTGTCTATGTTCTTCTGCCCATCTTAATTTTTTATTTTTATTGGCCAGTCTGAGATATGTTTTTTTTCTTTGCAACTCTGCCTAGAAGGCCAGTATCTTGGTGTCGCCTCTTCACTGTTGACGTTGAGACTGGTGTTTTGCGGGTACTATTTAATGAAGCTGCCAGTTGAGGACTTGTGAGACACTCTAATATAATTGTCCTCTTGCTCAGTTGTGCACCAGGGCCTCGCACTCCCACTCCCACTTTGGCCAGGGCGCAGTTGTAAATGAGAACTTGTCCTCAACTCAACCTTGTTAACCTGGTGAAATAAAATAAAATAAATAAAACTCCTCTTTCTATTCTGGTTACAGACAGTTTGTGCTGTCCTGTGAAGGGAGTAGTACACAGCGTTGTACGAAATATTCCGTTTCATGGCAATTTCTGGCCTTCTTTTCTCAGAACAAGAATAGACTGACTAGTTTCAGAAGAAAGGTCTTTGTTTCTGGTCATTTTGAGCCTCTAATCAAACCCACAAAAGTTAATTTTATTTTATTTCACCTTTATTTAACCAGGTAGGCAAGTTGAGAACAAGTTCTCATTTACAACTGCGACCTGGCCAAGATAAAGCATAGCAGTGTGAACAGACAACAACACAGAGTTACACATGGAGTAAACAAACAAGTCAATAACAGAAAAAAAAGAAAAGAGTCTATATTGTGTGCAAAAGGCATGAGGAGGTAGGCGAATAATTCCAATTTAGCAGATTAACACTGGAGTGATAAATGATCAGATGGTCATGTGCAGGTAGAGATACTGGTGTACAAAAGAGCAGAAAAGTAAATAAATAAAAACAGTATGGGGTTGAGGTAGGTAAATTGGGTGGGCTATTTACCAATGGACTATGTACAGCTGCAGCGATCGGTTAGCTGCTCAGATAGCAGATGTTTAAAGTTGGTGAGGGAGATAAAAGTCTCCAACTTCAGCGATTTTTGCAATTCGTTCTAGTCACAGGCAGCAGAGAACTGGAAGGAAAGGCGGCCAAATGAGGTGTTGGCTTTAGGGATGATCAGTGAGATACACCTGCTGGAGCGTGTGCTACGGGTGGGTGTTGCCATCGTGACCAGTGAACTGAGATAAGGCGGAGCTTTACCTAGCATGGACTTGTAGATGACCTGGAGCCAGTGGGTCTGGCGACGAATATGTAGCGAGGACCAGCCGACTAGAGCATACAGGTCGCAGTGGTGGGTGGTATAAGGTGCTTTAGTAACAAAACGGATGGCATTGTGATAAACTGCATCCAGTTTGCTGAGTTGAGTATTGGAAGCTATTTTGTAGATGACATCGCCGAAGTCGAGGATCGGTAGGATAGTTAATTTTACTAGGGTAAGTTTGGCGGCGTGAGTGAAGGAGGCTTTGTTGCGGAATAGAAAGCCGACTCTAGATTTGATTTTAGATTGGAGATGTTTGATATGAGTCTGGAAGGAGAGTTTACAGTCTAGCCAGACACCTAGGTACTTCTAGATCTCCACATATTCTAGGTCGGAACCATCCAGGGTGGTGATGCTAGTCGGGCGTGCAGGTGCAGGCAGTGAACGGTTGAAAAGCATGCATTTGGTATTACTAGCGTTAAAGAGCAGTTGGAGGCCTCGGAGGGAGTGTTGTATGGCATTGAAGCTCGTTTGGAGGTTAGATAGCACAGTGTCCAAGGAAGGGCCAGAAGTATACAGAATGTCTGCGTAGAGGGAATCGCCCGCAGCAAGAGCAACATCGTTGATATATATTGAGAAAAGAGTTGGCCCGAGAATTGAACCCTGTGGCACCCCCATAGAGACTGCCAGAGGACCGGACAACCTGCCCTCCGATTTGTCACACTGAACTCTGTCTGCAAAGTAGTTGGTGAACCAGGCAAGGCAGTCATTAGAAAAACCGAGGCTACTGAGTCTGCCGATAAGAATATGGTGATTGACAGAGTCGAAAGCCTTGGCCAGGTCGATGAAGACGGCTGCACAGTACTGTCTTTTATCGATGGCGGTTATGATATCGTTTAGTACCTTGAGCGTGGCTGAGGTGCACCCGTGACCGGCTCGGAAACCAGATTGCACAGCGGAGAAGGTAAGGTGGGATTCGAGATGGTCAGTGATCTGTTTGTTGACTAGGCTTTCGAAGACCTTAGATAGACAGGGCAGGATGGATATAGGTCTGTAACAGTTTTGGTCCAGGGTGTCTCCCCCTTTGAAGAGGGGGATGACTGCGGCAGCTTTCCAATCCTTGGGGATCTCAGACGATATGAAAGAGAGGTTGAACAGGCTGGTAATAGGGGTTGCAAAAATGGCGACGGATAGTTTCAGAAATAGAGGGTCCAGATTGTCAAGACCAGCTGATTTGTACGGGTCCAGGTTTTGCAGCTCTTTCAGAACATCTGCTACCTAGATTTGGGTAAAGGAGAAGCTGGGGAGGCTTGGGCGAGTAGCTGCGGGGGGGGGGAGCTGTTGGCCGAGGTTGGAGTAGCCAGGAAGAAGGTATGGCCAGCCGTTGAGAAATGCTTCTTGAAGTTTTCGATTATCATGGATTTATCAGTGGTGACCGTGTTACCTAGCCTCAGTGCAGTGGGCAGCTGGGAGGAGGTGCTCTTGTTCTCCATGGACTTTACAGTGTTCCAGAACTTTTTGTAGTTGAAAAAGCTGGCCTTTGCTTTCCTGACTGACTGTGTGTATTGGTTCCTGACTTCCCTGAAGAGTTGTATATCGCAGGGACTATTCAATGCTATTGCAGTCCGCCACAGGATGTTTTTGTGCTGGTCGAGGGCAGTCAGGTCTGGAGTGAACCAAGGGTATATCTGTTCTTAGTTCTGAATTTTTTGAACGGAGCATGTTTATCTAAGATGGTGAGGAAGTTACTTTTAAAGAATGACCAGGCATCCTCAACTGACGGGATGAGGTCAATATCCTTCCAGGATACCTGGGCCAGGTCAATTAGAAAGGCCTGCTCACAGAAGTGTTTTAGGGAGCGTTTGACAGTGATGAGGGGTGGTCGTTTGACTGCAGACCTGTAGCGGATACAGGCAATGAGGCAGTGATCGCTGAGATCCTGATTGAAGACAGCGGAGGTGTATTTGGAGGGCCAGTTGGTCAGGATAACGTCTATGAGGGTGCCCTTGTTTACAGATTTAGGGTTTTACCTGGTGGGTTCCTTGATGATTTGTGTGAGATTGAGGGCATCTAGCTTAGATTGTAGGACTGCCTGGGTGTTAAGCATATCCCAGTTTAGGTCACCTAACAGAACAATCTCTGAAGCTAGATGGGGGGCGATCAATTCACAAATGGTGTCCAGGGCACAGCTGGGAGCTGAGGGGGGTCGGTAGCAGGCGGCAACAGTGAGAGACTTATTTCTGGAGAGCGTCATTTTAAAAAATTAGTAGTTCGAACTGTTTGGGTATGGACCTGGAAAGTATGACATTACTTTGCAGGATATCTCTGCAGTAGACTGCAACTCCGCCCCCTTTGGCAGTTCTAGCTTGACGGGAAATGTTATAGTTGGGTATGGAAATCTCAGAATTTTTGGTGGCCTTCCTAAGCCAGGATTTAGACACGACAAGGACATCAAGGTTGGCAGAGTGTCATAAGCAGTGAGTAAAACAAACTTAGGGAGGAGGCTTCTGATGTTGACATGCATGAAACCAATGCTTTTTCGATCACAGAAGTCAACAAATGAGGGTGCCTGGGGACATGCAGGGCCTGGGTTTACCTCCTACATCACCCGCTCCAGATACTGAACTAGTCTACAGTTAATGCTCCAGATACTGAACTAGTCTAAAGAAGGACAGTTTTATTGCTTCTTTAATCAGTATGACTGTTTTCAGCTGTGCTAACATAATTGCAAAGGTGTTTTCTAATAATCAATTAGCCTTTTAAAATGATAAACTTGGTTTAGCTAACACAACGTGCTATTGGAACACAGAAGTGATGGTTGCTGATAATGGGCCTCTGTACACATATGTAGATATTCCATAAAAAAATATGCCATTTCCAGCTACAATAGTCATTTACAACATTAACAATATCTACACTGTAGATACACCGTAGAATCTTCTGAGCGGTAGTGTATATCTTTTATACTAATACAATTGCTCATAGAAATATATTTTATTTATCAAGAAGTTATAAAAAATTCTCAAAAGATAGGGGTAAAAATGATTGGATCACATGTTTTCAATAATCCAGCTCCCTACCCTTGC
Source organism: Oncorhynchus clarkii lewisi (assembly GCF_045791955.1). Classification (NCBI taxonomy): domain Eukaryota; kingdom Metazoa; phylum Chordata; class Actinopteri; order Salmoniformes; family Salmonidae; genus Oncorhynchus; species Oncorhynchus clarkii. The sequence goes on from NC_092174.1 coordinate 26,834,282, forward strand.
GAGGATAGCCCCACTGAGCATTGGAGAACACATTGGGATGGATCTTAGACCATTCGGCAATACAGAATACCTTCAGATCCTTGATATACTTGTTGATTTTGTTGTCAATTAACATTTTGTTTGTGGATTTTGATGTGTGATTGGGGTTATTGTCTTGCTGGAAGATTCACTTGTGGTCTAGTTTCAGCCTCCTTGCAGAGGCAACCATGTTTTTTGCTAAAATGCCGTTGACCTTAACAAGTGCTATTTTCATGTTATCTGACCCAAGCACCACCTGGAGTTTGCTAAACGCCATTTGCACTTGGATTTGAACCGGCGCTATTTTTTTATTTTATTTTTATTTCACCTTTATTTAGCCAGTTAGGCAAGTTGAGAACAACTTCTCATTTACAATTGCGACCTGGCCAAGATAAAGCAAAGCAGTTCGACACATACAACAACACAGTTGTTACACATGGAGCAATGGTCATATGGCACGAAAATAGGGATCTTTGGCCATGCACACCAGCGGTGCGTTTGACCTTTGAAAGAACAATGCATATGCAGAAAATATCTCATCCCTAATGTAAAGAAATGGTTAATTGAACAGAACATCTAAGTTTCCGGACATGATCCCATTGAAAACCTGAGGTTTGATTTGAAAAGGGCAGTCCATAAGCAGAGATGAAGGATATTAAGGATCTGGAAATATTCTGTATGGAGGAATGGTCTAAGATGCCTCCCAATGTATTCTTCAATCTCATAAAATATTTTAGAAAAAGTCTCAGTGTTGTTAACCTCACAAGGGGAGGGTGCTGGAGTATTGGAAACAGGGGAACCATTTTTTTGTGTAAATACAAATCTCTTTATCTCAAAAATATAGCATTTCCCCAAAAAATATTTCGCACACTATGACTCAGTATTGGTATTATTTGTTTTATAGTCTTTTTTGCTCATCTTTATCAAGGGATCGACTAATTTTGGACCCCACTGAATGTGATGATTCAGTGTTTTCTATGATTCTGATTCTGATCCACTAAGGTTTTGGCTAACCATTTATGGGGCATTTTTAAACTATGTATAAGGCATTTACAAACACTATGCTCACAATGTATTAATCATTATTCCCACATTTGTAAATGTTAGCTAGAAATTCACACATTTTTATACACACCTGGTCTTTCCATGACATAAATTGACCGGGTGAATCCAGGTGAAAGCAATTATCCCTAATTGGTGTCACTTGTTAAATCCACTTCAATCAGTGTAGATCAAGGGGAGGAGACATGTTAATGCAGGATATTTAAGCCTTGAGACAATTGAGCTTTGAACGGGGTATGGTAGTAGGTGCAAGGCGTATCGGTTTGAGTGTGTCAAGAACTGCAACGCTGCTGGGTTTTTCACTGCAACGCTGCTAGGTTTTTCACTCTCAACAGTTTCCCGTGTGCATCAAGAATGTTCCACCTCCCAAAGGACATCCATCCAACTTGACACAACTGTGGGAAGCGTGGGAGTCAACATGAGACAGCATCACCTTTGGAAAGCTTTCGACACCTTGTAGTCCATGCCCCGACTAATTGAGGCTGTTCTCAGGGCAAAAGGGGGTGCAACTCAATATTAGGAATGTGTTGTACACTCAGTATATTTCCTTAGATATCCTGTGTTGTGTGCTTATTCTTTTATCAGGGACTGATGGATTGACTACCAATGGCATGCCCATCTTTTTTTTTGTTTAAATTGTTTAAACACTGGTCACCAATATGTCTTGTTCTCTGTTTCCCATCCAGACCTCCATGATTGTGCAGAAGTCTCAGACCAACTACACTGAAATCCTGTCGGATAGGGACGCCCTTCTGATCAAGTTGAAGCAGCTGGAACAGGACAGGTCCCACCAGGGTCACTATAAAGAGGAACTGAATCGCATCAAGGTTTCCCTGGAGACTGAGCTGCGCAACAAACAGCGTCTCCAAGAAGAACGAGATAAGATGCAAAAGGACTTCACCTACTGGAAGAGCCAGTACGAACTGAAGGAGAACCAGATGAGGCAGAGCGACTCGGACAAGGGCAAAATGGAGAGGGAGAGACTCTCGCTGAAGAGCGAGTTGGAGCGTATGATAGTGGAGCTGAGGACCGTGGAGGAGAGGTATAAGGGCAGGCTGCAGAGTTCAGAGAGGGAGGTGTCAGACCTGGCCCTGAAGAGAGACGCCCTGGAGAAGGAGTTGCAGAGGCGTCAGCAGAGACCTGACTCCATGAGCATCCAGACCCAGACAGACGAGAAGGTGGTCACCGTGGACCCGTCTAAACTGGTTTTCGATGGGGTTCGCCGTAAGGTCACCGCCCACCAGTTGTGTGACTGTGGCATTATCAGCAAGGCCACCTTGGAGCAGCTGCTGAAGGGAAAGAGGACCGTGGAGGATGTGGCCGTCGACATCCAGCTTAGCCTCAAGGGAACAGGCGTCATTGCAGGCATGGTCAGAGGACCCCAGGGAAGGATGTCCATCACTGAAGCCAAGACCAAGAACCTTCTGAGCAAAGAGAGTGCCCTAATGCTACTGGAGGCCCAAGCTGCCACCGGCCACATCATGGACCCCAAGTTTAACGAGAAGATGTCTGTTGATGCTGCCTCCTCCAGAGGAGTGGTGGACACAGACGATAGAGACACCCTCATGACAGCTGAAGCAGCCAGTGCAGGCTTCAAAGATCCATACACCGGCAAGCTGCTGTCCATTGGACAGGCTCTGAAGCTGAAACGTCTGGACAAGGAGACAGCCCTCCGGTTGCTACAGGCCCAGGAGTCTGTTGGAGGAATCCTAGACCCAGTTCTGAGTGTGTTCCTGCCCAAAGACCTTGCCCTTGACCGCAATCTGATTGATGAAGACCTCTACAGGGCTCTGAACAAGAAGCCAGCCTGCTATCTGGATCCAGTCACTGAGAAGAAGATCAGCTACAGTGACCTAATGTTGAAGTGTAGGATTGAGCCCGCCTCTGGCATGCTGCTCCTCTCAGCCCCGGAAAAGCCCATGACCGTGCAGGGCCTCAGGGGAGAGGTGTCCGTCACAGAGCTGATCAAATCCAACTTGCTGACTGAGACAGATGTACAAAAGCTGAACCAGGGCAAGCTCAGCAGCAAGGACATCGAGGACAAGCTCAAGAACTACCTGCATGGTTCTAACTGTATAGCAGGGATCTATGATGAAGCCAACAACCGGGCAATGACCTTCTACCAGGCCATGAAGGATGGTCTGCTCAGACAAGGAACCACCCTGGAGCTTCTGGAAGCCCAGGCTGCCTCTGGCTTCATGATCGACCCTGTCAACAATGTCTGCCTGACTGTGGATGAGGCCTGGAAGAGAGGCCTTGTGGGCAAAGAGTTCAAGGACAAGCTGATGTCTGCAGAGAGGGCCGTCACTGGATACAAAGACCCACACACTGGCAAGACCATCTCCCTCTTCCAAGCCATCGAGAAGGATCTGATTGAGAAGGGCCATGGGATCAGGCTGCTTGAGGCTCAGATAGCCAGCGGTGGCATCATCGACCCTAAGGAGAGCCACCGTATCGATGTAGACATCGCCTACAAGAGGGGCTACTTCGACGAGGAGATGAATGAGATCCTGACCTATGAAGGAGATGACACCAAGGGCTTCTTTGACCCCAACACCCAAGAGAACCTGACCTACCTGCAGCTGAAGGAGAGGTGCATCACAGACCCCAAGACTGGCCTGGTTCTCCTACCCCTGAGAGACAAGACCAAGCCCCAGCAGACGGTTCAGCAGAGCAGCCAGAATACCATCCTCCGTAAGAGGAGGGTAGTGATCGTGGACCCTGACACTGGAATAGAGATGACCGTGAGGGAAGCCTACCATAAGGAGCTCATTGACTATGACACCTTCCTAAGTCTTTCAGAGCAGGAGTGTGAATGGGAGGAGATCACAATCACAGCTTCTGATGGTTCAGCCCGTCTGGTGGTGGTGGACAGGAAGACAGGCACCCAGTATGACATCCAGGACTCCCTGGACCGTGGCATCATTGACCAGACCTCTCTGGAGCAGTACCGATCAGGAACCCTGACTCTCCCTCAGTTCGCTGACCTCATCACCAGCAATAGCAACCTCAGCGAGTTGACAATGACCGCCAGAAACATGGAGGATGTGGCCACCTGCAGCAGCCCCCCCCAGGCCCGCCCCTCTTCCCCCACCGTCCGCAAGCGCTTCAATAACATCTCCATCATCTTCTCCCCGCCAGAGGAGTTTGACGAAGGGAGCCCTGTTGCGGCCATCTTTGACACTGAGACGATGGAAAAGATCACCATTCCGGAGGCTCTACGGAGAGGCTTAGTGGACGCCATTACAGCTCAGAGGTTGCTGGAGGCCCAAGCGTGTACTGGAGGCATCATCAACCCCACAAATGGTCAGAGGCTCAACCTACAAGATGCTGTTCACCAAAGCATCATTGACAATGACATGGCCACCAAGCTGAAGCCAGCCCAGAAGGCCTTTATGGGCTTTGAGGACATGAAGACCAAGAGGAAGATGTCTGCGGCCGAGGCCATGAAGGAGAAATGGCTGCCTTATGAGGCCGGACAGAGATTCCTGGAGTTCCAATACCTGACAGGAGGTCTGCTGGAGCCCGGTACGGGCCAGAAGACCTCTATCGAGGAGGCAATCCGACGAGGCTGGCTGGACGGTCGTGGAGCCCAGAAGCTCCAGGACACGCGGAGCCACGCCAAGAACCTGACCTGCCCCAAAACCAAGCTGAAGATCTCCTACAAGGAGGCCATGGATAGCTGCATGGTGGAGGAAGGCAAAGGCATGAAGATGCTCCAGGCCTCCTCCATATCCTCCAAGGGCATTAGTAGCCCCTACAACGTGTCCAACCCAGGCTCCCGTTCGGGCTCCAGGACTGGCTCTCGTACAGGGTCTAGGAGTGGCTCTCGCAGGGGCAGTGTGGATTACTCCTCCAGTTACAGCTCCTTCACAACTTCTTCCTCCACCACCTTTAGCTCCAACTGACAGTTCTATTATTAAACACACTTAAAGAGAAAAGAGGGTGTGGAGTAGATTGGAGTAGACTGCCTATGTGATGTGGCACATTTATTATGGTTATGGAAGATGGAAAGTGGGTTAGGTGGGGTTAGCATTTGTGATGTGGTATATTTTTCATTAATTGTGTTTAGTTGGTGTTTTGTGCTGTCAACTAAATCTGGTTGTGGGCATAAAGGCTGGGTATATTGAGAAATATGTTAGAATGTTTTGTTAGGATTCATTCTGGATCTATGTCAATGTTTAGATTTGTTTAAACTTGGGTAAAAAGGAATTTAATGTTGAAATATATAACATTTTACCAACAAAAAAAACGGCTTTTAAATTGTACTTAGCTTTGTTTTTATGTAGACACATGGTTGTTGTTTAATTTGAATGGGAGGGAATCAATTACTGTTTCAAAGATCCTTGGCTCACAGCATCTACAACAGGGGTAGGCAACTAGATTAAGCCACAGGACCATTTTTGTCGGAGTGAATGGCCTTGCCTTGGAAAATAGTAAGAATCATTTGTACACTGCAAATTGACCACAACTAAGCCCCAAAATAGATTATATTTGAAAATAACATTGATACACAATCACTTTTTAAAAACATTATTTGTGGGAATACTTGTGAAAATATTTTGTAAATTAAACACATTTTTAGCTGAATGGCTGGTGATTTTAGTCTTTTTGACCAAAAACTAACCCCCACTCTTCTTGATAATGGCATATATTTTACAACACAGTGTGCTGAATTATAAATCAAGTAATAAACCATTATGAATTAAATAATGTTGTATTCCAAATTATTGAAAAATAAAAGTTTAGAATTCCCAACAGTCATTTGTCAGTGTCCTGTAGAGTTCTTCATAGGTCCGTCATTAGTCTATAGAGATTTAGGAAGCATAATAATAGGGAGAATATTCCCTCATACTATGATGATAATGCAATGCTGCTTTTCAACTGTAACACCAGTGTTCCACTAGTGTATACACTCTTATGTTATCCGGTCCTACCTGTGTTTCCATAGGTAGGACTGACAGTGAAGAACAGAATCAACAACCTTTGCATAATCAAAACAGTTGCTTTGTGAGGTGTTCACTGTCGAAGGTGTAAACCCATGTACACTGTTATCCATTGTCATGTAAATGCTGCCTGAAAAGCACCAGGAGGCCTTGCCTTGGCCCCAAGTCAGAGCAGGTCCACCGAGGCCCAGGCCCAGTGAGTCCCAGGAGCCAACACAGGCAAATCCTCTGTGGAAATGCACCAATAGTGGGTTCACCCATAGATGGTGCTAACGGCTAATCATTGACGGTTTGCCCAGGGAGTTGGCTTGCGCTCTCACAAACTCAATGGGGTTATTGAAGAACAAGTCCCATACCACTCATACACTGTTCTAAATATTTTTTTGCTGTGGAAATTTACCACACAATCTTAACTGACAACTGCAAATAAGCCATATAATGAAAATGTACACAATCCTTTCATAAGATGATATACTAACAGGAAGCTGTTTTAGATGACAACAACCCAGAAATGTCCGTGTGTGTGTAGGCTGGTGATATGAGGACTGTTTTTTTAGAACAATGGCAGGCTTTATTTTGGACAGAGTCAATCATTAGCTGGTCACTCCTTCAGTAACCAAGGTTCGCCACTCACAAAGTGCTGTTATGTAAGCCAGATTCCACTGTCCTCAGGTCAGCTACCAAAGAACTGAATCATCTCCAACATGCCACGGGTCATTGTAACACTGCTACACAACAGGAGGTACAGTTAAGTGAATTTCAATAGTGTTCAAAATGTGTTCTTCTGAAACCCTGTGGCGACTGCAACCTACTCTATAGAGATGATCTGTCATTACAATGTATTCATTGTAAGTTTCGGGTTATGCACTCTCTTCCACGTCAACATGTCACACGTCCTGGGGGTTGGTATAGCTCTTGTTGCCAATAGTTACTGTAGGTCTATGTACTTAAATGTTGTCTGTTGTCTTACTTGCATTTAATGTGGTCCCAGTGGTTGGTATTGCTGTAACCCACTTCCGTTCTTCATGTGTCGTCTTGACTTGCTTCATTCTAGATAATATGCCAAATATTCATAGAAAAATAAACAGTTCCGATGGATAAACATTATAATGATCATATGGGTGTATTTTAGACTGATCTATAGATGGAAATACATATAAAACAAACACAATAAACCAAACACAAACAAATATTGCTGCATAGGGAATACCTCTCATCTGATACTTACTATACATCTATTGACAGATGACAATCAATAGTCAATTATATATTTTGATGGTGGTCCCATCTTTATTCATTTTTACCAGCTGTATATGGTGTATATACTGTACATTATAATGAGCGTGAAGGTCACCCTTGTAAGAGCTACACTATATATACAAAAGTATGTGGACAACCCTTCAAATTAGGGGATTCTGCTATTTCAGCCACACATGTTTCTGACAGGTGTATAAAATCGAGCACACAGCCATGCAATCTCCATAGACTGACATTGGCAGTAGAATGGCCTTACTGAAGAACTCAGAGACTTTCAACGTGGCACTTGTCATAGGATGCCACCTTTCCAACAAGTCAGTTTGTCAAATTTCTACCCTACTAGAGCTGCCCCGGTAAGTGCTGTTATTGTGAAGTGGAAATGTTTAGGAGCAACAACGGCTCAGCCGCGAAGTGGTACACCACACAAGCTCACACAACGGGACCGCCGATGCTGAAGCGTGTCGCGTGTAAATATTGTCTGTCCTCGGTTGCAACACTCACTACTGAGTTATAAACAGCCTCTGGAAGCAACGTCAGCACAAGAACTGTTTGTTGGGAACTTCATGAAATGGATTTCCTTGGCCAAGCAGCCACACACAAGCCTAAGATCACCATGCGCAATGACGTCGGCTGGAGTAGTGTAAAGCTCAAAGCAGAAGCAGTAGAAACACGTTCTCTGGAGTGGTGAATCACGCTTCTCCATCTGGCAGTCCGACAGACGAATCTGGGTTTGGCGGATGCTAGGAGAACACTACCTGTCCCAATGCATGGTGCCAACTGTAAAGTTTGGTGGAGGAGGAATAATGGTCTATGACTGTTTTTCATGGTTCGGCCTAGTCCCCTTAGTTCCAGGAAAGGGAAATCTTAACACTACAGCATACATACATTCTAGACGATTCTGCACTTCCAACTTTGTGGCAACAGTTTGGGGAAGGCCCTTTCCTGTTTCAGCATGACAGTGCCTCCACGACGCGAGGTCCATACAGAAATGGTTTGTTGAGATTGGTGTGGAAGAACTTGACTGGCCTGCACAGAGCCCTGACCTCAACACTATTCGCCCAGCATCAGTGGACCGAACTAATGCTCTTGTGGCTGAATGGAAGCAAATCCCAGAAGAGTGGAGGCTGTTGTAGCAGCAAAGGGGGGACCAACTCCATTTTAATGCCCATGATTTTGGAATGAGATGTTTGACAAGAAGGTGTCCACTTTTGGTCATGTTGTGCATTTCCTTGAGGGCTCCAGACACTTCAACAAATGGCTCAATTAAGCGGAATAGATTTCAATGATTTTTGTTTAACCAGCTGATCAAATGTTCAGTATAATGTGCCCCCCTGTTCCATCACCCCCACCCATCCCCCTGTAAACTCTCTCTGTGTGTGTGTGTGTGTGTGTGTGTGCGTGCGTGTGTGTGTGTGTGTGTGTGTGCGTGTGTGTGTGTGTGTGTGTGTGTGTGTGGGTGTGTGTGTGTGTGTGTGTGCGTGTGTTTGTGTGTTTGTTTTTGTGTTTGTGTGTGTGTGTGTGTGTGTGCATGTGCGTGTGCGTGTGTGTGTGTCCATCCATCCACTGGCCAGCTCTGGCAAAAACTGAAGCAGACATGGAGGCAGTATGAGAATGTGTGTGAGTGAGAGAGAGGTGGTGTGGGTGGAAAGGGAGGAGGGAGGGAGAGTGGAAGAGGGAGGGATCAGCGAGGGAGGCAGCCCCAGCCCAGCCACAGTGGGAGGACTATCCCATGCCAGGACTTGTGTCTGCGGCAGCACCTAGCAGCCTTCACTGACTGAAGGAAGTGTGTTGGGGGTTGAGTGGAGCAGAGCAGTGCAGCAGTTCAGGAACAGAGTAGGGCTTCCATTTTAACAAGGCCAACAGAAGCCAACAGCCAGTAGTAGGATTCAGCTGCAACAGCCTGGGAGGGAGCAGCAGTGGGGGCGGCAAAGCCGGACAAAGTGAGCTCACAGAAGTGCCTCTGATCACCCTGCAACCGCATTCCAGCACAGGAGAATGAGCCAGTCAGCCTCCTCTAAGCCTGTGTGACGGGACCTAAACTAAACCTCATCTTCTCTTCTCTTCTTTGCCTGGACATTATCACCCTCCTCTTTTTCAGCAGTGTCTGACTGACAAGGGATTTCAAAGGAAGAAGGAGAATAAAAGTTCCTACTTTCAGTTTTGAAACGGTAAGGTTTGGAGTTTTATGTAGTTTGTAGTGTTTTACTTGCAGGGGAGATGGTTTTTGTGTTGTGCTAGTACTTCAAATCAGTTCTTGAGTAGTTTCATGCAGTCTGGTGATGTTATCAATGCTTCTCTCTTTATCCTGTGGTTCAAGCACATTTCATTCAGTGGAATTCATTCAAAATATAAAATGGGGGCATTGCTTAGTCTTTATTTACTTTGGCTCTGTGCCCTGCTTGTGAGTGTGTGTGTGTGTGTGTGTGTGTGTGTGTGTGTGTGTGTGTGTGTGTGTGTGTCAGCGAGGGGGGGGGGGGACCATGCGGAATTCTGAAGAGAGAGAAGGGGGTCATTCAAACTCAACGTGCAGTGTGGGTGTGATTTCTTTGAATGATACAGTGAGTGTTGTTAATTAAAAAACCATGATCTCTTCATCAAGCTTTGGCTGCAGCTTTTCACACAGTGAGAGAATCGCGCCACTGTGAATGTCCTACTGGTTAAGCTTTCTTTTGTATTGGTTTGGTACTCCATGATAGTTGGGGATTTGCTGTGCTGGAGACCTTTCAGAGCCAGCATAGTCCTCAATGAGTCTGCAGCATTTCTTTTTTCATTTCATTTTTTACTACATTTGTTGAATGGCTGGTCTGCTGGGAGGAAGACAAGATGGAAAGAGAAAGAGAGATATACATATTCTTCAAGCCACAGCTGCTGCGTGGTATTCCAGGCCTCAGGGCTGCACTTTTTAGGCAGCCATTGTTGATGACATGTACAAGAGTCCCTCTTACCTCACATTGGCTACACCCTCCTCCTTACCTGTCTAGATATCTCCATTTCTCTCCTTCCTGTAGCTATCTATCTTTAAAACAAACAGAAGAAAAGCTCTACTGCACCATGAACACACACATAAGAACACACACATACAGATAATGTTTAACTATCTATAGGAACTGTGAGACAAGTGTAGAAAGAACACAGAAAACATGGGAGTTCAATTCTCTTCTCTGTCTCTCTCTCTCCTTTGATAAAAGAGAGATTACAAAGAGCTAGCTGAGAGATGGATGAATAGGACCCTGATAATGTGGTTTGGAAGAAGGCTAGTGTGTGTGTACAGTAAGCTAAGTAGAAAAAGGCATTCGGTTCTTCACAGGGCAGGGACTGACTGTAGGGCTGAGGGCTGCTGGGGCAGTATAGTGTCACAGAAAGGAGCAGCTAGCCGCACAGCACACATATGTAAGCCATTAGCCAGAGTGAAGAGAGGGAGAGCAATGAGAGAGAGAGAGAAAACGGGAGGGTAATCCATTTTGGAACGCATTCCTCTATGACCTTGGGAATGAAGGTGGTAATTAGGTGGTGCTTTAGGAGGCTGGTGGGTGCTGCTGCTGCACACAGATTCAGCCAGAGGCAGGGAAGCAGCTCACTTTCATTTCCCTTCAAAACATCCTGTGAAAATGAGACACAACTATATGTTTGAGTTCCAGAATTGCTAAATAAACAGCATTAAAAATATCCCCTTTTCTCCAGTTCCCCCTCCTGCTGCTTTCCCCCCTACAGATTCCACCGTTTTGTTTATTTCGGCCCTTCGGTGTTGAATGGGCCTCAAAGCCACAGCGTAAATGCATCGAGCGAGACAGGAAACAGGCAGAACAAACTATGGCCTCTTCTCCCCAAAGCCACTTCATCCATCCAGCCTATTATGTTGTTGTGGGAGATGTTATCCTCCCTGACTGTTTAAAGTGTGCTGCTGCTGCTGCTTCCATTCATGCCAGGTATAAGAGCATGCATGGTGCTCTGTCCGACTGACTGATGGGAATTAGGGTGGGTTATTAGATGGTGTCCAGATTTGAATGCTAAATACCTTCAGGAGCCCACAGTCTATGCAAACTAGCAGTAGCACTGAGAAGCGATATACCGCACCACAAGCAAAGAACATGCAGTGTTGAGGTGAAGAGTTGAACCAAAACTAAAGCGCAGGCTCAGCTATTCCAACCTTCCATATTGTGTGTGTACACTCCCTAGAAAATAGAGTTGGACAAGAAAGACACAAAGACAACATTGGAAACAATATAAGAATTCCAATGCTCCATTGAACTCATATGCTTGCCTTACCTCTGTGACCCAAAGCCAGCGGAGATCCTACTAGTACTAAAAGGTGAAATGACGGGTTGCAAATTACATATGACAAGGGCCTATTAAAAAACATTCCACCTTTACAACTCTCCCCATAAGCAGCCGGACTTCCTGAAACGTTAAAAAAACATGTTTGGTGTGGCTGAGGGTCGAAGATGAATGTTTCCCTGGCTGCCGAACCAAGCACACTGACTCCCAGAGAGACAGTAGGCTATGTGTGGCTGGTTTTTACATTGGTCCACAGCACAGCCAAGTCCTCCCATGCTGGGCTGTACTGAGCCATATCCTCCCATGCAGAAATATCAAATGTTGTTTACTTAGCTTTCATCCTTCATTCCACTATTCATAAATGGAAGTATGGCACATTCGACTTGTTAATACCATATTAACTTTAGGTCCTGGTGGAGAGGCTGACTCTACTTTATTGACAATGTTTGGTTCAGAGAGAACTGGGAGGTTTCTTTTCTGGAGTGTTAAGTTGGTGGAGATCCGTCTGCTCTCCTTTTCACCACTGGAACATATTTTGCTTTAATGTGACCATGGTGAATTCTCAACTAACCCAATAATGGACTGCACTGCCACAAACTGTCAGTCATGAACCAAGGCCAGCCAATAGGAACACTTCTAAATTTGATGTTTTGAGTCATGGAATGGAACTTACCACGAGCCAGCCAAGGGGTGATTGTTGGCCATCACATGTTGGCAATATATCCTAAGAAAGTAATAGTGTGGTGAACCTACATCCAATAAGGAATATTGGCTACTCCTGAGCAGTCAAATGATTGAGTAGACGGTGCCTATTTGTTGCCAACTACTATCCCATTGATCTTTAAATCATGGACTTTGTTCACTACATTCTTTCCCTGTTCAATACCTCCCGTATTTATTGACTGATCTACTGGTCCATTGAAATATGCCTAATTTAGTAAGACATGGCTATTATTGTAGTTATTGATCTGGTTTCTGGCCAGACACTGCTGGTGAAATAGTACCTGCTTGGTAAGTCAGGACATATGAATGATATTTACCAATAAAACAATGATTAGGACTTCTAAAGATGGCCAGCTGTGGTAGTAAGCACTGTGGACTGTATGGCTGCAGAGTGAGTTTTATCCCCTCCGTGTGGCTTTAGACACTGTCTTTAAAGGATTACACTGCTTCCCTCACCTTAAGCTGTTTCATGTGCTGCTCCTTTTCCCTCTACACCAAGGACTCCCTCTCTCGGTTTTTCCATTCTTTTAACAGCCATAGTTTATGCTTGTTTCACTTCTCTTGAGTTTCATCCACATCTAATGCTTCATTTCAATATCCATCCATATATATGGTGTTTTTTAACAAATCACTCTCACAGTCACACATACACACAGTCTCCACTCCATCATGATCACCCGAATGTGCCTTTCGTGGAAAACGTAACTGAGGATTCTGAAGACGTGTAGCAACCGGACTAACAACATACAAACAAAACTTGGATGTCTTAATTGGACTTTGTTGCCTTCGTCCAATCCTATGATCCCAATTGGATGACTTTATTATTTGTGACAGGCCAGAATGCTGAGTTTTTGTCAACCGTTGTCACCGACATGTGCTAAAAAATGAAAACAACCATGATTTCACTGTTCACATGATTGGGCCACGTTTCCATCCTCTGAGGCTGACCAACATTGATTACTAGTTGGTGGATTTTATCCTCAGCATATCAACAGCGCTCAGTGTTTCCTCTGCGTAGGCTGTCACTGTGAATAAGAATTTGTTCTTAACTGACTTGCCTAATTAAATAAAGGTTCAATTTCCCTGCAATTTAAGATGGAATATTCCATGCAGTGTCAACTACAGCCAGGTGAGAGGTGTAGTTTCCAGGACTGATCAGGGCTGGGTTTCAATAATCTGAGGTGGTACCTCTCTTCGCCTCAGACCTCTCCTTCATGATGACTGAAAGAAAGGAAACCATTGGAGACTATTGAGACGCAGTCCCAGGCCTCACAGTGCCGAGTGATCTACAGTGCCTTGCGAAAGTATTCGGCCTCCTTGAACTTTGCGACCTTTTGCCACATTTCAGGCTTCAAACATAAAGATATAAAACTGTATTTTTTTGTGAAGAATCAACAACAAGTGGGATACAATCATGAAGTAGAACGACATTTATTGGATATTTCAAACTTTTTTAACAAATCAAAAACTGAAAAATTGGGCGTGCAAAATTATTCAGCCCCCTTAAGTTAATACTTTGTAGCGCCAACTTTTGCTGCGATTACAGCTGTAAGTCGCTTGGGGTATGTCTCTATCAGTTTTGCACATCGAGAGACTGAATTTTTTTCCCATTCCTCCTTGCAAAACAGCTCGAGCTCAGTGAGGTTGGATGGAGAGCATTTGTGAACAGCAGTTTTCAGTTCTTTCCACAGATTCTCGATTGGATTCAGGTCTGGACTTTGACTTGGCCATTCTAACACCTGGATATGTTTATTTTTGAACCATTCCATTGTAGATTTTGCTTTATGTTTTGGATCATTGTCTTGTTGGAAGACAAATCTCCGTCCCAGTCTCAGGTCTTTTGCAGACTCCATCAGGTTTTCTTTCAGAATGGTCCTGTATTTGGCTCCATCCATCTTCCCATCAATTTTAACCATCTTCCCTGTCCCTGCTGAAGAAAAGCAGGCCCAAACCATGATGCTGCCACCACCATGTTTGACAGTGGGGATGGTGTGTTCAGCTGTGTTGCTTTTACGCCAAACATAACATTTTGCATTGTTGCCAAAAAGTTAAATTTTGGTTTCATCTGACCAGAGCACCTTCTTCCACATGTTTGGTGTGTCTCCCAGGTGGCTTGTGGCAAACTTTAAACGACACTTTTTATGGATATCTTTAAGAAATGGCTTTCTTCTTGCCACTCTTCCATAAAGGCCAGATTTGTGCAATATACGACTGATTGTTGTCCTATGGACAGAGTCTCCCACCTCAGCTGTAGATCTCTGCAGTTCATCCAGAGTGATCATGGGCCTCTTGGCTGCATCTCTGATCAGTCTTCTCCTTGTATGAGCTGAAAGTTTAGAGGGACGGCCAGGTCTTGGTAGATTTGCAGTGGTCTGATACTCCTTCCATTTCAATATTATTGAAACACATTGCACAGTGCTCCTTGGGATGTTTAAAGCTTGGGAAATCTTTTTGTATCCAAATCCGGCTTTAAACTTCTTCACAACAGTATCTCGGACCTGCCTGGTGTGTTCCTTGTTCTTCATAATGCTCTCTGCGCTTTTAACGGACCTCTGAGACTATCACAGTGCAGGTGCATTTATACGGAGACTTGATTACACACAGGTGGATTGTATTTATCATCATTAGTCATTTAGGTCAACATTGGATCTTTCAGAGATCCTCACTGAACTTCTGGAGAGAGTTTGCTGCACTGAAAGTAAAGGGGCTAAATAATTTTGCACGCCCAATTTTTCAGTTTTTGATTTGTTAAAAAAGTTTGAAATATCCAATAAATGTCGTTCCACTTCATGATTGTGTCCCACTTGTTGTTGATTCTTCACAAAAAAATACAGTTTTATATCTTTATGTTTGAAGCCTGAAATGTGGCAAAAGGTCGCAAAGTTCAAGGGGGCCGAATACTTTCGCAAGGCACTGTATATACATCTAAGCCTCGCTGACAGCGCCCACGCACCACAGCCCAGCCAGCATTTACCCATACCTCCAGGGGCTGTGTCAGCCAGGGGTTCCAAAGTAGACACACCTAAATCCCCTAAAATCCTTACCTACACTAGTATACCTGTTTCAGCTTGTTCTCTATGAAGCCTGCTGCTGGCAACCTACTTTTCAAACACCACTCTGCTTAGCTTAGGCCTACGCCTTCTCATCCGCCATTACTCTACTGTCTACTCCCAGTCATTGTGCCATGGGTGGGCTGTGCTTTCCGATCCTTAGCTCGGCTGCCTGGGATGTTTGTTGTGTGGTGCCCTTGTGGCCGAGCGCCATGCCCTGAACCAGGAACAAAAGCACTCCTTGTAAATTAAAGAGCAATGATCTGTAGTGCATGTTGGGGCAAGTCACTGCTGTTTTCCTGACGTGACTGGTGAGAGACAGAATGGGACTATGGGAGAGAGAGGTTTAGTTGAAAGGAATTACCGCAGTGTAGAGTATGTCTGGATGATTTATATTGATATGTGATTGAGTATAAAATGATGGAGTTTTAGGATTACATGAAATAGATGAGTGGATTTCCCTAACTTGTTTAAAATGTCTGTGCTCACATCGAAATGTAGATTTGTCATCAGGTATACTCTGAAATATGTTTTGATGTATATAATAATAAAAAAAAGTAGGATAGTCTTTATAAAATAATTAAACGTCAATATAATGTAGGCCTACCCTCCATAGAGCTTCGTGGGATGAGGAAGACTTTGCCCACATTGATTCTATCAAATACCTTATCAAGGGCCGACTATCAAACACAGACTTTAACCTCAAACAGACTTTCAACTCAAATAGGCTTTAACCTCAGAGTTTTGAATAACTTTATTAAGTACAGGGAAATGTCTTTCCATACCCCAAATAAAGTCATCAATATCAATGTAGTTCTAAAAGTAACATAAGGTAGAACAAAAACACATATACAGGGTCAGTTCCAATAGCATATTTACAATGTGCAGGGATACTGGAGTGATAGAGGTAGATACAGTACTGTATGTATAGGGGTAAGTTGACTAGGCATCAAGATATATAGCGTACAGAGTAGCATCAGTGTATATTATGTTTGTGTGTGAATGTGTGTGCGTGTGTGTAGAGTCAGTATAAATGTTATTTGTGTGAGCAAATTAAGTGTGTGTTTGGGTGCATTTGCGTGTGTGTGTTTGTGTGTTGGAGTGTCAGTGTGCGTGAGTGTGTAGAGTCCTTTGAGTGTGCATAGAGACAGTGCAAAGAAATGTAAAAATACAAGGGTCAACTCAGGTAGTCCATGTAGCCATTTTGTTCTCTATTTAGCAATCTCATGGCTTGGGGATTGAAGGTAAAGTACTGGAGGTTACCCATCTCCTCTCTCTGAAACTATGCTCTGACACTTTCTTAAACACAGTCCAGTCCAATCTCCCTTTCACCTAGTCCCCTCCTCCACTGAAAGCACAACCCTTCATACATTTCTGATAGACAGTGTTTCCTGCAGCTACCGGAGAAAATGGACATACCCTGCTATTACACTAACTGCAGACCCTTGTGACACCCCCTACATACACACACACACACACACACACACACACACACACACACACACACACACACACACACACACACACACACACACACACACACACGGTCCCTTTTCATTCTTCTCCGAGGGGTTTAAGCCCCTGGGTGCAGTAGTCCACGGCCCCCTGGTTTTATGGTCCTGGCCCCTTTCTCCAGAGTCCTTCAAAGTGTTTGCCTTTAGCCTGCAGTCACTTCAGACTTTCAGAACCTTGTGGTCCTTTTTCAAAACTCTAGACACAAAACTCAAAACGGCCATCACTTGTAACACAGGCTGTCCAATGTTAAAAACATTGCATTGTGCATTCACATCGTTAAAGAAACCTTGCACTTGCAGAATCATTGGTTAAAATAACTAATTTATCATGAAATACCATAGGAACATTCATTTAGATCACCCACACACAAGATACCAATAGTTTCACTGTGTAGTTGTTCATACAATCATTCAATATTGTAGTACAAAATATGTGATACATGTTTCATTATGCTACTACACGTAAATACATCACTGTAAAATAACTAGTAGAGAGAATACTACAGACACAGTGGAATCATTGAACAAAATATTACATTTATTGATGAAATACAATAAAATCACAAAAAAAAAAAAAAAAAAACAGTTAAAGGTCAACTGCAGTGTTCCTCACCTGGCTTACTGTAAAACATCACTGCAGTGTTCTTCACCTGGCTTACTGTAAAACATCACTGCAGTGTTCCTCACCTGGCTTACTGTAAAACATCACTGCAGTGTTCCTCACCTGGTTTACTGTAAAACATCACTGCAGTGTTCTTACCTGGCTTACTGTAAAACATCACTGCAGTGTTCTTCACCTGGCTTACTGTAAAACATCACTGCAGTGTTCTTCACCTGGTTTACTGTAAAACATCACTGCAGTGTTCCTCACCTGGTTTACTGTAAAACATCACTGCAGTGTTCTTCACCTGGCTTACTGTAAAACATCACTGCAGTGTTCCTCACCTGGCTTACTGTAAAACATCACTGCAGTGTTCCTCACCTGGTTTACTGTAAAACATCACTGCAGTGTTCCTCACCTGGCTTACTGTAAAACATCACTGCAGTGTTCTTCACCTGGCTTACTGTAAAGCATCACTGCAGTGTTCCTCACCTGGTTTACTGTAAAACATCACTGCAGTGTTCTTCACCTGGCTTACTGTAAAACATCACTGCAGTGTTCCTCACCTGGCTTACTGTAAAACATCACTGCAGTGTTCCTCACCTGGTTTACTGTAAAACATCACTGCAGTGTTCCTCACCTGGCTTACTGTAAAACATCACTGCAGTGTTCTTCACCTGGCTTACTGTAAAACATCACTGCAGTGTTCCTCACCTGGTTTACTGTAAAACATCACTGCAGTGTTCTTCACCTGGCTTACTGTAAAACATCACTGCAGTGTTCCTCAACTGGTTTACTGTAAAACATCACTGCAGTGTTCCTCACCTGGTTTACTGTAAAACATCACTGCAGTGTTCTTCACCTGGCTTACTGTAAAACATCACTGCAGTGTTCCTCACCTGGTTTACTGTAAAACATCACTGCAGTGTTCCTCACCTGGTTTACTGTAAAACATCACTGCAGTGTTCTTCACCTGGCTTACTGTAAAACATCACTGCAGTGTTCCTCACCTGGTTTACTGTAAAACATCACTGCAGTGTTCCTCACCTGGCTTACTGTAAAACATCACTGCAGTGTTCCTCACCTGGCTTACTGTAAAACATCACTGCAGTGTTCCTCACCTGGCTTACTTTAAAACATCACTGCAGTGTTCCTCACCTGGCTTACTTTAAAACATCACTGCAGTGTTCCTCACCTGGTTTACTGTAAAACATCACTGCAGTGTTCCTCACCTGGCTTACTGTAAAACATCACTGCAGTGTTCCTCACCTGGCTTACTGTAAAAAGCAAAACAAAAGATTGATTACTACTTCTATATTTCCATCAACCCTGTCTTGTGGATTTGGACACAGGTTCTCTTCCACATCACAATGGATGTTTTCATTAGCCAAACATTTTGGGAAGAATCTTCGGCAGGGCGAATCCAGGCCTGACACTGGTCTGCCTTGATGTCATTGCATGCTTCATCCATGGCCTGGAGAAGGGTGGCTTGTTCGTGAGGGCGCCTATCATATACAGCACCTTCCACCTCCATGTGGAGAAAAATTATTAAATCGGGTTAAGGAAAGAAGAGTATGGGGGTAAGCACAGGGTGGTAAATTGTAGATGGGCCTGAAACCATGCTTGCACCATTTGAGCATGGTGGAACCTGACATTATCCCACACAATGACATAGGTCATGCTATCAGCTCTACAGACCTGATTTAGCTCATCAAAGACGGTTACATTCAAACAGCGAATCATGTGGCTGCCTGCAACTCAATATATAGAGTATATAGAGTAGAGAGCTCTAGATGTTGTTCAACCAAACATTAGAACGCGCAAGATGCTTAATCTAAGCAACTTTGACCGAGGTATGATTGTTGATGCCACACATGGTGATTCCAGCATATCAGAAACAGCTGCCTTCCTGGGATTTTTATGCACTACAGTCTCTAGAGTTTAGAGAGAACGGTGCGATAAACAAAACACATTCAGTGAGCGGCAGTTCTTTGGGCAAAACCACCTTGTTCATGAATGAGGTCAGAAGAAAATGTCCAGACTCATTCAAGCTAACAGAAAGGCCACAAACGCTCAAATAACAGCTGTTTAAAACAGTGGTGTGCAGAAGGGCATCTCTTAACGTACAATACCGTGAATAATTCAGGCTGTTGTGGAGGCAAAAGTACTAGATAGGTGTACCTAATAAAGTGGCCGGTGAGTGTACAGTAATGTCAAATATGAAAATATGGTCTGGAAAAGTGGTACACTTGACCATAGAAACAGTGTCTGATAAAGAATGATGATGAAATATTACATCCATAGATAATGTAGTACAATTGGTTCATGTTCCACGGTAATTGGTGTCAATGGATCTCGTTATCCTGAAACCTTCATGATCTAAACATGGAATATCATTTGTCAGTTTCCGTAAAACTATGCATTAAGAGTAACGCAACAGTACCTTATCATTTTGAGCAGTTGTATCAATTGATAGTTAGATCATTATAATGAAATGCATTTTGAAATGATAATACTTTGATGTTAAGTTGTGTCATTTTGAGCAGGTGATTTAAGTTCAATGAACAAGTGATCTTAGCTTTATGTGTATTGTATCCAAGCAATTAGAAAGAGTGTTAAAGCTTTGAAAAATGTGCATTTTGATCATTGGTTGTGCGTTTGTGTCTAGAGTTTTGAAAAATGACATCAAGGTTCCGATAACAGTGCCAAAGTGATTGTAAAAAACTGTAACTGGCACATTCAGACCTTTTCACTGTTAATCACAACAAACAATCAGGTGACCGGACTGAAACACGACATTTCGATTCAATCCCTTTGTCGTTGGGAGTGTGTGGTGTTAGGGTGGGAGCAGAAATACATTCCAAGCTGACTATTTGTGGTCATCCTGTTGGTCTAGATTAGATAGAGGTCAGGCATGCAATAGACTGACACGTAGATATTGAGAGTTTTGTTGTTTCGTAATTCTAGCTCTACTCAGCCATGCCAAAGCTATCCCTCTGTGGTAACTAACGTGAAATCAATACTGATCTGAGTGTGTTGTGAATTTATGAAATGTCTTTCTGTTTGATTCCTTACTTTGATTCTCGTTGTTACTTATCTTCGTAGGGGCGCCAGTTAACTGCCTGCCTGTTGTTTAAAGAATCACTTCCCTATTTCCCAGCTGACAGGAAAGACAGAGCACTAGGCTGGGTCACAGGCCCTGACACAGATCACAGATGGATAGATAAGAGATGTGTGGATGAGTGGGGGAAGCCTCTCTCTCCCGCTCTCTTTCTCTCTCCCCAGCAGCTACACAGGAAGTTCATGACCATGAGGTCACAGGAACAAGCCATATTTCAGGACTACACAGCACACGACTGGTTTAAACTGGAAGACAACGGAGTTTTCATGTTTTTTTGTTGTTTCATTGTTGCTGTCTGTCTTGTTTTTACTGTGCGAACTTGAGAATGATCAGTTGGTGACTATTTCCTTGTTTTCATATTCAAAAGCAGTTACTTTTTCCATGGAGTAAATGGAAATTAGGAATACAACTAAAGTGAACATAGAAGTGGAAATAGTGTTTCATCATCATCTGCAGTAACCTATCATGAGGCATAATGGCAGTCAGTGTGGCACCTGTGCAGACAGACAGTTAAATGTAAACATACGTCCTCCTTTGTCATACAATCTACAGTAGGCCTGTGTTCCTATTGTAAAGGTATCAGTGGGGTGGCAGAGCACAATGGCTGACACCAAGGACTTTGCTCATCAAACATTGACTAGAGTGAAAACATGCATCCTGTCAATGGGCAGAGGAAAGTGTGTTGCAGGCCCTGAGGCATCTCTCTCTCTCTCTCTCTCTCTCTCTCTCTCTCTCCTTCCCTCCCTCCCAACAGGAAGAAGACCCAGATGTAAGAATGGATGAGGGATACGAACTTGACCTGACCTACGTGACTGAGCGCATCATTGCCGTGTCCTTCCCTCGGACATGCTCAGAAGAGATCTACCTCCACAACCTGAAGGATGTCACACGGATGCTCAAGTCCAAGCACGCAGATAACTACCTGGTCAGTTAACATTACTCTCGTGCATGTGTCTCACACCATTCTTCATCTCACTTGTAGTGCATAGACTATTGAGATACCTAGTCCTTTCTGTCTTATCTGACATCTTGTGGCAGACATCAGATTTCTATCAGAGTGAGATCATTAAAGTTTATCTAAAGTTTGCTTTGTTTATTTGGTTTAAAGTGTGACTGTTATTCACCCTATGTCATTGTCTCATTGGCACATTTTGTGGTTTCTAGAGAAGTGATGTTGACAGGACAAGAGCCTACTTTAACCTCAGCTCAACCATTTAGTGTGGAGTGCTGTGAAGCTTTCTTTAGTTCATATAGGAAAGAGGAAGTGAAAACGGTTGAAACAGTTACTTTTTAATAAGATAGTTATAAAAGGCATATAATAAAATTGCAACATAAATGTATGTATTCATGCATACATATCTTTTTTCTTTCTAGATTATCAACCTGTCGGAGAAGAGACATGATCTCTCTAAAATGAACCCTAAGGTAAAGCAACCATACTGTCTTTTTCCAAATGTGCAACATAAACAAAACATAGGGCAAGACACGAGGTGCTGAAGAGATACAGGTATCAACAAGCTGCAGAATGACTCGGCTGTATTTGCTATAGCTAAATCAATGGATATAAGTGGCAACATGGATCTCAACCGTATATGTTTGAACAACTGTCTAACGAGATAACCCTAGGATTTAGAAAGGCTGTCTCTAGGATTTCTAGAGACTCAGTGCGTGCTAAATAGATTGTTTAGGTTGTATAGAGGTTTTATTGATTAGAACTATCTATAACAGAGTGTGTGTGACTTACCTTGTGTTTGCAGACTCTGGACACGGGCTGGCCTGACCTGCATGCCCCTCCTCTGGATAAGATCTGTACAATTTGTAAGGCCATGGAAGGCTGGCTCAATGCTGACCCTCTGCACGTGGTGGTCATACACTGCAGGGTGAGCAGCATCCTCATCACTCTGTCATCACCCTCTCATCATCTCTCAGTTATTTTCTTCTGGCCAAAGATCACTTGTCTCACCTTATCATATAAAGTCACTGTCCAGTAAAAAATCTAACTTTTTAAAAATTCTGTTAACTCATACCCAAATAATGTTGTTGACTTGTCTAATACTATTTGTGGTCAAAGCAAAAACACTGATCAAACAGACCATTTCCAAATGTTTTGCTATTTCCTCCTGCTGCTGAGGAAATAGCAAGCATGTACAATCAGCTGTGAACTCGCATTAATATTTTTAATGACCGGTATACGCCCACACCATTCTATAGTTGGGGTATGCCCACACCATTCTATAGTTGGGGTATGCCCACATCATTCTATAGTTGGGGTATGCCCACACCATTCTATAGTTGGGGTATGCCCACTCCATTCTATAGTTGGGGTATGCCCACACCATTCTATAGTTGGGGTATGCCCACACCATTCTATAGTTGGGGTATGCCCACACCATTCTATAGTTGGGGTATGCCCACACCATTCTATAGTTGGGGTATGCCCACTCCATTCTATAGTTGGGGTATGCCCACATCATTCTATAGTTGGGGTATGCCCACACCATTCTATAGTTGGGGTATGCCCACACCATTCTATAGTTGGGGTATGCCCACACCATTCTATAGTTGGGGTATGCCCACACCATTCTATAGTTGGGGTATGCCCACTCCATTCTATAGTTGGGGTATGCCCACTCCATTCTATAGTTGGGGTATGCCCACACCATTCTATAGTTGGGGTATGCCCACACCATTCTATAGTTGGGGTATGCCCACACCATTCTATAGTTGGGGTATGCCCACACCATTCTATAGTTGGGGTATGCCCACACCATTCTATAGTTGGGGTATGCCCACTCCATTCTATAGTTGGGGTATGCCCACATCATTCTATAGTTGGGGTATGCCCACACCATTCTATAGTTGGGGTATGCCCACACCATTCTATAGTTGGGGTATGCCCACTCCATTCTATAGTTTGGGTATGCCCACACCATTCTATAGTTGGGGTATGCCCACACCATTCTATAGTTGGGGTATGCCCACACCATTCTATAGTTGGGGTATTCCCACACCATTCTATAGTTGGGGTATGCCCACACCATTCTATAGTTGGGGTATGCCCACACCATTCTATAGTTGGGGTATGCCCACACCATTCTATAGTTGGGGTATGCCCACTCCATTCTATAGTTTGGGTATGCCCACACCATTCTATAGTTGGGGTTTGCCCACACCATTCTATAGTTGGGGTATGCCCACACCATTCTATAGTTGGGGTATTCCCACACCATTCTATAGTTGGGGTATGCCCACACCATTCTATAGTTGGGGTATGCCCACACCATTCTATAGTTGGGGTATGCCCACACCATTCTATAGTTGGGGTATGCCCACACCATTCCAACACAGGGAGAATTCAGCAGAAGGTACTGCCGGTTGGCGAGTGGGGTCATGGTAATGGTTCTGGGGAGTTAAAAAAAATATGTATTGTTTATTTATAATCTAATAACACTACCTGTTACTGTTGCAAATGATTATGCCTAAGTATTGGCACACAAATATGAATTAAATTGACATCTTGTCTCTTGTCTTGTATTTCAGGGTGGGAAAAGCAGAATTGGAGTGGTCATCTCATCGTTTGTGATTTTCACTGACATATCTGCCAGGTAACTGCTGCAAAAAATGGCATCTCATGTAGCTTTTTATCAATATTTTCATTTACTGAGGTTTAGCATTGTGAAATATGACTTCACTCTAACCAAAATATCTGACCTCAGGAGAGAGTGAGTAGCACTGATTGAATGTTTGGGTCCAAACTCCTTGTCAACTCCAACCAAATGTCTCAGATAAATATAGGCCTAGAAACAAAGATAATATATTTCACTGTCTGACCACTACTGGTCCACTCAGCCCTTTCACTGAATTCCACAGTCATTCAGAACGTGAGTCAAACAATCAATACTTATGGTTGTGGGATCAAAGGCAAGCCACAAGTCATGAGTCACGCTTACAGAATTACACACTCTAAATCAACATGGACAATACTAGACAGTCATGACAGTCAGCTTATGACAGAAACGGACGTTTATCACAAAGGTCAATGTAATTTTCTCTGAATGGACCTGGAAATTAATTTAGCAATTAAATATGAGTTTCAGTAAGGCACTTGAGTAGAAAATAATTTCCCCTCAAGCACATGCAGTTCCTCTAAGTGGATAAAGTTACACAAACAAAGATGAAAGTCATTTACACTCTGAAAGGATATCCAGAGCAGCTGCAACTCAGCTAATCCCTAAAGTCAAGAACCGTCTGCAAACATTTAGCGAGAAAGTGGTTCATAAGGTGAAGGGAAGTGCTGTGTGTGTTTGTGTGTGTATGTGTGTGTCTTATGGAGATCCTTTGTGCAAACAGCCCCCTTGTGAAATGGGTACACATTGGCCCAGGCCTGGCTGGAGAGGGGAGAGAGAGACTGATAAAGAGGGAAGGGGAGAGAGAGAGCAGAACAGAAAAAGAGTGAGGACGGTGAGGGAAGGAAAGAAAGTGAGGGAGAGGGAGAGAGAGGCAGAGAAAGACAGGGAGATTTAGAGGGAGATATATGGTGGGAGAGGGAGAGAGAGGCAGAGAGAGGCAGGGAGATTTAGAGGGAGATATATGGTGGGAGAGGGAGAGAGAGGCAGAGAAAGGCAGGGAGATTTAGAGGGAGATATATGGTGGGAGAGGGAGAGAGAGGCAGAGAAAGGCAGGGGGATTTAGAGGGAGATATATGGTGGGAGAGGGAGAGAGAGGCAGAGAGAGGCAGGGAGATTTAGAGGGAGATATATGGTGGGAGAGGGAGAGAGAGGCAGAGAAAGGCAGGGAGATTTAGAGGGAGATATATGGTGGGAGAGGGAGAGAGAGGCAGAGAGAGGCAGGGAGATTTAGAGGGAGATATATGGTGGGAGAGGGAGAGAGATGGAGAGACAGATGAGGAAGAGAAAAAAAGACAGAGAGAGAGACCTCTAGTGAAAAGCCTCCAGCGCCGGTTGGTACAGCAGTAACTGGGTACACACTCTGACCTCTTTCTCCTCTCCTCTCCTCCTCTCCTTTTTGTTTACTCTGGATTGTCTTCCTGTCTGGTTACTTTCTCTCTTCATCGCTGTCAGTGTGTGCATGCTCACATTTGTGTGTGTGCACATGTGTGTGTTCGTGTACATGAGTGCGTGTCAGAGAGAAACAGAATATGTATTGAATAAGTGCCAATATTTGTTTACAGTGTGAGTACCTCCACTCTGTCAGCCAGGAGGGTCTCTGGTATAGGCTGACGACTTACGCTCAGTTCAGTTTAGTTCACTGTTCCCTTTTTTAAAACTAAAGGTCTTAACTAAAGCTTACTTACCATCATTGTCAGGAGTGTTTACCCTGTCAGTGCTTAAGCCTAAACAGTAGAGTAAGTCAGTGTTTAAGCCTAAACAGGAGGAGGGTAAGTCAGTGTTTAAGCCTAAACCATGTCTGTGTCTGTCTCACATAGTGCTGATCAGGCCTTGGACCGCTTTGCAATGAGGAAGTACTATGATGACAAGGTCTCAGCATTGATGACACCTTCTCAGAAAAGGTATGGCCTCTTCTCAGGCACAATATTCATCTACTCTCTAGTACTGAGGAAATGCTCATTGTGTGATATGGATGGTGAGGTAAAGGTGTTTCCCCACACCCTCCTTCATATGCCTCCATTCCTCCCTATCCCTTTACACACACACACGCACACGCACACACACACACACACACACACACACACACACACACACACACACACACACACACACACACACACACACACACACACACACACACACACACACACACAGGTCTATACACACCCCTTTCTGCCCATGTTAGGGCAAGTTCAGGTCCCAGTCCCACCAAGACCAATAGAAAACCTATTGCATGTCTTTGTCTTATTTGTCCATTACCATTGAAAAGGGCCTGTGATAGTCGCTCCATTGTGTGTAATTGAAACAGAATGGGATCCTGTGGTGACCTGGTGCAATCTAATCCTGCTGCATCACACTGATTCCCTGTGACTCAGTCATGCTGTGGGCGCCTCATAAAGAATATTCCCATCACAAACACACAGGCTCAATGCATCTCAGAGCGGTCCTTTTCCCATGTGTACTTCAGTAACTGGGTTGCAATTGTCATGGATGGACTTATCCATTGATGTCAGGGTTGTAAGTGATCTGTTGTTGTCCACTGTAACCTATATGCAAAGGGGTTTAGTTAGTGAGGATCATCTAGCTAGCTATTGTGTGGATTACTATATCTCTTCTATTCTTTCATGCCAGGTATGTTTGGATCCTGAACAGTCTCCTGAGTGGGTCGATGAAAATGAATGCTTCTCCACTGTTCCTGCATTGCATCATTCTTCATGGGATACCCAACTTCAACCCTGCAGGAGGTAACTGAAAACACTCTTTTGTTCACCTATTGGCCAACTAGGAGATACAAATGCAAATATTCCACTCAGTCAATACAGATGTAGGATCTTAATTTGATCACTATGTTGTAGAAAACGTTCCTACAAAGCAGGACATTCGGGGCGGCAGGGTAGCCTAGTGGTTAGAGCGTTGGACTAGTAACCGGAAGGTTGCAAGTTCAAACCCCCGAGCCGACAAGGTACAAATCTGTCGTTCTGCCCCTGAACAACCCACTGTTCCTAGGCCGTCATTGAAAATAAGAATTTGTTCTTAACTGACTTGCCTGGTTAAATAAAGGTAAAAAAAAAAATAAAAAAAAAATAAATAAAAAACCAGGACATTCGAAACATGTAGTATATCTGAGTTTTAAAACGGCTTCTGAAGTTTGTTGTTTTTACTTTGACATTATAGACATGATTTTCCCTTTCAAAAAATGTATTAACCCCTACAAAAATGTCCATTCATTATAATCCACATAATAATTAACATTTCCTGTTGCTGCAGGATTATTTTCCTGCTGTGGCAAACTGGCTCAAATTAAAATCCTACATCTGCAGAAGCTAAAAGTCTGACAAATAACTACCAATAAAATCCCTATGAGGCTATCTAGATAGAAGTGGGATTCTCAGAGATCTTGCATGCTAAATGAACCTCTCCTTTCACACGGACTGAAGCACACATGTATACGTGCACATGCACATATGTAAATACGCACCACAGAATAACTTCTTTATGGTCTGTAGTAAGGGAATCCACGCCCATTTTTTTTTTACATAAACAAATGTTTTTTTTTTTACACATTTCAAATCAACAACAAAGACTTCCCTGAGATGGAACCAGTGACCTAATTTGAGCCGGATACTGACGGAACAGGATCTGGCACCTCTCAAATTTTGACCTTTTTGTTCCGAAACCCATTTGCCAGGGTCAGTTCCTCTCTTGGCATGAAAAAAAATTGTCACTGTTTGCAATGTGAAAAATTATAATAAAATCAATCAGAGTTATTTCAATTAGCCTTCTCTGTAATTCTCCTGCCACCTAAAAAACGTAACACGTAATGTGAAAACGTACCTGATATTCTAAGAATTGATTGGTGTTGGGCCGAACCGGGTTTATGGTTTGCGCAACATTGTAATCTGTATAGACCATTGCTGTGGTGAGAGAGAAGCACACCTGTATCTCTCACAGAACTAGAATGACATTCACTTTCTGTGATCTCTCCCTCTCTCTGCTCTGATAGACACGCGCCTGCAATTCTCATCTCTCCAGCGTTGCACTTTGTTTATTTCCTTTAGAATCATACACTCTTAGCTAAAAATATGCTATATAGTACCAAAAAGGGTTCTTCGGCTGTCCCCATAGGAGAACCCCTTTTTGTTCCAAGTATAATCCTTTTGGTTCCAGGTAGAACCCTTTCCACAGAGGGTTCTACATGGAACCCAAAATAGTTCTACCTGGAACCAAAAGGGTTATCCTATGGGGAAGGCTGCAGAACCCTTTTGGAACCCTTTTTCTGAGTGTAGCTGGAGGAAGGGTGCGGGAGGTAACGCAGCACCCCTGATAAATTGAAATACATTTGCCAAAGTTATAGAATTACTGCTGTCTGTTCAGAAAGAAATGAAATCATTCTGAATACCACACCAGGATTAGACCAATAATTTAGCCACAGATCAAAAACGTTTCAGCTTTTTTTTAGCCTAGCTGCAGATTGTGTGTAGCCCAATCACAAGGCATGCCTACAGTCTGGAACGTGCAGCAAATCTGTCAGTGAACAGCACGCAGCCAAAACAGGCTTTTTGCAATATTTCAAATAGCCAAACATTGCGGTAAAACACAGGTTTGAAAGCAAATGGATTCTGCTGAAAAGAGAAGAGTATTGTCTGTAGGCTACCAGATATGTGATCAACTTTTAAATAGGCCTATTGAGCGAACAGCATTGTTTTACAAAGTAAAACAAGAGAGACATAGGCTTTTGGCATGAGCGCATCGGCCATCGGCGGTGAGTGAGCTAAAATCAAATCAAATCAAAGTTTATTTGTCACGTGCACCGAATACAACAGGTGTAGACCTTACAGTGAAATGCTGACTTACAGGCTCCAACCAATAGTGCAAAAAAGGTATTAGGTGAACAATAGATAAGTGAAGAAATAAAACTACAGTAAAAAGACAGGCTACATACAGTAGCGAGGCTATAAAAGTATCAAGGCTACATACAGACCACGGTTAGTCAGGCTGACCGAGGTTGTATGTACATGTAGATATGGTTAAATTTACTATGCATATATGATGACCAGAGAGTAGCAGCAGCGGAAAAGAGGGGTTGGAGGGTGGTGGGTGGTGGGCGGGACACAACAAGATAGATAGCCTGGTTAGCCAATGTGCGGGAGCACTGGTTGGTCGGCCTTGGTTGGTCGGCCCAAATCAAATCAAATGTTACTGGTCACATACACATGGTTAGCAGATGTTATTGCGAGTGTAGTGAAATGCTTGTAACGCTGCGCATCATTGGGTGAGTCAGTGAAACTGGAAAGCTGTTTTACACTATAATTTTCTCCCCATATTGTACAATATGTGTGTTTCCACACATACAGGCCTGGGCTATTGATGGATTCAAGACCAGGTTGTTTTTATTGATCTCAGATTCTCAATTTGTGAGGTATTTAAAAAGATTATGCTGAAGTCTCCAGTCATCTTAAACTATGTAAAATGATGTAAAAGGCTATATTTCTCCCACACCCTTTTCTGCAAGCGCCTCTACACTACTGCTCTATGCCAGCACGCAAAAGCCATGATATGCATGCAATGCTTTATTATAAATATTAATTTATGTATTAAATATTAATTTCACTTGTTCATAAATATTAATTTATAATAGCAACCCAGGTCAGCCCCCTCTCGGCTCAATTTACAAATGAAGCACTGGATGGAACTACTGGTACAAACCTCTGTTAGAACAGCAGTTGACCACAGTGGAAACATACAGAACATGTTGCATGTGACATGCCTATAGGTTGCTTGAGAGGCTGCCAATGTCGCATGTGACGCTTACATAGAGATATGCCTAGTAGCATCTTAGAGACTGACACAATTTGTCAAGTCGCAAATTGTCAGGTCAGATTTCCTGTGCGTTCTCTGTAACAGCCCACAAGAAGCTTGAGGGAAAGGATTTATGCCATTTAATTAGCAATACATCTAAGCAATTATGACTAACTGGCACTTGATACCAACATGAATTAATACATGATACAGTATAACATAACATTAATGAATTCATGATGCAGTACATTGATACAATGCCATTTCAAAAGGTAACCTAATCATAACACTTGTTCATTTGGTCCCCGTTCTTTCTGCTGAATTCCACTCTTTTCTTTCTCTTTTTTCAAGTGTGTCGCCCATATCTGAAAGTGTACCAGGGAATGCAAGCTGTCTACTCCTCCGGGGTCTAGTAAGCACACATTTAAACCCCCTACTCCTCAGGGGTTTAGTAAGCACACATTTAAACCCCCTACTCCTCCGGGGTTTAGTAAGCACACATTTAAACCCCCTACTCCTCCGGGGTTTAGTAAGCACACATTTAAACCCCCTACTCCTCAGGGGTTAGTAAGCACACATTTAAACCCCCTACTCATCAGGGGTCTAGTAAGCACACATTTAAACCCACTACTCCCCAGGGGTTTAGTAAGCACACATTTAAACTCACTACTCCTCAGGGGTTTAGTAAGCACACATTTAAACCCCCTACTCCCCAGGGGTTTAGTAAGCACACATTTAAACCCCCTACTCCTCAGGGGTTTAGTAAGCACACATTTAAACCCCATACTCCTCAGGGGTCTAGTAAGCACACATTTAAACCCCCTACTCCTCCGGGGTCTAGTAAGCACACATTTAAACCCCCTACTCCTCAGGGGTTTAGTAAGCACACATTTAAACCCCCTACTCCTCAGGGGTCTAGTAAGCACACATTTAAACCCCCTACTCCTCCGGGGTCTAGTAAGCACACATTTAAACCCCCTACTCCTCAGGGGTTTAGTAAGCACATTTAAACCCCCTACTCCTCAGAGGTCTAGTAAGTACACATTTAAAGCCCCTACTCCTCCGGGGTCTAGTAAGCACACATTTAAACCCCCTACTCCTCAGGGTTTAGTAAGCACACATTTAAACCCCCTACTCCTCAGGGGTCTAGTAAGCACGCATTTAAACCCCCTACTCCCCAGGGGTCTAGTAAGCACACATTTAAACCCCCTACTCCTCAGGGGTTTAGTAAGCACACATTTAAACCCCCTACTCCTCAGGGGTTTAGTAAGCACACATTTAAACCCCCTACTCCTCAGGGGTTTAGTAAGCACACATTTAAACCCCCTACTCCTCCGGGATCTAGTAAGCACACATTTAAACCCCCTACTCCTCAGGGGTTTAGTAAGCACACATTTAAACCCCCTACTCCTCCGGGGTCTAGTAAGCACACATTTAAATCCCCTACTCCTCAGGGGTTTAGTAAGCACACATTTAAACCCCTTACTCCCCAGGGGTCTAGTAAGCCCACATTTAAACCCCCTACTCCTCAGTGGTTTAGTAAGCACACATTTAAACCCCCTACTCCTCAGGGGTTTAGTAAGCACACATTTTACAATTTAGTTTCACAATAAGTATACCATTTTCTTTGAAGCATTATTGGTTGTTGTTCTAATTCACTTTCCGTGAGTGTCAGTGATTGGTCATAGAATGTTCTCTCTGATTGGTTGTTTGTCTCTATTACCCAGTCACATTGGGCCTGGACACAGAGACAGGATATGCATCAGTCTGGAACCTGCTCAGCTGCTAAAGGGAGACATAATGGTAAGACCAACTTCTCATAGCATCACATAACATATGTATTGGAATGTATTGGGTATACCATACAAAAAGAAATAGGGAAGTCATGATAGATAACATTAACAGAAGACATTTAAAATGGTAAGAAACATAGCAGATGCCAACAACTGACTTGATAAAGGTCACATGAATAGCCACACAAACTGCTGTTACACCCTGTCTCCCCCTGTCTCTGCAGGTGAAATGTTACCATAAGAGTGATGTCACTTCGGAGCGTGAGGTGATCTTTCGGCTCCAGTTCCACACGGGAGCAGTGCAGGGCTACAACCTGATGTTCGAGAAGGAGGACATGGAGACTGCCAATAAAGGTACACACACACACACACACACACACACACACACACACACACACACACACACACACACACACACACACACACACACACACACACCTGGAAAGGCCTAGAGAATGTCTTTGCTGGACTTCATTTTCCTTTATAAAAAACACATATGCAGCATCATTCATCTTTCCGTTGCGTTACAACGCAGCCACACTCACGGCATTCCTTTGTGTTGACTCTGCAGAACCTAGATTTCCTGATTACGGGAAAGTAGAGCTGGTGTTCTCCGAGGGCCCGGAGAAGATCCCAGGTATTTTTCTAACTCCTTAACCCAGTTAGAAAAGCAGGAGGGTTTGAAAACCTCCAGACACATGGTGCTTTCACCACCTAGCTTCCCCCTCGATCCCCCCTCCTTCCCCCTCTTCCCCCTGCCGAGATGAGGATGTGGAATTCTGTAGAGGGGAAATGTAGTGTGAAGTGTGTACTGACAGATAGGTAAAAGAGCATGGCATGCCCTGCCTCCCAGCCCCACAGGAGGGTGTGTAGGGAGTGTGTGTGTGTGTGTGTGTGTGTGTGTGTGTGTGTGTGTGTGTGTGTGTGTGTGTGTGTGTGTGTGTGTGTGTGTGTGTGTGTGTGTGTGTGTGTGTGTGTGTGTGTGTGTGTGCGTGCGTGCGTGCGTGCGTGCGTGCGTGTGTGAGCTCATGCATGTGTCCGAGCATGTGTGGTCTACACAACTAGTAAAAAGTAACATTCCTTCACCTCTCAGTTGGAAGATGAAAACACTCCGGCCACAAATCACTTCTAGGAAAGAAACACAAAAGGCTTATTTCCAACAGTGTTCCTCAAAAGTTTAAACCTAGAAGATTGCCCCACTGATCCCTTGCGGTTGATTGGACCATATAAGAACCATATAAGAGCATCTCAGAGTGAATCCTTGGTTTTGATTGGTCTAGGTGCAGAGCGCTGGCAGAACGGGGCAGACGTCAGTGTGGACTACAACACAGCCGACCCTCTGACACGGTGGGACTCCTACCAGAACATCAATGACGGGGAAGGTAACAGCAGTCACTCTGACTTATTTCTCCTCATTACAGTGTGGAAGATAAAGCTTACAATCACTCTAACTTACTATCATATGATCCACCATAATTAACAAACAAGTTCATCCAGTTACCAAGCCATATCTGGGTCAGTAGTATAGCATGTCAGTTTTATGAGTTTTATGAGGAATTTATCTGCTTACATTGTCCACTGTGCCATTACTAGGGTGTTTTTTCTGACCAGTAAAATATCTGGGCCACATGTAGGCTGTCCCTGTCAGGAACAACTCCTTAACCAAGCTCCAGTTTTACCAACACAGGTACACCCAGGTAAAACCAATCAAAACGCATCTGGTTCAGTCAGTGCTTATTTTTTATAAATTAACAAATGGATCATTCCTTAGAGAGCCAACCCACTGGGCACAGATGTCAATTCAGCATCTATTCCACATTGGTTCAACATAATTTATTTGAAATTACATGCCATCAATGTTGATTCAACCAGTCCGTGCCCAGTGGGAGGTGATAACTGCAATATTTTTTCCAGTGAAACAGATCTCTCAGCAACCCTGTAAACAGTACTGCAGAGCTTGACAGATTCATAGTCCTATGCTCTGGTTGGCCCACCTCATTCTGTACTGTATCATATAGGGACCACAGCGTGATTACATTAACACACACACAGTCAGTCGTCACTGGCCTGGTTTATGTGGCAGTGGGACCCATTGCTCATAAGAAAGATTTGCACCAGGGCAAGTTGTATGGAAATATTCTTTATTTACTATGGCGAACAGAGGATATGAAGGATAGCATATCCTTTTGATGAACCGAAGGCACAGAGATTCTCATACTGCTAAGAATGGCAATGTCAATCTCAGCTTGGTTTAGGGTTAGGAAAATTCTAGTGAGATGTTTCAGTAGGTCTTTTGGGTTGTTATTTGCTAGCGACAGAATAGTGCTGCTACCATAGGGCATACAGCAAGCCAGGGGTCATAGAGAGAACGGGTAGTTCCCCAGAGAATTCTGTTGTTGTTGTTGTATCAAATTAATAGGCATGCTTCAACCAACCCACTCACGCAGGCGCGGGTGTGCTCTCTCTCACACACACACACACACACACACACACACACACACACACACACACACACACACACACACACACACACACACACACACAGTCAGGGCGTCCCCTCCTTGCTGTGGTGGTTGCTGCTCTGCCAGATCTCTCTTCTCAACCGCGGAATTCACAACAACCTCCCAGAATAGAGCGATATGGTGGCATTAAACCATGAATCCACCCAGGCCCGTTATACAATAAGCATTTATATATAACACCCATAGAAGCCATTTAATGATAAAGACAATTTGTTATATTGCTTTTTTTAACTCAACTACACAACTTTTATGTTTGAAGTGTTAGATCAAGAGTCTCTGGGCGCGTAATGAAAGAGCACATTTTTTTAATTAAAATATTAATTAAAGGCATACAACAACAGCCTAAACAAAAAATAAAAGTGTTGCTTTGAGGCATTCCTGTGGAATATTTACGGCCTTGTTTTCTCATGTAAACTCTAGATTGGAGAGGAAAGACTGGGAGCTCTACAGGAATTCAGCAGCTACTTACCAGTCCATTGGCAGCTCCCAGTGTCCCTCTGACTAGCTGACAATCAGTGGGTTAAGGGAAGGAGGAAGTACTCTTGCCATTTTAAAGACTGCTTACCACCTCAGTGTTATGTATGTGGAAAGGCAACATCATTTACTTCAATGGCTTTTTAAATCTAATCTATTTGAAATTTGGGTTGATCTTCTAGTATACCATGGTGGAATGATCTTTAAGAGGGATATAAGAATAGGTCCTTTAGAAACAAATCCTTATTGATATAGCTGTTGTTATTGTATCAATCAATTAGATTTCTTTACCAGGATTTTCTTTCCAGGATTTTCTTTTACACAATACTTTACCTCACACAACTTACTGGAAACTGAACTACTCTTTCCTGGGTAAATGTCCTCTCCATCAACAGAAACAAATCCAGCCAGTGTTTGTTTTGTTTTTTAGAAACTCACTTCCCGTGTACATGAATCAGGGGATGTCCCTGTAATCATTACCAGGTGTGTCAACAACCGCCTTTGAGCCTATTCACAGATAATGCCTAGACCACAGTAGACTTCTCCACTACTGAGGGCTCCCATCTCTCTCAACTCTGTTTCTGCCTCTAGCTCCCGGTGAGTGAGTCAGTGAGTCAGTGAGTCAGAGTAGAGCCATTTAACAAGCCAGCTGGATTAATGAGGAATGTTTTAGCTGAGGGCTGTCTGGCTGGGCCTCAAACTGGGCCTTAAAGGGAAGATTGCAGAATTAATTTGCCATTAAACATTCTGATTTGCTTCATCCTTCCAACTAAATGTCCCAATACGACATATCACTTTACATTTGCAATTTGGGAGAAATTTATATTTTATCAGAATTTGACTGAAGTTATGTAAGAAAATATTTCAGAAATGTGACATAAAGAGGAGCACTAGCAGGGCGAAACTGTCCACATAAGACGGTAAAGACCCACATCATGCAGAGTCCTACTATTGTTGTTTTCCCATTATTCTCTGCAGATCCTCTCAAGCTCTGTCAGGTTGGATGGGGGGAGCATTGCTGGACAGCTGTTTTCAGGTCTATCCAGAGATGTTTGATCGGGTTCAAGTC
The DNA here is from genome assembly GCF_045791955.1 of Oncorhynchus clarkii lewisi. Classification (NCBI taxonomy): domain Eukaryota; kingdom Metazoa; phylum Chordata; class Actinopteri; order Salmoniformes; family Salmonidae; genus Oncorhynchus; species Oncorhynchus clarkii. Next base: position 26,870,135 of record NC_092174.1, read on the forward strand.
CGGGCTCTGGCTGGGCCACTCAAGGGGATTCAGAGACTTGTCCCGAAGCCACTCCTGCGTTGTATTGGCTGTGTGTTTAGGGTCATTGTCCTGTTGGAAGATGAACCTTCACCCCAGTCTGAGGTCCTGAATGCTCTGGAGCAGGTTTTCATCAAGGATCTCTGTACTTTGCTCCGTTCATCTTTCCATCGATCCTGACTAATCTTGCAGTCTCTGCCTCCGAAAAAAATCCCCACAGCGTGATGCTGCCACCACCATGCTTCACCGTAAAGATGGCGCCAGGTGCCCTCCAGACGTGACGCTTGGCATTCAGGCCAAAGCGTTCAATCTTTCAGCCAGAGAATCTTGTTTCTCATGGTCTGAGATTCCTTTAGGTGCCTTTTGCCAAACTCCAAGCAGGCTGTCATGTGCCTTTTACTGTAGAGTAGCTTCCGTCTGGCCACTCTACCATAAAGAGCTCCAGAGTTCCTCTGTGGAGATGGGAGAACCTTCCAGATGGACAACCCTCTCTGCAGCACTCCACCAATCATGGTGGAGTGCTGCAGAGAGGGTTGTCCATCTGGAAGGTTCTCCCATCTCCACAGAGGAACTCTGGAGCTCTGTCAGAGTGACCATTGGGTTCTTGGTCAGGGTTCTTGGTCACCCTGACCAAGGCCCTTCTCCCCCGATTGCTCAGTTTGGCCGGGTGGCTAGCTCTAGGAAGAGTCGTCGTGGTTCCAAACTTCTTCCATTTAAAAATGATGGAGTCCACTGTTTTCTTGGTACCCTTCCCCTTTTTTTGGTACCCTTCCCCATATCTGTGCCCACAATCCTGTCTCTGAGTTCCTTCAACCTCATGGCTTGGTTTTTGCTCTGACATGCACTGTCAACTGTGAGACCTTATACAGACAGGTGTGTGCCTTTCCAAATCATGTCCATAAGGCTGTAATGTAACAAAATGCTGTAACGTAACGAAATCTGGAAAAAGGTAAGGGGTCTGAATGCTTTCCGAATGCATTGTATATAGTCTTGGTTTTTCATAATCTACTAGCAATATAACGACAAAACTCTTTGGGCACTTTAGTACCTATAGTTGAGGTCGGAAGTTTACATACACCTTAGTCAAATATATTTGAACTCAGTTTTTCACAATTTCTGACATTTAATCCTAGTAGAAATCCAGTTAGGATAACCACTTTATTTTAAGAATGTGAAATGTCAGAATAATAGTATAGAGAATTATTTATTTCAGCTTTTATCTATTTAATCACATTCCCAGTGGGTCAGAAGTTTACATACACTCAATTAGTATTTGGTAGCATTGCCTTTAAATTGTTTAACTTGGGTCAAACGTTTCAGGTAGCCTTCCACAAGCTTCCCACAATAAGTTGGGTGGATTTTGGCCCATTCCTCCTGACAGAGCTGGTGTAACTGAGTCAGGTTTGTAGGCCTCCTTGCTCGTGCACGCTTTTTCAGTTCTGCCCACACATTTACTATAGGCTTGAGGTCAGGGCTTTGTGATGGCCACTCCTTAACATCCTGAGTAATGTCTTGAGATTTTGCTTCAATATATCCACATAATGTATCCATAATATATAACATAATATATCCACATAACAATGGTCATTATGGCCAAACAGTTCTACTTTTCTCCAAAAAGTATGATCTTTGTCCCCATGTGCAGTTGCAAACCATAATCTGGCTTTTTTTATGGCGGTTTTGGAGCAGTGACTTCTTCCTTGCTGAGCGGACTTTCAGGTTATGTCGATATAGAACTCATTTTACTATGGATATAGATACTTTTGTACCCGTAAGGTCCTTTGCTGTTGTTCTGGGATTGATTTGCACTTTTCGCACCAAAGTACATTCATCTCTACGAGACAGAATGCTTCTCCTTCCTGAGCGGTATGATGACTGCGTGGTCCCTACTTGTGTACTATTGTTTGTACAGATGAACGTGGTACCTTCAGGCGTTTGGAAATTGCTCCCAAGGATGAAACAGACTTGTGGAGGTTTATAATTTTTTTTATGAGGTCTTGACTGATTTCTTTTGATTTTCCCATGATGTCAAGCAAACAGGCACTGAGTTCGAAGGTAGGCCTTGAAATACATCCACAGGTACACCTCCAATTGACTCAAATGATGTCAATTAGCCTCTCAGAGGCTTCTAAAGACATGACATCATTTTCTGAAATTTTCCAAGCAGTTTAAAAGCACAGTCAACTTAGTGTATGTAAACTTCTGACCCACTGGAATTGTAATACAGTGAATTATTAGTGAAATAATCTGCCTGTAAACAATTGTTGGAAAAATAACTTGTGTCATGCACAAAGTAGATGTCCTAACCGACTTGCCAAAACTATAGTTAGTTAACAAGAAATTTGTGGAGTGGTTGAAAAACGAGTTTTAACCTTTCTGATCTCCCCATCCCGGATCCGGGATCGTGAATACAGACTCAAGCTCATTACCATAACGCAACGTTAACTATTCATGAAAATCGCAAATGAAATGAAATAAATATGCCATCTCTCAAGCTTAGCCTTTTGTAAACAACACTGTCATCTCAGATTTTCAAAATATGCTTCTCAACCATAGGAAAACAATCATTTGTGTAAAAGTAGCTAGCTAGCGTAGCATTTAGCGTTAGCATTAGCGTTAGCATCCAGCACGCAACATTTCAACAAAAACATAAAAGCCTTCAAATAAAATAATTTACCTTTGAAGAACTTCTGATGTTTTCAATGAGGAGACTCTCAGTTAGATAGCAGATGCTCAGTTTTTCCAAAAAGATTCTTTGTGTATTAGAAATAGCTCCGTTTTGTGCATCACATTTGGCTACCAAAAAAACCCGAAAATTCAGTCCTCAAAACGCGAACTTGTTTCCAAATTAACTCCATAATATCGACTGAAAACATGGCAAACGTTGTTTAGAATCAATCCTCAAGGTGTTTTTCACATATCTCTTCGATGATATATCGTTCGTGGAAGCATGGTTTCTCCTCTCAATCAAATGGAAAAATACTTGCACATGGCTTTGCGCACCAGTTTCGACGCAGGACACCAGGCGGACACTTGGAAAATGTAGTCTCTTATGGTCAATCTTCCAATGATATGCCTACAAATACGTCACAATGCTGCCGACATCTTGGGGAAACGGCAGAAGGTCTAAGCTTATTCCTGTCGCATTCACAGCCATATAAGGAGACATTAGAAAACAGAGCTTCAGAAATTCTGCTCATTTCCTCTTTGACGTATCATCTTGGTTTCGCCTGTAGAATGAGTTCTGGGGCACTTACAGACAAAATCTTTGCAGATTCTGAAACTTCAGAGTGTTTTCTTTCAAAACTGTAGTATGCATAGTCGAGCATCTTTTCGTGACAAAATATCGCGCTTAAAACGGGAACGTTTTTTATCCAAAAATGAAATAGCGCCCCTAGAGATGCAACTGGTTAATGACTCCAACCTAAGTGTATGTAAACTTCCGACTTCAACTGTACTTACCTGATTCACATCAATCATTGAAGTCACCAGCCGTTATGCTGCAGTAGCACCGGTGGTGTCAGTGGACTTGAAGCCTACATTGACTGTGAGCTCAGAACCGGTTTTTAGCCTCAACTTCATGGTGAATCCACTCTTCCACTGTTGGTAGCCATCAAAATGACCGAAGCACCAGGGGTTCCCCTCCTCACAAAGCGGTCAAACTTCTCACATTTCGGACAAACATGCATGCCGGTAAACAGTGGTTGTAGTGCACTCCCGCTACCATCAGGCCGTTCCCTTCTTGACATCAAAGCCGCAATTGACTGTTGGTATTGACTGTCAATGTAATTCAAATGTAATTCAAAAATAGAAGTGCATAACATATTTTTCTTATACACTGTTGCTTAAAGACTGTTTAGATGGAATTGAATCCATCTGCGTTGTTCATTTTGTGGAAATATATTGTGCAACCTTCCCTTTAACGACAGCTAGGCCAGGGCCTGGCCAGGAGGGATAGAAATGAGGATGATGATGGTCATTAAGCTTCATGACTCACAGGCCTGTCATACAGTAGGAGAGGTGGAGGAGGGATGGCAGATGGTAATAACAGTCATGTGAATGGAGCAGAGTAAGAGTAGGGTAATTTCAAAGGTGTAGCAACAACAGTCCCTCTGGGGGTTAAGAATAGTTGGCTTCAGAGCAACAGTTTTGCAGCTACATTCCCATTTGCCCTAATGCTTGTTGAGTGTGAAGTGTTTTATAACACCATAATAACCTAAGAAAATGTACAATTTCTATCCAAAAGTTGTTTGATCAATGCCTCCATTCCTCCCCACCCCACCCGTTTACACACACGCACACATAATTTGCTCACACACACGTAACAAGCACCACGCACGTGTAACCGATGTGAAATGGCTAGCTAGTTAGCGGGGTGCGCGCTAATAGCGTTTCAAACGGTGACTTCACTTGCCCTGAGGCCTTGAAGTAGTGGTTCCCATTGCTCAGCAAAGGCTGCGGCTTTTGTGGAGCGATGGGTAACGATGCTTCGTGGGAGGCAGTTGTTGATGTGAGCAAAGGGTCCCTGGTTCGAGCCCAGGTAGGGGCGATGAGAGGGATGGAAGCTATACTGTTACATCGATGCTGTTGACTTGGATCACTGGTTGCTGCGGAAAAGGAGGAGGTCAAAAGGTAGGTAGGTGTAACCAATGCGAAATCGCTAGCTAGTTAGCCGGGTGCTCTTTTTAGCAAGAAATAAAGGCATTTCACTGTACTAGTGCAAGTGAGAATAAAAACTTGAAACTTGAAGGTCTAGGATAGATGAAATGGGTCAAAGATGAAGACCACCAGATGGGACCATACTTGATTAACCACCCATGAACCTCAGCCATGACAGTGTGTGTTTTACGATAGACAAAAACAGTAGAAACAATTGTTGAACCCCATAATTGAGGCGAGGGCACATCTGTTTCCACGCTGTGTTGTACGCAGCACGGATGGCAGACATGTAATTTCATAATACACCAGAGCGAGAGAAAAACAACCTGGCTATCTGGGCAGGTTTCAAAAAACCAGCAGAGGGCCCAACTAGAAGGCAGGCTTGCTCTAATGAAGTCTCTCTCTACAGTGTGAAAGAAAGCGGGAAGGAGGAGAGGAGAAGAAATGTTGTTTTCAATCCTCAGATCCTCTCTGCTTCTCTCTCTCTCTTTCTCAATTCAACTCAATTCAATTCAAGGGCTTTATTGGCCTGGGAAACATATGTTAACATTGCCAAAGCAAGAGGAAATAGATAATAAACAAAAGTGAAATAAATAATAACAATTTACAGTAAACATTACACTCACAGAAGTTCCAAAAGAATAAAGACATTTCAAATGTCATATTATGTCTATATACAATGTTGTAACGATGTGCAAATAGTAAAGTACAAAAGGGAAAATAAATAAACGTAAATATGGGTTGTATTTACAATGGTGTTGGTTCTTCACTGGTTGCCCTTTTCTTGTGGCAACAAGTTACAAATCTTGCTGCTGTGATGGCACACAGTTGTATTTCACCCAGTAGATATGGGAGTTTATCAAAATTGAGTTTATTTTCAAAATCTTTGTGAATCTGTGTAATCTGAGGGAAATATGGGTCTCTAATTTGGTCTCTCTCTCGCTCTCTCATACCCTCGTCCTCCCTCCCGGCAGGGTAGTCCCCTGATGCAGCCAGGCTCGAGTTCGGGTTACAGCTCAGCACCGAACCCGCCCCCACCCCATGGCCCCTCCCTCACCCCATGGCCCCTCCCCACTTGTTTACATTCCTCAAGGTCCCCCCTGTGTGGAGTGCAAATACTCTCACCTTCCTTCTCGCTGCTAGCAGGACCAGTATGTGTGTGTGGGAGCCTACTATCTGTTTGCTAAACTTCACAGTCCTTATTTATCACCTCCTGCTCTCCATATCTTTCCTCTATTTCTCAATTTTATTATGCGGGAGATGGTAGTTGTCTACTGCGTGCACTTATTTACCTGCAGCCGGTGAAGGAGAAGGTAAGAGCTGTGTCTGCATTCTATTTTGAAGAAGAAGGGGGGCCTTGAGGGAAGAGGAAGAGGGGGGGGGGGGGGGGGAAGTGGGAGGGTAACATACTGAGGCACCAGAGGGAGAGAGCGAGAGAGAGGAGGGAGACATCTGTCTTCAGAATTGTTACTACCTTTGCGTTGTAATGTTGTAGAGGGATCTGTTGGAATTCTCCTAGGAGTTCTGTTCTGACCTGGAATGTAGCCTGCTGAGGAGGCCTGAGACTTGCTGTAGAGAGCCGGATGTGAGTTCAAGAGAACCCTATGTGTGTGCTTGTGTGTGTGCGTGTGCGTGTGTGTGTGTGTGTGTGTGCGTGTGTTTGTGTGTGTGTGTGTGTGTGTGTGTGTGCGTGTGTTTGTGTGTGTGTGTGTGTCTGTGTGTGTGTGTATGTGTATGTGTGTAGGGGTAAACCAGCATAAGGCAGGGTAGAGGAGGAGGGTATCTCTTTTATCATGCGTGTCTGGTATTCAGATCCTACAACAGCCCTATTGGCTTGACTGAAAGGAAAGTACTTAACCCACCAGATTGAGACAGAGGCACCAGGGTCATGTTGCTAACTCTCCTTTGTTGAGCTAGAGGAGAGTGACACTGATTGTGGAATGGTGCTTTTACCCACGACTTCAACACAGCCTTCGCTTGCACATGGAATATGTCTAATGCATTGAGCTGCATTCTGTAAGCACCGGTTGCTTGTCTTGTTAGCTAGCTAGAACTCTTTCATTTTCTCTTCAGTAATCTATTCGAGGAATGAGCAAGAGCGATGGATTTGACTGTGCTGCTTTGATCTCTGACTGTGGTTGTATTTTTCTGCCCAGGGTTTAACTGGGCTGTTTAGACATATGTTGGAGGGTCAAAGGGTAGTGGGGACGGGTTGGTAAATCACCCCACAGTGAGGAATGCAGAGATCAAACACTGTGACTGACTGACTGGGGACTAAACACCACTTTGTCTCTGCTATATCAGCACACAGAGAGACAGATGGGTGGCTTCTTGGCTTTCATCACCAGTTAGTTATATAACCTGAACATGAGGAACACCGTACAGCACAATGTACGAATGAGAGTTATAGGTGTTTTTTTTCATTCGCAAAATAATGTGGCTGATGGTTAGAACTTGGGAGTTCTTGGAGTGGGATCAACTCTAGCCTAAATCATTGTTGGTTGGTGATACTTTTGTGGTTTTATTTAATCAGAATGGTTAGATTTTGTGATTAGTTTGTGTTGTTTTGGTTTGAGATTGAGGGGAAACTATTCTGTGCTGCACTGTTGTCTAGGAGAACACTCTTGTCCTGTGCAGTTGAAGTGCTGATAATTCCCTTGCTTTGTTGTTCTTACAACCTGTAGCCTAATCATTGTCCACCAGCTCTGGAAATGTGGCATACTTTTGAGTTAATGTGTGTGTTCATTTGAATGTTTGTGTGTCAAAGGGTGTGAGTTTGTGTATCCCTGTTTGTTTTTATCAGCGAGCTGTACTTGTTGTTCATTCCATGTGATTGTGAATGTAATAACTTATTTGTGTATGTGAGAACGTGATCGTCTTTTTGGTCATGTGAGCGTCTTTGTGGTCATCCACCTGTATGTGTGTGTGTCCATGTGTGGTCATGTCTGTGTGTGTCTCCATACCAGCTGACCGTTTGAAGACGCTCCATCTCTTGTCGTTCCAGTGCCTCGCTCTCAGGGCCTGGCCCAGGACAAAGCAGCCCTGTCCAAGAGGAGCGCTAATGGGGGAGGATCCACCAGCATGACCCTGGGCCGTGGAGCCCACCGAGCCACATCGATCACCAGCAGCCCCGACCACAGCGACCACGCCCTCTCAGCCAGCAGTGACTCAGGCCTGTCCAGCACCTCCCTCTGGACCGACCGACCCCCAGTTCCCATCACCACCAGCACCAGGTCCCAGCAGGGTCCCAGCCGCCAGGAAAAGGCTCAGCTGAAGCGCCTGCTGAGTGGGTTCGGCCTGGAGGAACCCTCCCGAGAGCTTGAGGAGATGTCTGAGTGCGGAGGTGGAGGGCCAGGAGGGGTGGCCTTCCAGAGACTGGTCCAAGTCCAGGTGCATGTCGTCGGAGACCCGCGGCCCCCCAGGGAGAGGGAAACGGACATCCTGGATGACCTGGTCCTCCTGTCGGGTCACGACCTGCACAGTGTGGACAGCCTGGGAACCCTGTCATCGTCCTGCCACAAGAGCAGCCAGAATTCCCTGCTGTCGGATGGCTTTGGCAGCCCCGGGGGAGAGGAGCTCCAGCACCAGCCTCACCACCAGCCCCAGCACCACCACCCAGCCCCTGCAGCCATGGAGGAGTATGAGAGGGCCTATGCTGAGGCCCGGAGGGGCTGTCTGGGCCAAAGGAGTGCTTCGATCTCTGCCTCCACCCCAGCCAGCACTGTTCCCATGCCCAAGCAGCAGGTCTACCTGCAGGGCAGCTACTCCACACACACCTGGGTGCGCCAGCAGCAGATGGTAGCAGCCCATCAATATGCCTACCTGCAGGCCGAGGAGGGTGAGGAAAGGGAGAGGTACCCAGGGGACAACAAGCAGCAGGAGGGAAGCCCACCCAAACCACCAGCCTCTACAGTGCCACAACAAAGCTCCGTGCTGAGGATGGACACTGCTGTCCAGAGAACGGTGATGGCCCTGCCACAAAATCACACTGAGCAGTCTCCTGCGGTCGTCAACAAGAACAAGCGAGACGAGGAGTTCAACTCTTTGACCGTGGACATTGATAACTCCATCGACCAGCTCAACCAGTTGATTATGGACCTGGACCCCACGTTCATGCCGGTCCCCACACACTCCAGCTCGGTCAAGAGGAACGGAGGTACAGGGATGCACGTGAATGGCTCTGCCACCACCACCACCACCGCCACCTCAACAGGCTGCCCCAATGGAGTCAGTCACAGACTCATGGATAACAGTACAGCCCCACTGCAAAGCACACAGCAGTCAGGTAAGACAGACAGCAAGCTCTGGGTGTGGTGGTGGTGGTGTGGTGATATGAATGGTGGTGGTTAGGGATGGGCGATATGGCCAAAATCTCATATCCCGATAAAGGTCATTTCATATCTCGATAACGATACATATTACGATATAGCACATTTTCTGTAAATTCAATTGATTAAATAAGCATGTTTCAAAATATAAAATATGAATGTATAAAATCTAAAAAGTTAAATAGAAAACACTTCAAATATAGTTGCAAACAAAATAAATATAGGCCTAAAATATATATATATATATTTTTGGGGGCCTTGCCTGTTTTGCATGTTATTGTGGCATTAATATGTGTCACATATCAATTTGAATTTGGTAACTTGGGTCGAGTGAAACCCTGTTTCACGACCGTGTAAATTAGGGCCTTGTCTTTTCAGATGTAAGTTGTAACGGCAGCTGTTATCTCCTTCCATCTTCCTGATTCTTTGCCATATGGTGTGCCGCAGGAAAAGCCTCTTGCAACGTCTGAGTCGTGGGTTTGTTTTGAGCACTTGACTGTACTTTTTGTGGGTCTCATCCGTAGACTCTCTCTGTACTGTTTCACATTATTCTTGTGTAGGTGGTAAAATATGTTAGTGGTGTTTGAGCTTGTTGTCGGCACTGGTCTGCGGCATATTTTGCAGTGAACGGTTTCCTGGTTCGTGTCAGAATTTTATACCCAAACCACGTCCATGCGTCCGAAGTTGCCCCTCTTTTAGGTACGAGCTCCGTGTCTCCGTGCTCTGTGTCACATTCACTCTCTTCCATGTTTGTTGGTGTTGCAAATCTCCGCAAAGCGTCGTCCAATTGACGAAAAATATTGCCATATAGAGTGTGATTTGAGACACAACGAAATAAACGATAATGGTGATTCAATAATAGTACTGGTGGTAATGATAGCGGTGGTGGTGGAAATGTAACGCAACCTCTGCAAATAGCAAAGCTTCATAAACAATGGTGGGGGTAGGAAATCAATGAGACAGTCAGATTTGGTAAAACATCTGTTCTGGGAGAACTTCAACATGAAATCCTCACTTCTCTTAAAACATAGTGTTAACTTTACCAAAACACACTTTTGCTCTCTCTCCCACCTGGAGGGCTGTTTGCCAGTGTAAATAGCAGGGTTCCTGACAGCTTTTCAGATGTTTTCAGCTTGTTTTTGAGTCAGAGGGCATTGTCGAGGCTTGTCTGTGTACAGCTATCTCACTCAGGAATCAGAGGGAGAGAGAGGGCTGTCATCAGGTCTGTAGATCTAGGCTCACACATCTCTAGAACATTCATGCATGTGGGACACTATACGTTCCTCACACGTTCTCAGGCCCTACTTGTCATTTGCTCACTGAAGCTGCTTTTATCAGTAGAAACACCAGCTTGATTTTTCTTGTCTTCATGTTAAAGGGAATATTCCAGCTGTCGGTGTCAGCAGGTCCCCTTGTTATCCATCTAAAATAATTTAAAAAGAAGTGGAGGAATATTCTATGTTTTGAACATTGCAATAGTTTTCCACAAAAAAAAAACCTTGCCTTATCTTTAGTTCAGATGCCAAATATTTCCCTCTGGAAGTCTGGATATTATATTGGTCTATTATGCCCTTGTTCATGGACATAAACGTTGATTCTGAAACACTGTGCCAAAGAATCCTAGGAGTGTTCAGTGCTTATCAGTGACTGAAAAGTAGCCTACGTCTCCCACCAGCTTTGGACCTTAGACGTTCACTGTAGAAAAGGCCCATGGAGTTGGTGGAATACTCCTTTAATTCATTGCCATTCACTCAGCTGGGCCAGGGGCGCTTTAATTAGATCAGGTGGAAATGTCCGACAGATCTCAACTCCATAAAAGGAGGAAATTGCCATCGCCTGATCTCGCTGCTTTCTCTTCCTTAACTCCATCTGATCCAGAAGTTCTGTGCTTCCATGAATCAACCACAGACTACTCAGTAAATATGCCACTTTATGGTTAAAGGAATTCCTGCCTCAGTCTCATCCATTCCTCTGTCACCTGACACGTGACCACCTGTTCACCTTCACTGTCAGTCATCCTACCTGTCCAGCTACCCACACAGATTCCACTAATCTTTCATTCACGGTATTTTGGTCTGTAATCTGAAACCAGCTAATTTCACTATCTCACTTTTGTTTGTTTCCCTCTATTAGGGATATCTACAGTATCTTGCAGAACTATTCAAATGTACAGATTTAATCTTACGCACTTACTAAAACCACAAATATTTTGTATGTTTTCATTTCACCAAACTTGGCCGTGTTTTCTCAGTTGTTGAACTTGTGAATGTTGATGACTCAAGTACAAGCATGCAGTGCAGTTCATTGGCTCTGGAACTGTGGTCCACCATTTTGTTTCTACCTGGAGTAAGTGAGTGCGGTCTGGCTGTCAGTAGAGTGTGAATGACATTAAGGTATGTACCTGGAGCAGCCAGGGGGCACATAAAGAGGTTAGCGCAGGGCTCTGGAATTTCCAAGAGAGGAACAAGTGTGCCTGCCTGGAGGCATCGCATTTTCCATCCGATTTCAGAGACTTGTACCTGTCTGTGCATATCCGGTACATACAGTGGAACATCCAGACTGACACACAGCACAGTACAGAAACACGCTGTGTTTGGCTTATTTACAAAAAGGCCATATACAGATGTAGCACCTTAATTTGATCACTCTTGTTGCTGAGAATTGTTCCGCACAGCAGGAAATGCAAACGTAGTGTATTTGAGCTTTAAAAAGGATTCTAAACTTTGTGATTTCCGCTTTGAAATTTCAGACTTGATTTGCCCTAATGAAAAATGTATCAACCCCTACAGAAATGTCAATTAATTATAATCCACATAATAATTCACATTTCCTGTTGCTGAATTAGGATTTTCCTGCTGTAGCAAACTGGATGAAATTATGATCCTATATCTGTATATTGAGTTGGTTTAGAGTAGACACATAAACACATAAATAATAATGTAGTAACTAAAAAAGTGTTAAACAAATCCAAATATATTTTATATTTAAGATTCTTCAAAGTAGCCACGCTTTGCCTTGATGACAGCTTTGCACACTCCTAGCATTCTCTCAACCAACTACACCTGGAATGCTTTTCCAATAGTCTTGAAGGAATTCCCACATATGCTGAGCACTTGTTGGCTGCTTTTCCTTCACTCTGCGGTCCAACTCATCCCAGACCATCTCAATTGGGTTGAGGTTGGATGATTGTGGAGGCCAGGTCATCTGATGCAGCACTCAATCACTCTCCTTCTTGGTCAAATAGCCCTTACACAGCCTGGAGGTGTGTTGGGTCATTGTCCTATTGAAAACAAATGATAGTCCCACTAAGCGCAAACCAGATGGGATGCAGAATGCTGTGGTAGCCATACTGGTTAAGTGTGCCTTGAATTGTGAATAAATCACTGACAGTGTCACCAGCAAAGCACCATCACACCTACTCCTCCATGCTTCACGGTGGGACCCACACATGCGGAGATCATCCGTTCATCTACTCTGCATCTCACAAAGACATGGCAGTTGGAACCAAAAATCGCAAATTTGGACTGAGTAGTGGTTTCTTTGCAGCAATTCGACTATGAAGGCCTGATTCACGTGTCTGTTACTTGAACTCCGTGAAGCATTTATTTGGGCTGCAATTTCTGAGGTTGGTAACTCTAATGAACTTATCCTCTGCAGCAGAGTTAACTCTGGGTCTTTCTTTCCTGTGGCGGTCCTCATGAGAGCCAGTTTCATCATAACGCTTGATCGTTTTTGTGACTGCACTTGAAGAAATGTTCAAAGTTCTTCAAATTTTCCAAATTGACTGACCTTCATGTCTTAAAGTAATGATTTACTGTGGTTTCTCTTTGCTTATTTGAGCTGTTCTTGCCATAATATGGACTTGGTCTTTTACCAAATAGGGCTATCTTCTGTATACCACCCCTACCTTGTCACAACACAACTGATTGGCGCAAACACATGAAGAAGGAAAGAAATTCCACAAACTTTTAACAAGGCACAGCTGTTAATTGAAATGCATTCCAACAACCTCATGAAGCTTGTTGAGATAAATGTTTTATTTTTATTTAACTAGGCAAGTCAGTTAAGAACAAATTCTTATTTACAATGACGGCCTACAGTGGCCAAACTCTGACGACGCTGGGCCAATTGTGCGCCGCCCTATGGGACTTCCAATCACGGCTGGTTGTGATACAGCCTGGTATTTAGTGACACCTCTAGGACTGAGATGCAGTGCCTTAGACCTCTGCGCCACTCGGGAGCCCCAAATACCAAGAATGCCAATAGTGTGCAAAGCCGTCATCAAGGCAAAGGGTGACTTCTTTGAAGAATTTTAAATACAAAATATATTTGGATTTGTTGTTACTTTTTTGGTCACTACATTATTCCATATGTGTTATTTCACAGTTTTGATGTCTTCACTATTCTACAATGTAGAAAATAGCAAAAATAAAGAAAAACCCTAGAATAAGTAGATGGGTCCAAATTTGAGATTTTTACTGTATGAGTACACACGACTTGGAAAGGTACCTCTGTTATGCTAATGTTTTACATCTTTGGGCAAAATCACAAATTGTATCTTGACAGACCGATATGCCTGCTGTAGCTATAGATAACATGTGTAGAGCAGCTGTATAGAAGACATACACAAACACTGGCACACTCATAAACACTCCACATAAAACTTTCTGAACATTACAAGCAAACTCACTCTACGACACAGCTACGACACAGTACAACTTAAGCCCAATTATAAATACATGAATAGAGTTGTGATTTGACTCCTTTTCTTTGTTGAAATAGGCTAAGTACTGTCGTACTTCAAATCAAATCAAAATGGATTTGTCACATGCTCCAAATACAATGGGATTAGACTTAACCGTGAAATGCTTGCTGACAAGCCCTTACCAACGATGCAGGGTAAAAAAATAATAAGAAAAGAACAACAGTTACACAAGAGGAATTAAATACACAAGAATGTAGCAATACATTCCAGATCAATGTGCAGAGGTATGAGGTATTTGAGGTAGTTATTTGCGAAAGTTTTCATCCCCCATGGCATTTTGCCTATTTTGTTGCCTTACAACCTGGAATCATTTGATTTACACAACATGCCTACCACTTTGAAGATGCAAAATATTTTTTATTGTGAAAAACGAGAAATAATATATTTAAAAAAAACTGATAACTGGAGCGTGCATAACCATTCACCCCCCCCCCCCCCCAAAGTCAATACTTTGTAGAGCCACCTTCTGCAGTAATTACAGCTGCAAGTGTCTTGAGGTATGACTCAATAAGCTTGGCACATCTAGCCACTGGGATTTTTGCCCATTCTTCAAGTCAAAACTGCTCCAGCTCCTTCAAGATGGATGGGTTCCGCTCGTGCACAGAAATCTTTAAGTCATACCACAGATTCTCAATTGGATTGAGGTCTGTGCTTTGACTAGACCATTCCAATACATTTAAATGTTTCCCCTTAAACCACCCGAGTGTTGCTTTAGCAGTATGCTTAGGGTCATTGTCCCGCTGGAAGGTGAACCTCCGTCCCAGTCTCAAATCTCTGGAAGACTGAAACAGGTTTCCCTCAAGAATTTTCCTGTATTTAGCACCATCCTTAAATTCTGACCAGTTACCCAGTCCCTGCCGATGAAAAACATCCCCACAGCATAATGCTGCCACCACCATGCTTCACTTTGGGGATGGTGTTCTCAGGGTGATAAGAGGTGTTGTGTTTGTGCCAGACATAGCATTTTCCTTGACGGCCAAAAATCTCACTTTTAGTTTCTTATAACCAGAGCACCTTCTTCCATATGTTTGGGGAGTCTCCCACATGCCTTTTGGCAAACACCAAATGTGTTTGCTTATTTTTCCGTAAAGCCCAGCTCTGCGGAGTATATGACTTAAAGTGGTCCTATGGACAGATACTCCAATCTCCACTGTGGAGCTTTACAGCTCCTTCAGGGTTATCTTTGGTCTCTTTTTATCCTCTCTGATTAATAACCTCCTTGACTGGTCTGTGAGTTTTGGTGGGCGGCCCTCTCTTGGCAGGTTTGTTGTGGTGCCATATTCTTTCCATTTTTTAATTATGGATTTAATGGTGCTTTGTGGGATGTTCAAAGTTTCAGATATTTTTTATAACCCATCCCTGATCTTTACTTCTCCACAACTTTGTATCTGACCTGTTTGGAGAGCATCTTGGTCTTTATGGTGTGACTTGCTTGCTGGTGCCGCTTGCTTAGTGGTGTTGCAGACTCTGGGGCCTTTCAGAACAGGTGTATATATACTGAGATCATGTGACAGATCATGTAACACTTAGATTGCACACAGGTGGACTTTATTCAACTAATTATGTGACTTCTGAAGGTAATTGGTTGCACCAGATCTTATTTAGGGGCTTCATAGCAAAGGGGATGAATACATATAAATGCACCACTTTTTTGTTTGCTGTTTTAAAGAATTTTTGGAAACTACAGCAATTTGGACTATTTTGTGTTTGTCATTACACGAAATCCAAATAAAAATCCATTCAAATGACAGGTTGTAGGAAAAACGACCAAGGGGGATGAATACTTTTGCAAGGCACTGTACGTACATGAAGGCAGGGTAATCTGACTAGGCAGCAGGATAGATAATAATAATAATAAGAGTAAAATAAAGAGTAGCAGCAGCAAATCACCTTTTTTACTTACGGGCCCTTCCCAACAATGCAGAAAGAAAGAAAATAGAGAAATAATACAACAACATTTACTGAGTGGATAACATAACCCTAACCCAAATCATGATATCATCCTTGGAACGTATGTTATGTCTCTACAAAGTGACGTCTCCCAAAAACAGAAAAAGATAGCAACACCCCAAAAATGACCGCGTTTACAAGCCAAAGGGCAATGAAGACATCCCACCTAAGATAGGGCGTTAGAGAGGTGGTAGTGAGAGTGTTATTAGCAGTGTTAGTCTCTCACATGGTAATGAGATCGCCATTCATTCAGATCCCTCTCAATGAGCTCAAGTCCCCATGATGCCTCCTTAGGGACCATACACTCTGCACCAAATGTTGATTTGACGACATATTTGCCAGAATCAATTTGCAAATTTCAGACGGCACTCTGGTCAGAGGTGTACCTTAGACCGCTCTCGGCCAGCAAACGCTACCAGTGTGTGTCCCCACAAACCCACCCACCCACAGCAGAGACAAACAGAGACAAACTTCCAGTCGAAGCTCGTATCCACTTCAAGACCCTGGTGCTTGCCTACGGAGCTGCAAGGGAAACTGTCCCTTCCTACCGTTAGGCTATGCTCAAACCCAGCACCCCAACCTGAACACTCCGTTTTGCCACTTCTGGACTCTTGGCCCTCCCACCCCTACAGGGGTTCAGCTCCTGCACAGCCTAGTCAAATATCTTCTCTGTCCTGGCACCCTAATGGTGGAACAAGCTTTCTCCTAACGTCAGGACAGTGGAGGTTCTGCCCATCTTCTGAAAATGCCTGAAGCCCTACCTCTTCAAAGAGTATCTTAAATAACCTACTAGTACTGACTTTGCTGATGGAAAATCTACTTACTACGACTGTATGTGGTTGTCCCACCTAGCTATCTTGAGATGCATGCACAAATTGTAAGTCGCTCTGGATAAGAACATGTGCTAAATGTAAAGGTACTAAGGCACAGGCATGCCGAGCCTGACTGAAATATACTGGTTTAGAAAAACAGACACACATTTAAAAACAAAAATGCTGACTAAGAAAAATATGCAAATGAAGTCCAAAATAACACACAATGACAGTCACAACAACCTACACGCACACGCACACACCAACACACACACCTCCTCCGGCTGTGCCCTCAGAGAATGTGTGTGTGTGTGTGTGCGTGTGCGTGTGTGTGTAATCATCCTGTGCATTAGTACAGTCGTGGCCAAAAGTTTTGAGAATGACACAAATATTAATTTTCACAAAGTCTGCTGCCTCAGCTTGAATGATGGCAATTTGCATATACTCCAGAATGTTATGAAGAGTGATCAGATGAATTGCAAATAATTGCATAAGTCTCTCTTTGCCATGCAAATGAACTGAATCCCCCCAAAACATTTGCAATGCATTTCAGCCCTGCCAAAAAAGGACCAGCTGACATCATGTCAGTGATTCTCTCGTTAACACAGGTGTGAGTGTTGACGAGGACAAGGCTGGAGATCACTCTGTCATGCTGATTGAGTTCGAATAACAGACTGAAAGCTTCAAAGGGAGGGTGGTTGCTTGGAATCGTTGTTCTTCCTCTGTCAACCATGGTTACCTGCAAGGAAACACGTGCCGTCATCATTGCTTTGTACAAAAAGGGCTTCACAGGCAAGGATATTGCTGCCAGTAAGATTGCACATAAAACAACCATTAATCGAATCATCAAGAACTTCAAGGAGAGCGGTTCAATTGTTGTGAAGAAGGCTTCAGGGCACCCAAGAAAGTCCAGCAAGCGTCAGGACTGTCTCCTAAAGTTGATTCAGCTGCGGGATCGGGGAACCAGCAGTACAGAGCTTGCTCAGGAATGGCAGCAGGCAGGTATGAGTGCATCTGCACACACAGTGAGGCGACGACTTTTGGAGGATGGCCTGGTTTCAAGAACGGCAGAAAAGAAGCCACTTCTCTCCAGGAAAAACATCAGGGACAGACTGATATTCTGCAAAGGGTACAGGGATTGGACTGTTGAGGACTGGGGAAAGTAATTTTCTCTGATTAATCCCCTTTCCGATTGTTTGAGCCATCCGGAAAAAAGCGTGTCCGGAGATGACAAGGTGAAGCATCCTGAGACCATTCATGTGTGGAGTTGCTTCTCAGCCAAGGGAGTGGGCTCACTCACAATTTTGCCTAAGAACACAGCCATTAATAAAGAATGGTACCAACACACCCTCCAAGAGCAACGTCTCCCAACCATTCAGGAACAGTTTGGTGATGAACAATGCCTTTTCCAGCATGATGGAGCACCTTGCCATAAGGCAAAAGCGATAACTAAGTGGCTCGGGGAACAAAACATCGATATTTTGGGTCCATGGCCAGGAAATTCCCCAGAACTTAATCCCATTGAGAACTTGTGGTCAATCCTCAAGAGGCGGGTGGACAAACAAAAACCCACAAATTCTGACAAACTCCAAGCATTGATTATGCAAGAATGGGCTGTGGCCCAGAAGTTAATTGACAGCATGCCTGGGCGGATTGCAGATGTCTTGTAAAAGAAGGGTCAACACTGCAAATATTGACTCTTTGCATCAACTTCATGTAATTGTCAATAAAAGCCTTTGACACTTATGACATGCTTGTAAATATACTTCAGTATTCCATAGTAACATCTGACAAAAATATCTAAAGACACTTAAGCAGCAAACTTTGTGGAAATTAATATTTGTGTCATTCTCAAAACTTTTGGCCACAACTGTACATCTCCACATTAACATTCCTCATGGCTATAGGATGACAGGGCTTTCTGGGAGGCCTTAAATTAGCACCCCGGTGCTGAGTGGAGGGTCACCCCAGGCCGTCACAAGTCTGCCCCCCACCTCACATCTCCCCTCGGTCCTCAGCTGTCCACTCACAATGACACAGACACTAGTACTAAACTATACTCAATATGATGCCAGTTGAAGGTATTGGAGAGGTATAACAACTCCTAGAGAGTGTAATCAAGAAGTTAGAGCCAGAAGTCTTTAGTATGATATTGCTTCACACATTGCATGTCACTAACATCGCTTAAAGGGTTGACATTCTTCAGAAGCATGTATTTCCTATAGACTTGAGGTGGTAGTGCTCTCTGGGTAGTTCAGCATCAATGGCTAGTTCTCACCCTCCGTTCTGTTTCTTTGTGTGTCTGAGCAGCCGTCCCATCATCCATTGGTGATGTCAGAGTGGACGCCATGCAGAGTCTGAGTCGGCAGGTCAGTGATGTCACAGATCACCCAGGGTTCTGTGGCTCAGGTTGGGGTGTGCAGGAAGACTACAGGAGCACACAGACCTACTCACCCTGCGTACCTCACACACAGGTACCTGAACATACTGAAACCCTGACTCGCTGACTCCCAATGTCTGTCATTACCTTGTAGTTTAGAACAGACCATACAGAATATAGTTCTACATAGAGCTATGGCTATATGGAACGCAAGCAGTAGAATCCGATTTTAAAAACTGATAAAAATACACCTTATGGAACAGCGGGGACTGTGAAGAGACACACACACAGGCACAGACTCACATACACATGATAAGACACGCACTCTACCCACATGTACACATAGATGTTGTATTGTAAATATGTGATAGTTGAGTAGTGGTCTGAGGGAACACACTTAATGTGTTCCCTTTCACTTTGTGAAAAGTGTTATGAAATGTAATGTCATGTAATATTTTAAATGGCCTTGCTTGTCATGATGTGCACAATTAAGTGCTGTGTTTTGCTGTGTACCATTTTTGCTATGTAAAATGTTGTGATGTTCACGCATGTTTTTGCTGTGTGTGTGTTTCAGCATGGCATGCTATTTAGGAGTGACAGTGTGGACTACAGAGCTCAAGGTCCAGAGATGGACAGCGGAGTGGAGGCTGGTAGTGACATGACTCCTCCTACTCCTGCCTTCCCCATCTCTCCCCCTACACCTTATGGTAAGAGCCTCCTTCATTGTCTTGGGCCTCTTTTCAAAGGTGTGTGTGTGATTGCATATGATCGTGCTTGTGATCATTGCTGAATGACTGCATTCTAAACCTAATCTCTTCTTCTATCTTTCCACAGTGAAAAACATGCCGGAATTCCCTCACCTGAGGCAATCTCCATCTCCCAGCATGCAATCCTTTGGAGTTTACAGGATGGAGCAAGGTAGGTCATTGTTGTGTGTATCGCAGCACTAACATTCTCATGAATTAATTCTTCATTCAAGTGAAGTGAGATAAATGTTTAAATATATTCCATAATTCAATGGTCTGGTAAGACGAGGGGCGGCGGTGTGTGTCTATTTGTCAATAACAGCTGGTGCGCGATGTCCAATATTAAAGAAGTCTCGAGGTATTGCTCGCCTGAGGTAGAGTACTTAATGATAACCTGTAAACCATGCTATCTACCAAGAGAGTTATCATCTATATTATTTGTAGTTGTCTTTTTACCACCCCAAACCGATGCTGGCACTAAGACCGCACTCAATGAGGTGTATAAGGCCATAAACAAACAAGAAAATGCTCATCCAGAAGCGGCGCTCCTAGCGGCCCGGGGACTTTAAAGCAGGCCATCTTAAATCCGTTTTACCTCATTTCTGCCAGCAGTTCACATATGTAACCAGAGGAGAAAAAAACTCACCTTTAGACCACCTTCACTTCACACACATAATTCTGCCTTTATTCTGACCATAATTTCTGCTTACAAGCAGAAACTAAAGTATGAAAGTATGAAAGTTACTCACTCAATACGCTACAGGACTGTTTTGCTAGCACAGACTGGAATATGTTCCGGGGTTCATGCAATGGCATTGGGGAGTATACCACCTCAGTCACTGGCTTCATCAATAAGTGCATCAACGACATCATCCCCACACTGACTATACATACATTTGCCAACCGGAAGCCAAGGATTACAAGCAACATCTTCACCGAACTAAAGGCTAGAACCGCTGCTTTCATAAGTAGGCGCTACAGAGGGTAATGCGTACGGCCCAGTACATCACTGGGGCCACTCTTCCTGCCATCCAGGACCTATATACTAGACGGTGTCAGAGGGCCCAAAAAATTGGCAAAGACCCCAGTCATAAACTGTTCTCTCTGCTACTGCACGGCAAGCGATATCGGAGCTCCAAGTCTAGGACAAAAAGGCTCCTTAACAGCTTCCACCTCCAAGCCATAAGACTGCTGAACAATTCATCAAATGGCCACCCCCCCACCCCCTCCGCTGCTGCTCGCTGTTTGTTGTCTACGTATTCTCACTTTACCCCTACCTCCATGTACAAATTACCTCGACTGGCCTGTACCCCCACACATTGACTTGGTACCAGTACCCCATGTATATAGCCTCGTTATTGGTATTTATTGTATTACTTTTATTTTTATTTACTTTAGTTTATTTAGTAAATATTTTCTTAACTCTATTTCTTTAACTGCATTTTTGGTTAAGGGCCTGTAACTAAGCATTTCACAGTAAGGTGTACGTACACCTGTTGTATTCGGCGCATGTGACTAATACAATTTGATTTGATTACAGCAGTACTCAAAATATACTTTTTTACAGAACAATCCGTAGAAATACCACTAGTCTCCACATAAAGTGAATGGATATATTGAAATGTCAGGCCATTGAGGGGAATGTATCATGTGGCACTTGACCTTTGACAAAGCCATTTGATTGGAGGAGTCACACGATAGGACAGTGGAACAATGGATTTGTGGTCTGTGTAGGGAAGTGGAGACATTAGAAGTGAAGGAGTCTATTCCACTCATTCTCTCTCATCCTCCTCTCCCTCTTTACTTCATCTCTCACTCTATTAAAGACAGAAAGTGGGTGTCAGAGAAAGAGAGTGAGTGAGAGAAATAGCTCTAGGAGACAGATCCCAGTGATGAGGGTTTGAATTCAAGTAAGTGGTTTACGTGTGTTCATTGTTCATCACTGCTTTTAACTATCATGAGAACTTCTCTCGGAATGTAATCGACCATAGCCCTTTAGGTGTACATTATGTTTATGTGTTTATATCTGGTTGTCTTTGTTTTTCCTGTGGTATTGCACCATTGCTGGTCACTTTTCCATAACGAATGTATGATCCCTGCCTGTAGTTGGGGATTTTGTGGTGGTTGGAGGCAGTGCACTAAACAAAGCCTTCTCATGGACTGCCTCCTTTCCCTGGGGGTTCCATACAAGTCTCTTTCCTCCCATGGTCGGTTTGGAGAACGTCTGTGTGGTTTCAGTACTGAAAAGAAACCGTTTTTTTTATAGCACATAGTGGCGAAGCCTTGAATGACTAAAACAGTAAAACATGTTGTTTGTGCATAGCCTTGTTGTGGTCTTAGATTTTTCTCAGTGGTGGAACACGCCCAGTTATAAATGTGGTTGTTCTCAGAGATTGGGATGTCTTGGTTTATCATCTACTGGCATACATCTTAAACCATTCTTTTAGAGTATAGAGACATAATCAGACATGGCATAGGTCCCTTCTGTGGTTCCCTCCCTCCGAAACAAGTCATAAAGAGGGTTTTTGTTCCAAATCCAGTTGAGTAGTTGGCAGAGTTTTGTCATCCTGTTGTGGCTGTGGGTCATTGGTGAGGCATGACAGTGATGATATCAGAGGTTACACTCACACACACAAAGTGAGACTCATAGAGGTGACCTTCATGTTCATCTCTTTGTCCCTCTTTGACCCCCACCAGCCTGTTGTCATGGTGATCTGTGTCAGAGGGGTTGTGAGAGTGACAGCACCCCCAGACTGATCTGTGGCCCCACTGTGCCCACTTTGCCCAAGCACGCACCGTGTATAGAATCACCGCATTCAGACATGCCATGTAACCATGGTTATGCAGGGTTGAGGAATCGGGGGGCTCAAAAACTATTTTCTTTCCCCAGTGAAAGTACCTCTGTGTCAAAAGAAGGGTCGAGGGACAAAAAGAAACCAGTACCCCTCTCTCTCGTTTCGTTGTCTGCCTTGTCCTCCACATTCCCATAGAGGTAACTGGGAACCCATGGAAACATCAGTCAATCACTGAGCTGCATGGAATCTGTGGACTGGAAACATGTGGATTCAGGTTCTGGGGGCAGGCACATTTGTATTACATTTTTAATTCACCTTTATTTAACCAGGTAGGCCAGTTGAGAAAAAATTCTCATTTACAACTGCGACCTGGCAAAGATAAAGCAAAGCAGTGCGACAAAAACTACAACACAGAGTTACACATAAACAAATGTACACATTAGAAAAATCTATGTACAGTGTGTGCAAATATAGAAGAGTAGGGAGGTAAGGCGAAATAATTACAAATTAGCATTAACACTGGAGTGATAGATGTGCAGATGAAGATGTGCAAGAGGTGCAAAGACCAAGAGGTAAGTAACAATAGGGGGATGAAGTAGTTGGGTGTGCTATTTACAGATTAGCTGTGTACAGGTTCAGTGATGGGTAAGATGCTCTGACAGCTAATGCTTAAAGTTAGAGAGGGAGATATGAATCCAGCTTCAGAGATTTTTGCAATTCGTTCCAATCATTGGCAGCAGAGAACTGGAAGGAAAGTAGGCCAAAGGAAGTGTTGGCTTTGGGGATGACCAGTTAAATACCTGCTGGAGCGCGTGCTACGGGTGGGTTTTGCTATGGTGACCAGTGAACTGAGATAAGGCGGGGCTTTACCTAGCAAAGACCTATAGATGTCCTGGAGCCAGTGGGGTTGGCAACAAATATGTAGTGAGGGCCAGCCAACGAGAGCATACAGGTCGCAGTGGTGGGTGGTATATGGGGCTTTGGTGACAAAACGGATGGCACTGTGATAGTCTGCATCCAGTTTGCTGAATAGAGTGTTGGAGGCTATTTTGTGAATGATATTGCCAAAGTCAAGGATCGGTAGGATAGTCAGTTTTACGAGGGTATGTTTGGCAGCATGAGTGAAGGACACTTTTTTGCTATATAGGAAGCTGATTCTAGATTTAATTTTGGATTGGAGATGCTTAATGTGAGTCTGGAAGGAGAGTTTACAGTTTAACCAGTCACCTAGGTATTTGTAGTTGTCCACATATTCTACGTCAGAACCGTCCTGAGTAGTGATGCTAGTCGGGCGGGAGGGTGCAGGCAGCAATCGGTTGAAGAGCATGCACTTAGTTTTACTAGCACACACTGAACTTTATCTGAGAAGTAGTTGGTGAACCAGGTGAGTCAGTCATTTGAGAAGCCAAGTCTATTGAGTCTGCCGATAAGAATGCGATGATTGACAGAGTCGAAAGCCTTCGCCAGGTGGATGAAGACGGCTGCACGGTACTGTCTTTTATCGATGGCGGTTATGATATAGTTTCGGACCTTGAGCGTGGCTGAGGTGCACCAATGACCAGCTCGGAAACCAGATTGCGGAGAAGGTACGGTGGGATTCAAGATGGTCGGTGACCTGTTTGTTAACTTGGCTTTCGAAGATTTAAAAAATCAGGGCAGGATGGATTTAGGTCTATAACAGTTTGGGTCTAGAGTGTCTCCCCCTTTGAGTAGGGGGATGACCGCGGCAGCTTTCCAATCTTTGGGGATCTCAGATGATATGAAAGAGAGGTTGAATAGGCTAGTAATAGGGGTTGCAACAGAATGTCTAGCCCAGCTGAATTGTTGGGATCCAGATTTTGCAGCTCTTTCAGAACATCAGCTGTCTGGATTTGGGTGAAGGGGAAGCGGGGGGGGGGGGGGGGGGGGGGGGGGGGGGGGGTGCAAGTTGCTGCAAGGGGTGCTGAGATGTTGGCCGGGGTAGGGGTAACCAGGTGGAAAGCATGGCCAGTCGTAGATAAATGCTTATTGAAATGATCGATTATCGTAGATGTATCGGTGGTGACTGTGTTTCTTATCCTCAGTGCAGTGGGCTGCTGGGAGGAGGTGCTCATATTCTCCATGGACTTTACAGTGTCCCAGAACCCTTTGGAGTTAGTGCTACAGGATGCAAATGTCTGTTTGAAAAAGCTAGCCGTAGCTTTCCTAACTGACTGAGTATATTGGTTCCTGACTTCCCTGAAAAGTTGCATATCACGGGGGCTATTCGATGCTAATGCAGAACGCCACAGGATGTTTTTGTGCTGGTCAAGTGCAGTCAAGTCTGCGGTGAACCAAGGGCTATATCTGTTCTTAGTTCTACATTTTTTGAATGGGGCATGCTTATTTAAGGTGAGTAAGCACTTGGAAAGCACCATGGTGAGGAAAGCACTTTTAAAGAGCAACCAGGCATCCTCTACTGATGGGATGAGGTCAATATCCTTCCAGGATACCCGGGCCAATCGATTAGAAAGGCCTGCTTGTTTAAGTGTTTTAGGGAGTGTTTGACAGTGATGAGGGGTGGTCGTTTGACCGAGTAGCCATTACGGACGCAGGCAATGAGGCAAAAATCGCTGAGATCCTGGTTGAAGACAGCAGAGGTGTATTTAGAGGGCAAGTTGGTCAGGATGATATCTAAGAGAGTGCCCATGGTTACGGATTTAGGGTTGTACCTGGTACCTTGATAATTTGTGTGAGATTGAGGACATCTAGTTTAGATTGTAGGACGGCCGGGGTGTTAAGCATGTCCCAGTTTATGTCACCTAACAGTACAAACTCTGAAGGTAGAAATAGAATGAATAGAACGGGTGTTCCAATTGATGTCAATGACGGCATAATGGCTGGAATGGCAGCCATTGCAGGTGAACCCATAAGAGCAAAGAAGAGAGTAAAAGCAGGAAGTTAAAGAAGGAAGTGTAGCCATCAATATGTGCTGTGATTTGTTGATTCAACTCAACTGACATTACAAAAAATGCATTCCATTGCATTAGCCACATCAGTTAACATCTTTTGAATGAACATTGTACATTACCATGTTAATTACTGCATCACAATACCAGGAAGCCATTGCGAGTGTACCAATGAGTTTACCAGTCAAATTTCTATGGCTAGACACCTGTCAGGGTTTCCAGAGCTATGATTGATTAAATAAAAGCTTTACTCAATTATGTCTGGGGACTTTTAATTTCTGCTTGAATGAATTAGTCTGATTTGTTGACTCAGTGCCACTGCCTGCCAGGCAGCAGTAAGGCCTGCCAGGGAGAGTAATCTGCTCCGTACTGAACAGATCGATGAATGGCTGCTGTACTGTTGAGCTAGAAGCAGACTGACTTACTGACTGACTGATTGGAGAATTATTTAACTAACACCACTGCTGACTGCTCTGTTTGGTATTGGATATATTCTATTATACTGCACCTGGGGTGAGAGCGCTTTTATTTGACTGAAATTATTAAGGTAATGATTAAGAGTTTAGGCATTTTTGCCCAGTTTTTGTTCATGTGATATCCAGATGTTTTGGAGAAATTTAATCTGTATTTCTTTTGGAGTGTTGGTCAATAGACGGTCTGAAACAAGCAAATAAGAAAAGGCTAATGTTAAATAAGGCAGTGTCAGAGGACGGCCCTAAAAATCTCCAACTCTAGGCCACCTTTACTCCACACACAGAGACACGTACAAAGCTCTCCCTCGCCCTCCATTTGGCAAATCTGACCATCACTCTATCCTCCTGATTCCTGCTTACAAGCAAAAACTAAAGCAGGAAGTACCAGTGACTCGCTCAATAGGGAAGTGGTCAGGTGTAGCAGATGCTAAGCTACAGGACTGTTTTGCTATCACATACTGGAATATGTTGAGGACTACACCACATCAGTCACTGGCTTCATCAATAAGTGCATCAATGACGTTGTCCCCACAGTGACCGTACGTACATACACCAACCAGAAGCCATGGATTACAGGCAACATCCGCACTGAGCTAAAGGCTAGAGCTGTCACTTTCAAGGAGAAGGACTCTAACCCAGATGCTTATAAGAAATCCCGCTATGCCCTCCGACGAACCATCAGGCAAAGCGTCAATACAGGACTAAGATTGAATCCTACTACACTGGCTCCAAAGCTTGTCGGATGTGGCAGGACTGGCAAACTATTACAGACTACAAAGAGAAGCACAGCCACGGGCTTCCCAGTGACACAAGCCTACCAGATGAGCTAAATGACTTCTACTTCTGTAACCATGAAGTGCTTTGAAAGGCTGGTCATGGCTTACATCAACACCATTATCACAGAAACCCTAGACCCACCGCAATTTGCATACCGCCCCAACAGATCCACAGGTGACGCAATCTCTATGGCACGCCACACTGCCCTTTCCCACCTGGACAAAAGGAACAACTACATGAGAATGCTATTCATTGACTACAGCTCAGCGTTCACACCATAGTGCCTTTAAAGCTCATCATTAAGCTAAGGACCCTGGGACTACACACCTCCCTCTACAACTGGATCCTGGACTTCCTGACAGGCCGCCCCCAGGTGCTAAGGGTAGGTAACAACACATCTTCCACATTGATCCTCAACACGGGGGCCCCTCAGGGGTGCGTGCTCAGTCCCCTACTGTACTCCCCTGTTCACCCCTAATGTACTCCCTGTTCACACACCCTCCCTGTTCACTGCAAGGCCAAACACGACTCCAGCACTATCATTAAGTTTGCAGACGACACAACAGTGGTAGGCCTGATCATCGACAATGATGAGACATCCTATAAGATGGAGATCAGAGACCTGGCCGTGTGGTGCCAGAATAACAACCTCTCCCTCAACGTGATCAAGACAAAGGAGATGATTGTGGACTACAGAAAAAGGAGGGCCGAGCACGCCTCCATTCTCATCGACAGGGCTATAGTGGAGCAGGTTGAGAGCTTCCAGTTCCTTGGTGTCCACATCACAAACGAACTACCATGATCCAAACACACCAAAACAGTTGTGAAGAGGGCACTACCATGCCTATTCCCCCTCAGGAGACTGAACAGATTTGTTATGGGTCCTCAGTCCTCAGATCCTCAAAAATGTCTACAGCTGAACAATCAAGAGCATCCTGAATGGTTGCATCACCACCTGGTATAGCAACTACTCGGCCTCCGACCGCAAGGCACTACAGAGGGTAGTGTGTACGGCCCAGTACATCACTGGGGCCAAGCTTCCTGCCATCCAGGACCTCTATACCCGGCAGTGTCAGGACGGCCCTAAAAATCTCCAAAGACCCCAACCACCCTTGTCATAGACTGTTCTCTCTGCTACTGCACGGCAAGCGGTACCGGAGCGCCAAGTCTAGGCCTAAAAGGATTCTTATCAGTTTCTACCCCAAGCCATAAAACTCCTTAAGAAGAGCTAATCAAATGGCTACCCAGACTATTTGTTATTTTTCCATTTTCTTCTTTCTTCTGCATTGTTGGTTAAGGGCTTGTAAGTAAGAATTTCATGGTTGTATTCAGCGTATGTGAAATATGTTTAGTGCATTCTAGCCCTAGTCCTTGAATGTATTTATCCAATATGTGTCATTTGTCATGTATGCCCTCTCACACCCCCACAGAGCCTCATGGTTACTTAGAGATGATTGGTCACCTTCCCCAGTCCACAGATGAGGGCCTACCAGACTCCTCCTCCAGCAGCCATAGGTCCTTCGGCTCCTCTCGCTCTGCCTTCACAAGTGGGACGCTCCAACGGACAGACAGGTATAGCCAATCACAAACAAGCCTTTCACATAATTATTGGAAGCCTAGCTCATGTTTATTCAAAGATAATTTCTTGCAATATACTGTAGTAGATGGTTATGGACCCAATCACAGATTTGTATATATACTAAAGAAAAATATAAATGCAACATGTAAAGCATTGGTCCCATCTTTCATGAGCTGAAATAAAGATCCAAGAAATTTCCCACATGCACAAAAAGCATATTTCTCTAAAATTTTGGACACAAATTTGTTTACATCCCTGTTAGTCAGCATTTCCCTTTTGCCAAGATAATCGATCCATCTGACAGGTGTGGCATATTAAGAAGCTGATTAAACAGCATGATCATTACACAGGTGCTTCTTGTGCCGGGGACAATAAAAGGCCACTCTAAAATGTGCAGTTCTGTCACATAACACAATGCCACGTCTCAAGTTTTGAGGGAGTGTGCAATTGGCATGCTGTTCGCAGGAACATCCACCAGAGCTGTTGCCAGATAATTTGATGTTCATTTCTCTACCATAAGCCACCTCCAACGTCATTTTAGAGAATTTGGCAGTACATCCAACCGGCCTCACAACTGCAGACCATGTGTAACCATGCCAGCCCAGGACCTACACATTTGGCTTCTTCTCCTGCGGGATATTCTGAGACCAGCCACCAGGGCAGCTGATGAAACTGAGGAGTACTTCTGTCTGTGATAAAGCCCTTTTGTAGGGAAAAACTCATTCTGATTGGCTGGGCCTGGCTACCAAATGGGTGGGCCTATGGCCTCCCCTGCCCAGTCATGTGAAATGACTAAATTAGGGCCTAATTTATTTATTTAAATTGATTGATTTCCTTATATGAACTGTAACTCAGTAAAATCATTGAAATTGTGGCATGTTGTGTTTATATTTTTGTTCAGTATAATTATGGTTATAGGCTACATGTTCTGAAAATACGTTATGGTCATACAGTTTGATTATAGTTGTGTTTTTGATTATCTTCTAATTTTGGTGTTCTTCCTCGTTTCTCCAGCCCCTCCATGGGTCAGCCCTGGCCAGAGGACAGAGCCCTCCTGAGTCGCCACGCATCCCTCAGCACCTGCCCCACCCCCAGGCACCCCCCTCCCCACTCCATGTCCCTGGACTACGGACACCACTCCCCTCCCATGCACCCCCACCCAGCCCCCAACGCCCACAGCTCCCCCCGGGGAAGCCAACGGAGCCACATGGCCCGCTATGCCCTCACCCACAGCCCCGCACACAGCTTTGATGAGCAGGACGACTCAGGCCTGGGGAGCTACGGCACCGCCGACTGCCCAGTCTCTGCCTCTCCTCTTCTGGGGAACGTATGCATGGAGAAGGGCATGTTGATGTCTGGTTCCATGGACCAGCAGGGCACCATCCGGACCCAGCAGCACCAGCAGCTCCAGGCCCAGGGGGCCTTGCCTCCGCTGCTGCCCGAGAAGAGGAGGGCGTCAGACGGGGAGCACTCCCTGGGCACGGCCTCCCCAGCCCCCAGCGGGTTCTCCAGCCCACACAGCGGGAGCTCCCTCAGTATCCCCTTCCCCAATGTCCTGCCTGACCTCTCAGCCTCTGCACAGATGCCGGGCACTACCTCGCCTCTGCCAGGTAACCCTCTAGCTAGCACAGTCAATAGCCAATCACTTATATTAGCCAATGGCTTGGGTTGGTGCAATACTTTAAAGAAGGTAATCAGTACTGTATCCTTTAGGTACTGCCCTGTGAGTGTTCTCTGTCAATTTGGATTTGCCACATATGGATGTCTTTTAAACTTAGTGTTTGAATTCCTGAGGTCTTTGTGCATTGGCTAACCTCTGGTCTGTTTGTGATACTGTATTTCCAGATGTCCTGGCCATCAAGCAGGTGACTGTAAAATTTGTGCAAGACACATCAAAATTCTGGTACAAGCCTGATATCTCCAGGGACCAAGGTAAAAACATGAGGAAATACTTGTCTTGTCTACCAACTGTATTTTGTCTGCTGAATTTCCATGAAGCTCTTCAGCATGTTGAAAGTGATTTTGTCCAGTTTTAGCAGAGGCTCCAATTTGCAAACTCCTCCATGACACCATTGTTAAAATATCTTCCTCCTCTCCTCCTTTACTCCTTTACTCTATACTCCTCTTCTCCTCCTCTCCTCCTCTCAGCTATCTCAGTCCTGAAGGACAAAGAGCCTGGGTGTTTCATTGTACGCGACAGCCACTCCTTCAGAGGTGCCTATGGGCTGGCCATGAAGGTGGCCACACCCCCTCCCTCAGTCCTGCAGCAGACCAAGAGAGGTAGGCATTGGCTGAAATATATAAATGGGCGGAACTTTGGTTCGACTCAAAGCGGTGCCTGTTTGATGTAGGAAATGGGAGTAGGATGATGATTGACAAAGCACATATATGCTGACCTAAGTCCGTTTTGTGTTCACCCATGGTCATCATTAGAATTGTTGGAGAATAAGCTGATCCTAGATCTGTGCCTACAGGCAGGTTCCACCCTAGTTCCAGAACCTTTCAGTAGAACAGGGGTATCATGGAATGAGCCAACTGAGAGGCAGCATCCTGGGAATCTAACAATAACAATCACCATAAAAGCCCTCTACTATTACACCCCTATGACCTTACTTCCATGGAAGGAACATGATAGTCACATCTCTGCCCCTCTCTCTACAACTCCTAGCTCTGGGTCTCTCTTCTGGGCAGTATCATGATAGAGCCAAGCAGCCCTTCTCTTTGCCAACTAGTCTTAGATGTGGCAGCTAGTGTTTCAAGACAAACAATATACATATTGTCTTTATAAACTTGCACAGATTTCAGGACTTTCTCCAGAGATACTTGTTGCCTTACTTTACTTGACATATGGCCGCTGAAAAAAGACAGCATAAACCAGCTTAGGCTGGTGACCAGCCTTCATTGTGTTTTCAATGGTTACCAGATTTTGTTGTGTTTTGGCGGGTGACCAGTCTTCACTGTGTTTTTGCTGGTAACCAGACTTTGCTGTGTCTGCTGGTGACTAGCATTTTCTGTTTTTTTGCTGGTGACCAGCCTTTGCTGTGTTTTGGACACATAAGCTGGTCACCAGCATACCAGCATATGCTGGTCACCCGCAAAACCAGCATCAAATCACATTATTCTGGCTTGCAAAGTGATGTCTAATTCCTATTGGAATCCAGCCTGACTGGGGATATCCAAAAATGTGAACTTTTATTCACACAATCTGCAATCAAAATAACTGCCAGGGTTACCATTTCAGTAACAGGTGCATTAAGTCCAACTAACAGATTGGATTAGTTTTTAAATTGTACTCTATTTATCTTCGTGTAGTATGAAAGTTTAGATAAATACAATTGTGTAAATGTCTAGTAGTTATGTCTAGATTTGTTTTAAAGCCCTGGATAGGCCACATACGCTATAAACAGGGTCCCTGTAAGACCACAATTGCTTTGCAGCATATTCAGGATTTCTTTAAAAAGTGAGTCAGTATACCATTTGAATAAACTAGATATCCTAAATAGTGTTGTGTTTACATTTTCTCAAAGTCAGCCAGACAAGAGTAGGCTTACCTATAGGTGAGTATGGGTGACAGTGACTGATCAATTGTTTAATTCAAGAAAGGTTTTATCCGAGCAAGGGTTCAACATCATTCCTGAAGTCAAATATATCTACAGGTCTACACAATATGTGCAGGGTAATGTTCATGAATGTGTTGTAGCATTAACCAACCCTAACACCGAACATTACCATAACCACATGTTTTCAATAAAAGACACACAAAACGTGTTCTTAAGTTATTCACTATTTTGTTTATATCGCTTATGAGACTGGACATGGAATGGAAAGAGGTCAACAGAAGAATCCCCGAGCTTGGCCAATTAGAAAAACAAGATACCCAACTTTGACTCAAAACGCAATTAGGCTTCTTCCTGTAGCTTAGAACATGACACTTTTCCATTGACTTCTGCAAGAATCTTCATTGCGCACACGCAAATTACAGGAAGTAATGTAATCGCTCGTTGAGTCTCTTGGTAGATTACCGTCTCTGATTCAAGTTTCTCCAGTGATAAAGTTGTACATTTTCTGTGACAAAAAGAAATGAGAGGATTTCATATTAGACATGTCAGACACATAGTGTTCTATAATATACTTCAATCTGAACGTTTTGTTCACATAATGAGCCTTATGTCCCCGCTTCATCCTTTTCTTAAATGTTTTTCTTTTCTTTTTTGTCTTTTTTTAATTGAATATCCAAAACAAACAATTTGCTTGCAACAACTACACCACACCAGTCATCCAACAGACTCCCATTCAGTGCGATACACAGAAGCATCTAGGGTCAATGCCCTGCTCAAGGGCACGACGACAGATCTCCCACAAGGACAAAAAAAAAAAAAAACGGGGACGCAAACCCTCCAGGATCCTCCTACAGTTCCCCATAGCTGTCCCTCAACCATACAAGACCCCTCCCACAGTCACCCCCCTAAGAAAAAAACAAGAAAAAATATATTTTTTTTTATTCCATTCCCCACCCCCAAGAACCGCCCTCCCCCAATGCACCAACAACCAAGAAAATTAACTCATAAGATATGTCCGTGTTCTTGTATGTGTGTATTTGAATAAAAGTGTGTTTATATGCATGTTTACAAACTTCCTAATCCTAATCCTTTTCTTTAGGCTAATATACACAGGCTACAATAGTGTTTTATGAAATGTTACTAACATTATAGAAATAACTACACATTCTAGCTATACCAATAACACCAGTAATCAGTGCAAATATCCAATGTTGCTACTTGCAAGTAATTTCCAGCAGCAGTAAGGCCATCCCTTTCTTGCTCGTGTGCGTCTTCTACTAAAACAAGTCCACATGCTGAACAGCAACTAGCCATGTTGGAGTCCATTTCAGTGGGGGATGGGCAATGTACAGTGCATTCGGAAAGTACTCAGACCCCTTCACCTTTTCCACATTTTGTTACGTTACAAAGTTATTCTAAAATTAATTAAATTACCTTTTCCCTCATCAATCTACACACAATACCCCATATTGATAAAACGAAAACAGGTTTTTTGACATTTTTGCAAATGTATTTAAAATAAAAAAACATAAATACCTTATTCAGACCCTTTGCTATGAGCCTCGAAATTGAGCTCAGGTGCATCCTGATTCCATTGCTCATCCTTGCGATGTTTCTACAACTTGTCTATATAAAGGCACACACCTGTCTATATAAGGTCCAACAGTTGACAATGCATGTCAGCAAAAACCAAGCCGTGAGGTCAAAGGAATTGTCTGTAGAGTGCCGAGACAGGATTGTGTCGAGGCACAGATCTGCGGAAGGATACCAAACAATTTCTGCAGCATTGAAGGTCCAAAAGAACACAGTGGCTTCCATCATTCATACATGAGAAGTTTGGTTGCAACAAGACTCTTCCAAGAGCTGGTCACCCGGCCAAACTGAACAATCGTGGGAGAAGGGCCTTGGTCAGGGAGGTGACTAAGAACCCGATGGTCACTCTGACAGAGCTCCAGAGTTTGTCTATGGAGATGGGAGAACCTTCCAGAAGGACAACCATCTCTGCAGCACTCCATCAATCAGGTCTTTATGGTAGAGTGGCCAGATGGAAGCCACTCCTCAGTAAAAGGCACATGACAGCCCACTTGGAGTTTGCCAAAAGAGCACCTAAAGACTTTTGGACCATGAGAAACAAGATTCTCTGGTCTGGTGAAACCAAGATTGAACTCCTCGGCCTGAATGCCAAGCATCATGTCTGGAGGAAACCTGGCACCGTCCCTATCTGTGAAGCATGGGGGTAGCAGCATCATGCTGTGGGGATGTTTTTCCGAGACAGGGACTGGGAGGCTAGTCAGGATCCAATTGTTTACCAGATCGACACAAAAGTTCAGTGCACCGGTAGATCACGTGTGCCTTGCATGCAAGCCGCGCACAAACAATTTGTTGTCTGGGGGGGCAACCTCCTTGGACAATGTTTTTTTTTTGTAGTTGATCCTTTAGTTTTTTTGCCATGGGGGAGAAAGACGAATTTGCAGTTTTATAGCTAATCTCAGGCTATTTACACATTTTACCATGAGGCTGAGAAAATATTGCAGTTTTAAAGCAAATTTCCTGTAGTAATAAAAAAACAAACATTTAATATGTTTCCTGTAGAACAGGATAAATTATGAGACAAGATAAAGTTGCCTGGTTTCAGGATCAGTTATCTTATTAATAGACTGTAATAAACATATTTTTTCCAAAAGAAAAAAGGGTAAATTATCTGGTTCATAACAATGCTTGGTAGAAAAATGTACATTCACATACTTTCATATCCTTTGTTCAGTCTCTTGAACAGTACATATACAGAGCCTTCAGAAAGTATTCACACCCCTTTATTTTTTCCACATTTTGTTGCATTACAGCCTGAATTTAAAATGGATTACCTTGAGATTGTTTTTGGTCACTGGGCTACACACAATACCCCATAATGTCAAAGTAGAATAATGTATATATGTATATATATATTTTTTTTTTTACAAAATAATTAAAAATGGAAAGCTAAAATATCTTGAGTCAATAAGTATTTAACCCCTGTGTTATGTAAAACCTAAATCAGTTCAGGATAAAGACTTGCTTAACAAGTCACATATTATTAAGTTGCATGGACTCTGTGTGCAATGATAGTCATTTAAAACTCATGTTAAACACTATCTCATCTCTGTACCCCACACATGCAATTATCTGTAAGGTCCCTCAGTTGAGCAGTGAATTTCAAACACAAATTTAACCACAAAGACCAGGGAGGTTTTCCAATGCCTCGCAAAGAAGGGCACTTATTGGTAACAGACATTGAATATCCCTTTGAGCATGGTGACGTTATTAATTACACTTTGCATGGTGTATCAATACACTACACCCAGTCACTACAAAGATACAGGCATCCTTCCTAACTCAGTTGCCGGAGAGGAAGGAAACTGCTCAGGGATTTCACCATGAGGCCAATGGTGACTTTTAAAAAGTTACAGAGTTTAATGGCTGTGATAGGAGAAAACTGAGGATGGAGCAACAGTATTGTAGTTACTCCACAGTTACTACACCAGTGGTGTAAAGTACTTAGGTAAAAATAAAAATAAATTGTGCAATCTGGTTTGCTTCATTTAAGGAATTTGAAATGGTTTATACTTTTACTTTTGATACTTGAGTATATTTAAAACC
Source organism: Oncorhynchus clarkii lewisi (assembly GCF_045791955.1). Classification (NCBI taxonomy): domain Eukaryota; kingdom Metazoa; phylum Chordata; class Actinopteri; order Salmoniformes; family Salmonidae; genus Oncorhynchus; species Oncorhynchus clarkii. Next base: position 26,905,540 of record NC_092174.1, read on the forward strand.
AAATACTGTTAGACTCTTACTCAAGTAATATTTTACTGGGTGACTTTCACATTTTATATTAAGGTACCTTTACTTTCACTTAAGTATGACAATTGAGTACTTTTTCCACCAGTGGTGAAAACAAGGAAGTCTGTACAGAATAAAAAATATTACAAAACGTGCATCCTGTTTGCAACAAGGCACTAAAGTAATACTTTTTTTTGTGCTGAATACAACATTTTATGTTTGCGAAAAATCCAGTACATCACATTACTGAGTACCACTCTCCATATTTTAAAGCATAGTGGTAGCTGCATCATGTTATGGGTATGCTTGTAATCGTTAAGGACTGGGGAGTTTTTCCAAGATAAAAAATAAACAGAACGGTGCTAAGCACAGGCAAAACCGTTGAGGAAAAGCTGCTTTCCAACAGACACCGGGAGATTAATTCACCTTTCAGCAGGGCCAAATCTACACTCGAGCTGCTCAGCAATAAGACACCAATAAGACAGTAAAGGCTCCTGAGTGGCCGAGTTACAGAGTTACAGACTTGAAAATGGTTGTCTAGCAATGATCAGCAGCCAATTTGACAGAGCTTGGAGAATTTTGAAAATAATGTGCACATGTTGCACAATTCTGGTGTGGAATGCTCTTAGAGACTTCATCCACTTTGAATTCAGGCTGTAACATAACAAAATGTGGAGTAATTCGAGGGCTATGAATACTTTCTGAAGGCACTAATTAATTGCAATTCAACTAATTAGTATCTGTACCAAAATAAAGGCAATTCACTCACAAGTAGTGCAAAAGGTATGTATATAGGTCCTGAATTGCAGGAAACTTGGCCCCAGTTGCCATACCATGATACTTCTTTGGTGATGTGGACACCAAGGAACTTGAAACTCTCTACCCACTCCACTTCAGCCCCTTCAATGTTAATGGGGGCCTGTCCGGCCCTCCTTTTCCTATAGTCCACGATCAGCATTGAGGGAGAGGTTGTTGTCCTGGCACCACACTGCCAGGTCTCTGACCTCCTCCCTATAGGCTGTCTCATCACTGTCGGTGATCAGGCCACTGTTGTGTAGTCAGCAAACTTAATGATGGTGTTGGAGTCCTGCTTGGTCATGCAGTCGTGGGTGAACAGGGAGTACAGGAGGGTACTAAAGCACACACCCCTGAGGGGCCCCTGTGTTGAGGATCAGCGTGGCAGATGTGTTGTTGCCTACCCTTACCACCTGGGGGCAGCCCGTCAGGAAGTCTAGGATCAAGTTGCAGAGGGAGGTGTTCAGTCCCAGGATCCTTAGATTAGTGATGAGATTTGTGAGTGCTATGGTGTTGAACGCTGAGCTGTAGTCAATGAACAGCATTCTCACATAGGTGTTCCTTTTGTCCGGGTGGTAAAGGGCGGTGTGGAGTGTGATTGAGATTGCGTCATCTGTGGATCTGTTGGGGCGGTATGTGAATATGGTTATATTTCAATTGAAAAGGACTTCTAAAGAAAAGAGAAATCATTATGATAATCTCAAGTCATATTCAGACATATTTCTAGGAATAGGCCTACAGAACACTAAGCTTGATTTTTTTTTACCCCGAACTTCTACCCTAACTAGGGCTGTGACGTTCATGGAATTTTGGATGATTGTTATTGGTCATATTGGTCAGCCAAATGACCACGGTCACCGTTATAATTGTTTGAATAGAAGGAAAAAAAAGTGTTACATTTTTATATATATATCTTTTTTTAAAGCTCCTCTCCTGGAATCCTGCTGCTGCAGGGAGGGGGGCGTTTCCTAGGCAACCAAAGACTTGTTTGCTACAACACCTTGCTTGTTTCAGCAAGGAGCAACAACGTTTAATCACGTTGTAAAGAGTCCATGTTACCGCTGAAACAGACTCAACCGTAGTAATCCTGTAAGGCCTCAGACACACCAATAGCGTTTGCTGGCCGAGAGTACTTAGCACCTGTGAACAGAGTGCCGGCCATAATTTCCAAATTGAGTGTGCATCAATTTTACATGTAGAATCGAGGGAAAGTGTTTGCAGTCAGACATCTACAGCGGGTGGTCCCTAAAACACAGCACACTGAACGACACTGGTGCCCCTATGCCCAGCCCAGAGCACAACCCACTGAGCCCTGAGTCCTTTCTCCTTTTGTTCTGGTGTCGCTCTCCCCCTAAGCTTGCAGCAGGCTAGCACCTATAGTAACATTATGACGCAGTCCCTCTCCACACCTTCAGCTTTACTTTGTGACTCCTTAAGAGATTGAATCCCGTGCCGGTTCCAGATGAAGGATTTTCTCAGGTCCCTTTGTACTGGAGGACTTTCCTCAGATCCTCATGCCCCTCGGACACACTGTTGTTAAATCATAATAACACTTATCTCAGCAGTGATTGGATAAGAGTTATGTAACTCTTAGAATTCAGGAATAGGAGTTAACAGGGGTAATAGAACTTAGACAACGGTAACACAAACCCTAACCCTGATTACAGCCAACAGGTATAATGCATTGATACGGGTTATACGCATGTTATGAGCATTTATTAAATTACTATGTATCATAACGTTCTCTCTCTCTCTCTCTCTCTCTCTCTCTCTCTCTCTCTCTGATAGGAGGAGATCTGTCCAATGAGCTGGTCCGTCACTTCCTGATTGAGTGTACACAGAAAGGAGTTCGGTTGAAGGGCTGTCCCAATGAGCCCTACTTTGGTGAGTGTCTCTTCTCTAGCACACTTTACATACACGATTGAGGACAGTGGTAAAACAGTGGGGACCTCTGCTGGTTACTCTGTGTAACCAGCGAAATAATTTGAAATGTTTCAGAGTTCCCTCTACTGGATAATCAACACAACTGCCCTTCAGACCTTGTGTTGAAAGCTCATCACAACTCTAAATCGCTATGATGTTTATAGTATGTTTCTATTGTTTTTGTTTTCCAGGAAGTTTAACAGCGTTGGTGTGCCAGCACTCAATCACTCCACTGGCCCTACCCTGCAAACTCATCATACCTGACAGAGGTGGGAAGCTACTTCTTAGTATCATTATCAGAACAGATTTTACATTCACACAGTAGAGAGTGTTGTATTTGACAAAACATATTGTGTCCTGTGGAAAAGCTAGTTAAATGAACACTACTCTCTCTTTTCTCTGTGCAACTAAATGTGACAGGGCTATAAATTGCAGTGCAGTTTAGAATGATATATATATATATATATATATATATATATATATATATACAGTACCAGTCAAAGGTTTGGACACACCTACTCATTCAAGAGTTTTTCTATATTGTTTACTATTTTCTACATTGTAGAATAATAGTGAAGACATCAAAACTATGAAATAACACAAATGGAATTATGTAGTAACCAAAAAAGTGTTAAACAAATCAAAATAATTTTATATTTGAGATTCTTCAAGTTTGCCTTGAAGACAGCTTTGCACACTCTTGGCATTCTCTCAACCAGCTTCATCTGGAATGCTTTTCCAAAACTCTTGAAGGAGTTAAGAACAAATTCTTATTAGATCGAATCCTTGTTCAGGAGCAGAACGTCAGTTTTTTTTTTTACCTTGTCAGGTCAGGGATTCAATCTAGCAACCTTTCGGTTACTGGCCCAAAGCTCTAACCACTAGGCTACCTGCCGCCCCATTCCAGATGACTACCTCATGAAGCTGTGTGAGAGAATGCCAAGAGTGTGCAAACCTGTCATCAAGGCAAAGAGTGGCTACTTTGAAGAATCTCAAAAATAAAATATATTTTGATTTGTTTAACACTTTTTTGGTTACTACATGATTCCATATGTGTTATTTCATAGTTTTGATGTCTTCACTATTCTACAATGTAGAACACAGTAAAAATACAGAAAAACCCTTGAATGAGTAGGTGTGTCCAAACTTTTGACTGGTACCGTAAATGATGTGATTTATTAGCCTGTGCATGCAACTCTTGTCAACTTAGATGAATTGCCTCTACATGGTAGCTATAAACCCACGTCATCAGTGGCAGGGCCAGTAGAGAGATTAATTCAGTGATATATCAATGCCTCCTTTATCCCTCCTTCATCACTTTCTTCATTACATTGTATAGTATATATTTGTTTCCCCCCAATGTCCATAGATCCTCTTGAAGACATGGTGGAGAATACTACTACACAATCTATTACCAACTCTGCTGCTGAGCTGCTCAAACAAGGAGCAGGTAGGGCTTAAATCCTTTACTAACCACAAATCATCGTTATGCACATGTTTATACAGGTGCGTGACTATTAGATGAATCAATGGGGATTATATTAAAGGCTCATAATGAAGTATTGGGCAACAACAACAACCTCAGTTCCTTAGTGATTGTGTAGATAGTGTGTGTTTCATCAGTGAGTAACGTGTGTGTTTCTCTGCAGCATGTAACGTGTGGTTCCTGGGCTCGGTGGAGATGGAGTCTCTGACGGGGTACCAGGCTGTGCAGAAGGCCACCAGTGTGACGCTGGGCTCAGACCCTCTGGGTTCAGACCCTCTGCCCACCTCCACCGTGGTCCACTTCAAAGTCTCCTCACAGGGCATCACCCTCACCGACAACCAGAGGAAGTGAGTTATGGAGAATACACAGACAGAAAGACAGACATAAACACACATATAATATGTATGGTCACATTAGGAATGCGTTTAAAGCTAATATAAAATGATACATACATACAGTATATACAGTATATATATATATACAGTAATAATATGCATTTCTCTTTTTCCCTCCTCCCCCTCTTCTTTCCAGGTTGTTCTTCAGAAGGCATTATGCAGTGAACACTGTCATCTTCTGTGCATTGGACCCTCAAGATCGGAAGTGAGTAAAGATGCCAGAATAAACATAATTTGAAATAAGAGTACGGTGGGGCTAATATCATCACCTTATACTGTTTGTATGATAACTTGCTGACAGTATGTTCTTCTTGTGTTCTTTCCCCCAACCATTCTTAGGTGGAAAAAAGATGGCTGCACTTCAGCAAAGATCTTTGGCTTTGTGGCGAGGAAGACGGGCAGTGGGCAGGACAATGTGTGCCACCTGTTTGCCGAGCACGACCCCGAGCAGCCCGCCAGCGCCATTGTCAACTTTGTCTCCAAGGTGATGATTGGCTCCCAGAAGACCAAGTAGACCTGCCACGCTGCTAGCTGATTGGCTAATGGGGCTGTTTCTAAAACTGGAAACTGTATTGTACAACCCACAACCTGAGGGTCATGACCAAGGACTTAATACGTTGGACTGGAAGGCAGCGGAAAAGAGTTCCACCCACAGAACTAGAATGAGTTCTGTGAATCTCTATTTCTATGTTTCCACCACCTAAGAATGGGATACAACGAACAATGGATAACTGGACATGGGATAGATTTCTCTTGATAACGAGCATGCAAAGACTTGTAAGTTACAACTCCACCTCCTATCCAAGTAAACTCTGAGTCACAGCACAGAGGGACCTGTGGACCATCAGCAGGACAGGAGACTCAATCAAATATTTCTTGAGTCGAATGAAAACTCAAAACTTCCTTTGACTTCATCTTCTAATAGACTCTCGTTATGATGAGCATTAGGGGTGTGTATGCAGGGAAACATAGAATACAACAGGCATATTATAACGTGTATTTCATTTATTGTTATAGAACTAATACAGGTGTTTGCATTTCTCTCTTGAATGGGTTTACAGTTTTATGTATCCCAGCTCTTTACAAGTTAGTTACATATTCCTATTCTTAACATGCTCTGTATGGTGTGATACTATACTAAAGTTAGTTACATATTTCTATTCTCAACATGCTCTGTATGGTGTGATACTATACTAAAGTTAGTTACATATTCCTATTCTCAACATGCTCTGTATGGTGTGATACTATACTCAAGGGGACCCTAGAAGCCTGGCATGTAAGGGTTTGTCATGTCTAATATTTAACCAAAATGAAAGAAACAATATAAATAAAGCATTACTCAAGCTATTAAAAAGGGTAATGAAAAATACTTAATGAATTTTTTTTGTTTTTGTAAATGCAACAAATACTATTTTAAAAGTAATCTATTGACTTCAAACATCCCTACACTCATGTTTTACCATCCCAATAATTTCCCTTGAACTTTGATGTTGCTCTGGAAATGTATGTGAGTTTAACCGCTATCAAAACTAAAATACACACAAATGGAAATGTATGTGAGTTTAACCGCTATCAAAACTAAAATACACACAAATGGAAATGTATGTGAGTTTAACCGCTATCAAAACTAAAATACACACAAATGGAAATGTATGTGAGTTTAACCACTATCAAAACTAAAATACACACAAATGGAAATGTATGTGAGTTTAACCACTATCAAAACTAAAATACACACAAATGGAAATGTATGTGAGTTTAACCACTATCAAAACTAAAATACACACAAATGGAAATGTATGTGAGTTTAACCACTATCAAAACTAAAATACACACAAATGGAAATGTATGTGAGTTTAACCACTATCAAAACTAAAATACACACAAATGGAAATGTATGTGAGTTTAACCGCTATCAAAACTAAAATACACACAAATGGAAATGTATGTGAGTTTAACCGCTATCAAAACTAAAATACACACAAATGGAAATGTATGTGAGTTTAACCGCTATCAAAACTAAAATACACACAAATGGAAATGTATGTGAGTTTAACCGCTATCAAAACTAAAATACACACAAATGGAAATGTATGTGAGTTTAACCGCTATCAAAACTAAAATACACACAAATGGAAATGTATGTGAGTTTAACCACTATCAAAACTAAAATACACACAAATGGAAATGTATGTGAGTTTAACCACTATCAAAACTAAAATACACACAAATGGAAATGTATGTGAGTTTAACCACTATCAAAACTAAAATACACACAAATGGAAATGTATGTGAGTTTAACCACTATCAAAACTAAAATACACACAAATGGAAATGTATGTGAGTTTAACCACTATCAAAACTAAAATACACACAAATGGAAATGTATGTGAGTTTAACCACTATCAAAACTAAAATACACACAAATGGAAATGTATGTGAGTTTAACCACTATCAAAACTAAAATACACACAAATGGAAATGTATGTGAGTTTAACCACTATCAAAACTAAAATACACACAAATGCTATGATCTGGATGGGGAGTGTTAGGATGAATTAAACCACAGACCATTCTTTTATATGTAAACCCTAATATATTATATGATTAGTTTATCTAATTAGTTCATTACTTGTACTTCAAACTCCTTTATTGCTTAATTCAGTAAAACTTTGTCTGGAAGAATGTTTAAACATTGATACATCACTGTTTGTTTTTCCTCTGGCTAGTCTCAAATAATTGTTTTCAATTGTATTTTTGGTGGTATATTATTGCCTCTAACTATATATTGGAATGTCTCATTGTTAATATATATATATAATGTATGTGTGTGTATATATATAGGGAAATCTTAACGCTACAGGGGAAGGCCCTTTTATATATATATATACACACACACATACATTAGAGGAAAATTGTATTATATATTTCATTTGGAATTCATATTTTTTTGTGTGTTGGGACAATAGGTGATTATTGAGCTAAATGGAAAAGTGCAATTGTATTAACATTGCCCACTCAATGCACCGTGTGAGCTCAATCAAGCGCAACTTTTAAAACACATTTTTGTCTAAATTGACTTTCCTGATCACTTATTTCTTTATGTCAAATAATCTGGACAGGGACCATCTAATCCAATACGGCTTCGTTGAAATATTATACAGTCATTGTTTATGTACATTTTCATTGTATTGTTTCATATTTTTCTCATGATGTGCTAGTTATACACTTTATATACAAAAGTATGTGGACACCCCTTCAAATTAGTGGATTCGGCTATTTCAGCCACACCCGTTGCTGACAGGTGTATAAAATCGAGCACACAGTAATGCAATCTCCATAGACAAACATTGGCGGTAGAATGGCCTTACTGAAGAGCTCAGTGACATTCAACGTGGCACCGTCATAGGATGCCACCTTTCCAACAAGTTAGTTCCTCAAATTTCTGCCCTGCTAGAGCTACCCCAGTCAACTGTAAATGCTGTTATAGTGAAGTGAAAACTTCTAGGAGCAACAACAGCTCAGACGTGAAGTGGTAGGCCACACAAGCTCACAGAACAGGTGCTGAGGCATGTAGTGTGTAAAAATCGTTTGTCCTCGGTTGCAACACTTACTACCGAGTTCCAAACTGGCTCTGGAAGCAACGTCAGCACAAGAACTGTTCGTCAGCACAAGAACTGAGCTTCATGAAATGGGTTTCCATAGCCGAGAACTCGCACACAAGCCTCTGTGCTTCCACCTTTGTGGCAACAATTTGGGGAAGTCCCTTTCCTGTTTCAGCATGACAATGCCCCCGTGCACAAAGCGAGGTCCATAAAGAAATGGTTTGTCGAGATTGCTGTGGAAGAACTGCGATCCAGACCTAATCGCCCAACACCAGCGCCCGACCTCACTAATGCTCTTGTGACTGAATGGAAGCAAGTCTCCGCAGCAATGTTCCAACTTCTAGTGGAAAGACTTCCCAGAAGAGTGGAGGCTGTTGTAGCAGCAAAGGAGGGACCAACTCTATATTAATGCCCGTGATTTTGGAATGAGGCGTTCGACGAGCAGGTGTCCACATACTTTTGGTCATGTAGTGTATCATCTACAGTCTGTACCTCATAATACCTTTACTATCTCACATTTGGAATAATAATGAAGTGTCATATTGATCCTGCAGCAAGTGACATGAACAGTTAATTTGTATATTAGAAATTACATTTTCAATGTTAGATGTAAATAAACAAAAGGGAAAAGTAATGTCATTGGTACATTTATTTATTCTCAAAAAGTAGAGAGAGAGAGAGATCTGACTTTCAATTCAGGTACCACAGAATGAGAGAGATTTGTTGAGTTTGGCAGTATGTCTAAATGTATGTCTGTTGTTCCACCAGGAAACCAGAAGAGGGTGCTAGTAACACACAAATTCTTAAGCGTCTAAACTGGGGGGAGGGGAGTTCTACTAAGTTAACATATGGGATTGTTTTAAGATGGTCATACCATGTACCATTAGCTATTAGATTTGGAATTTTAGGACCCCTTTAGCTATCAAATATATATATAAAAAATGATTTGATGTAACATTGAATTTGGCCTTACTGCTATTAGCCCATAGAAACAAACACATTGAACAGATTCATACATGGAAAAACAGATATAAATCTAAAGATAGTCTGTCTTGAAGTGTCTGTCCTATATATGAGAGAAATAATAAAGATCAGAAAACTATTTAAAAAATGTACACATATTTTACAAATTTCTTTAGGCACTAAACTACTTCCATATATACAATGTTTTAACTGGTACAAGTCTTGTGAGGCATGTGTGTGCATCCATAGAGGGGTCATATTAGAGTTTAGCCCAAACTGTTCGGGCACTACAAACAGAAGTTGGCAGATCAGTGGTACCGAGAAGACCGATTTTCTGAATATCTCATGGTCTGACAAACACTGCTATAGCTCGGCTACCTTCCACCAAAGATGCGGAAGGCCGCCATTGGCTGATGCAGTGGATTGAAACGCAGCCCATGCAAAAAAAACTGATATCTCTTTCTTAAACAGACGGATACTGATGGGGATTCTTTGTATTATACTAAATAGATTTCCACGGGGGGCACGGACATCGCGTCTAGGGGGTATGTCAGCTAACCTGCACAGGAAACACTTCGGAGAAAGGGTAAGAGAGATTGGATCACAAAAATAGAACGCACAGACACACACACTTGCACAAAAGCAGTGTTAAAATAATTATTGATTAGAAGAGGATCTGTCCTGGATTGTCATATGACTCTGTCCTTCCTGGATTGTCTTGTGCACTCACTGCACTGTGTCGATCCTGGATCGTCTTGTGTGCTGTGTCGATCCTGGATCGTCTTGTGTGCTGTGTCAGTCCTGGATTGTCTATTGCACTGTTGATCCTGGATCATCAAGACTATCGCTGCAAATCGTGCAAATGTTGATGATGTCACAAGGCAGTTTATTGACTGATTGGTTGATCAACCCTAAAGACAACAGAGGAACGTGTAATTTAACACTTGGAGAAATCAGGTTGTGTTCCTCTGCTCTCTCTGGGCGGTGCAGGTCTGGACAGGTCTGTCTTTGACTGGCCCGGTGGTGAGACTGAGGTACAAATTGCAGGGTGAGGAGAGTGGAGGAGAGGGGGAAGGTGGAAAGGGAGAGAAACCCCCTACTGTCCTTGGACAGGTGGTGAAAGTGAAGAATTCCCGGGGAGGGGAGGAAGGGAGTGTAGGTGTCTTATTTAGTCTGAGTGGGCCACAGAGAAAAAGGAATTTGGGGAATCCAAAGTCCAGAGAAGCAGACAATACTAAAATAATAGAAGGGAATTCTCTGAGGAGGTAGATGTTTTACGAGAACAGATTGTGCGATTGCAATATTTCAGACAAGTAATAATAGCATCCTCATTTTCATTTAATTAACAGAGAGACAGAAAGAGAAAGAGACAGAGAGAGAGAGAGAGAGAGAGAGAGAGAGAAAGAAAGAAAGAAAGAAAGAGAGAGAGAAAAATTCCCACTCATTGTATGTATTGAGCACATTGTCCATAAGTTACCATCACAGGGTTCAACGCGTGCACCTTTCATAAGATCCATCCAGTAGTCTCTTGTACAGAATAGCATACATCATAATTACAGAATACAGAATACACTGGGGAGAGAGAGACCTCTCGTTGAATTTCCATGCATATTGTTCATTCATAATATATTGGGTTCAATCAATTCTAGGAAATACTGTAATTTCTCAGAATACACTGGATACTGACCGGGAATTCCTCAACTACCACCACTATTCTGGAACCTCCTACCTTCTGACCCTAAACACAAACCCAATCCCCACTGATGAGTCTCAACCAGGGCAGGGCATAATCGCCGCCATTGTCTTGTGTGTTCTGACCTGCTCAAGCGCCCGTTACAGACACTGATTAGGGCTGTCACACGTACAGTAATAATAAATCCAGCTCCGCCAAACAATTTCACATGTTTGCACAAGGCTGTTTCTGGGAGGAGCTCTTCAAGTCTGGATTGGTAAGTGGTGGCCCCAGTTCCATAGAACTTTTCCTCCTCCCTGCTCCCCTTCTCCCTCCCTCCATTCACTTGTTGTTTAATTAGGGAGGAGAGGAGGAGGGGATGAAGAGGGAAGGGAGGTCCCCTTTCGGAGAAAGAACAAAGGTAGCGGCGCAGAAATAGAAAGTTCAATTTTGGGATCGCTGCACAATGCCATGCACTGTTTGATTTTGGGCCGTCTTTGCCACCCAGCGTCATGTAAATACCTTTTTATGATTACTGGATGCCATTTACCCTACTCTGCAGGAGCTATAGTATTAGAATTATACATTACCCTAGAGGTTATATAGATGTAAAGCAGTGTGCAGATCAAAGGATTTTACTAATCATATACAACCAATAACCGTGCAACAAATGTCGGCCTAGATTACATTTTTACCATTACAGAGATGCAATGTAATATTACAGTCATTACGAAAGAAAAAAACCCATAATGTTTCATTATTACTTTTCCGACCTGCCAACAGAACAACAAGGATCAACAGCTCCAACACATAGCAGGGTAGGAAGGAGGGACAGAAGGTACTGGGATGGTATCTGATGGATTGTGGGCCTGCTGTTGTGTTACACTTGACTGTGCTAAAAGTGGAGGTGGTGACCCATTTACTGACTGTATGCATGGGGGAGTGTGTTACAGGCCAGACAACAAAGACTTCTAATCACTCCCAGTCTCTCGCTCTAACTCATACTCCACTTTGACAACACTATTTTTGCGTCCCAAATGGCACCCTACTCCATACTTTTGACCAGGCCCCTTAGGAAATATGGTGTATTTGGGACGCACATGTATTGACTCGACTGACTGCCCTCATGGTCACAACTTCGCCAATATTATATAGACCTGCTCAGCCATGACTAGGCTTACATTAGGTGGACACCGCAGGAACAGCAGAGCAGTGCATTGAAGGGTGTCAGAGCTAGTTTGTGTGTGTGCGTGTATGTGCTGCGTTTGTGTGTGCATACGGTGCATTCGGAAAGTATTCAACCTCCTTGACTTTTTCAACATTTTTGTTACGTTACAGCCTTATTCTAAAATGTATAACGTTTTTTCCCCCTTATAATAATAACAAAGTGGAATCAGTATTCAGAACCTTTACTTTATACTTTGTTGAAGCACCTTTGGCAGCGATTACAGCCTTGAGTATTCTTGGGTATGACGCTACGAGCTTGGCACACCTGCATTTGGGGAGTTTCTCCCATTCTTCTCTGTAGATCCTCTCAAGCTCTGTCAGGTTGGATGGGGAGTGTCACTGTACAGCTATTTTCAGATCTCTCCAAAGATGTTCGATCGTTTTCAAGTCCGGGCTCTAGCTGGGCTACTCAAGGACATTTAGAGACTTGTCCCGAAGCCACTCCTGCGGTGTCTTGATGGTGTGTTTAAGATCGTTATCCTGTTGGAAGATTTCCCTTGCCCCAATGTTTGTCCTTCTGGAAGGTTTTCCCATCTCTACAGAGGAACTGTGGAGCTCTGTCAGAGTGACCACCTCCGTGACCAAGGCCCTTCGCCACCAATTGCTCAGTTTGGCTGGGCGGCCAGCTCTAGGAAGAGTCTTGGTGGTTCTAAACGTCTTCCATTTAAGAATGATGAAGGCCACTGTGTTCTTGGGGAGCTTCAATGCTACAGAAATGTTTTGGTATCCGTCCCCAGATCTGTGCCTCGACACAATCTCAGAGATCTGTCTCGAAGCTTCACGGACAATTCTTTCGACCTCATGGCTTGATTTTTACTCTGACATGCACTGTCAAATGTGGGATCTTATATAGACAGGTGTGTGCCTTTCCAAATCATATCCAATTAATTGAATTTACCACAGGTGGACTCCAATCAAGTTGTAGAACATCTCAAGGATGATCAATGGAAACATTTGCAAAAAAAATCTAAAAACCTGTTTTCACTTTGTCATTATAGGGTATTGTGTGTAGATTGATGAGGGAAAAATATTTTATTTATATTAGATGTGGAAAAGTCCAGGGGTCTGAATACTTTCCCAATGTACTGTATGTGTGAGTGTGTAGGTGCATGTGAATGAGTGTTTTTGTGTGTACAGTATGTGTATGGAGATTCTCTCACTCCCAAAGGATACGGCTCTCAACTAGTATCAGAGGTAGTGTGGTGGTTGTGCCATTTAACCTAGATTTGCACTCTCTTTTAGTCTACTCTACCTCCCTTTTCAAAGCTCCAAAGTTTCAACTGTCTCCTGACTAACTTACCTTTCCAGTAGTTTTAGCAGTTTATGTCATCACATAACATAACAAGTAAATTTCGCAACTACTCCCCTGCCTGATTCTAATTCATGCCTAGACATGCTGTAAGCAAAGCCAGCCATAGGCGGCCTTTGATTTGTATGGAATAGTAGGTATATGATCTGAACAGGGTCCCTATAGAAAAAGACAGTAAGCTTAACCAATCAGCTGATTGCCAAAGCTGTCAAAGACGATTATAACTCTATGAAACTCTCAGCAGCCCACTGTGATGACAATAACTCTGGTTCTTTCCTTTCCACGTAGGCAACACACCACATCTCACAGCCACAGACCACCAACACGTCCAAAATAAATGAACCATTGAATGTCCTACGACTGCCAAGTGGAGTTATTCCATCCACCACCTATGATTTGCATGGGGCCTGACTTGTCATTGTCCACCAGCAGAGCACTGAATTTGTGTCTGTGTGAAAACTCTATGTGCAGGTCACCAACAGTACAAAGGCTACGCACCTGAAGCTAGGCATTCATGTGCATGGGTATCAGTGTGTGTGTGTGAGTGAGGTGAATATTCCTGGGAAATGTGTGTGCTCACGTGTGTATGCAAACATGCATGCAATGTACACATACAGTTGAAGTCTGAAGTTTACATACACTTAGGTTGGAGTCATTAAATCTCATTTTGCAACCACTCCACAAATGTCTTGTTAACAAACTCTAGTTTTTGCACGTCGGTTAGGACATCTACTTTGTGCATGACACAAGTAATTTTTCCAATAATTGTTTGCAGACAGATTATTTCACTTATTATTCACTGTATCACAATTCCAGTGGGTCAGAAGTTTACATACACTAAGTTGACTGTGCCTTTAAACAGCTTGTAAAATTCCAGAAAATGATGTCATGGCTTTAGAAGCTTCTGATAGGCTAATTGACATAATTTCAGTCAATTGGAGGTGTACCTGTGGATGTATTTCAAGGCCAACCTTCAAACTCAGTGCCTCTTTGCTTGACATCATGGCAAAATCAAAATAAATCAACCAAGACCTAAGGAAAAAATATTGTAGACCTCCACAAGTCTGGTTCATCCTTGGGAGCAATGTCAAAATGCCTGAAGGTACCATGTTCATCTGTAGAAACAATAGTATGCAAGTATAAACACCATGGGACCACGCAGCCGTCATACCGTTTAGGAAGAAGACGCGTTCTGTCTCCTAGAGATGAACGCATTTAAGTGCGAAAGGTGCAAATCAATCCCAGAACAACAGCAAAGGACCTTGTGAATATGCTGGAGGAAACAGGTACAAAAGTATGTACAGTATATCCACAGTATAACAAGCCCTATATCGACATAACATGAAAGGCCGCTCAGCAAGGAAGAAGCCACTGCTCCAAAACTGCCATAAAAAAGCCAGACTACAGTTTGCAACTGCACATGGGGACAAAGATCGTACTTTTTGGAGAAATGTCCTCTGGTCTGATGAAACAAAAATGGAACTGTTTGGCCATAATGACCGTTGTTATTTTTGGAGGAAAAGGGAGAGGCTTGCAAGCCGAAGAACACCATCCCAACCGTGAAGCACGGGGGTGGTAGCATCATGTTGTGGGGTGATTTGCTGCAGGGGGGACTGGTGCACTTCACAAAATAGATGGCATCATGAGGCAGGAGAATAATGTGGATATATTGAAGCAACATCTCAAAACATCCGTCAGGAAGTTAAAACTTGCCAAATGGACAATGACCCAAGCATACTTCCAAAGTTGTGGCAAAATAGCTTAAGGATAACAAAGTCAAGGTTTTGGAGTGGCCATCACAAAGCCCTGACCTCAATCCTATAGACAATTTGTGGGCAAAACTGAAAAAGCATGTGCGAGTAAGAAGGCCTACAAACCTGACTCAGTTACACCAGCTCTGTCAGGAGGAATGGGCCAAAATTCACACAAGTTATTGTGGGAAGCTTGTGGAATGCTACCCGAAATGTTTGATCCAAGTTCAACAATTTAAAGGCAATGCTACCAAATACTAATTGAGTGTATGTAAACTTCTGATCCACTGGGAATGTGATGAAAGAAATAAAAGCTGAAATAAATCATTTTCTCTACTATTATTCTGAAATTACACATTCTTAAAATAAATTGGTGATCCTAACTGACCTAAAACAGGGAATTTTTACTCTGATTAAATGTCAGGAATTGTGAAAAGTTTAAATGTATTTGGCTAAGGTGTATGTAAGCTACCGACTTCAACTGTAAGTGTCCAAAACTACATATCTAGGCTATCATAAGTGTTCAGTGCACATGTGTGTGCATGCATGGGGAACAGCACTGTCTGTGCAGTTCCCAAAGTCAGCGGCTGCTGGTCGGCGCCACACTCAGCCCACTTCCTTGCAGGTCTGCAAACTGTCTTGCGGGGTGCTCACACGCGCTCTCCACCGTCTTCCCCCATCGCTCTGGACTAATTGAAGCCTTGGGTTGGGCTGCCTAGATGGGCTGGGGCCTTGGCTGGCCTCCTGGACGGGACCACGACAACACCAGACTAACTACAACAGGACCAGGCAGGGTCCCTGCTCCTCGCACAACACAAATTGACCGCTCCAAAAACAAGACGGGATGGAAGGGAGGGTTAGAGGGAGTGACTCCAGAAATAGACACACAGAAGATGGTGGCCATAATGTATGTAATCTGTCTGTTTGTTTACAGTCTTTGGACTGGGCTGATGATTGGATATTCTTGCAGCTGGATTGGATATTGAGACTCGTAGTGTGCCTGAGATTGAAATTGAAGGGAATGGTTGGCTGGATAAAGAATAAAATTATATCTGCAATGAAATACAGTAACATTATAACATCTCATAATGTATAGGACTCAAGGTATGCACCCACATCAATTTAGAGTAACAGTTTATTTTGTCTGCTGCAGTTTTGTACTGTACAGTTTTAAGAGAGTTCTACATTTGGTTCAGTTAAGAGAGGGAATTTGAAAGGCACTCAGGCAGAATCAATTATCCTTTATGTGTGAGTATGTCATGGGGCTATAATAATAACAGTGACTGTACCAGACGTCATGGGATCTACAGACTCCTTCCTGCAGGATAACCCCCACCACACACACACACACACACACACACACACACACACACACACACACACACACACACACACACACACACACACACACACACACACACACACACACACACACACACACACACACACACACACACACAACCCTTTCCTAGTCAGGCATGTTTGGCTCAGCTCCAGCTGATTGGACTATGTGCTTTCCTCTCTGTGAGCTTTGGCACTTCTTGCCGATTCTTGGTCTCATTTCACTGTCTCTGCAGTAATGCCATTCAGCACCCAGCAGATCCCCCACACTCGCTCCAAGCCTGCCCATATCGTATCTTCAGACAGTCAGACTCAGGCAGCATTCAGACTCATTGTTTGAATCAAGATTTGATTATGAAAATTGTATGCCAGAGAATGGCAATGTTGTTGGTGATGATAATGATGATGATGGTACTGACTGATAGCAGTAGTCCTCAGTCAGTCTATAGCTGTCTTGAATACAGCTGTAGGGCCTACATTCCTACTAAGAGTTACAGCTGCTAGTGGTCTCTTCTACAGTAGGAAATAAATAGGGGCAGTTCTGCTGTACATGTGCTCTAAAAATCACGGACTGAATCGTCCAAATCGTTTTAAAACGGTGGAAAATTTCCTTGGATTAGAACTTGAGCGACTGTTGTTGTTGGCCGAGATTGCTTCTGACAACGGGGTATGTACACGTGTATAGTAATATCCTGTGTGTGAAAAAGCGCATTCTTCACACTCCGTCTTTTTTGAGTGGCTGTGCTGCGGGACTACATTCCACCCCAAGCCGCCAATGCGTTCTCCAAGGGTGCCCGAATAAACGCTCTCCTTCTGTGCTATGCGGACTATGCGCAGGTGCTTGATAGTCGACAGATCCTTCAACAACAAAAAAATAACCGGGGAAAAAGGAGGAAAATCAACACTCTTTCTTCAGCATATGAAACAAATATTTGGCATTCCACTGCGTGGTGCTCTGCTGTAGACTCAGACCTGACTGTAAACTGTCGGCGGGAGGCCTCGTCTTGTTCCCAATTCATTTGACACTTGAAACATTTTTAACGCAAAGCAATAGCCCACCTTTCTCTGTTCTGTTTGTTATTCTTTTGAAGACATGTTGGAAATTTAACCTACTGGTGAAATTCTTATCTGTTACCAACTAAAATATCGGGCTTAAATTATATAGAGATGTAGGCCTAATTATGCAGGAATCTATCTCCCGCAGCTATGCCAGAAAGGTGTCCTTCTTTTAAGGTATAGGTTACTTTGTAGGTCAAGGGCGAAATTGTGGGGTAGATATGTGGGGGCGGAACAGTAGAGGGTGGTCCGTGCGTGTTCCCCCGTTTTTTGGGGGACATTTTAAAACGTATTTCCTGCAATACTCCACAGTTTGACATGACTTAGTATGCCTCTCTTGAGGGACAGGGTATTAGGGGGTAACTAGTCCACACTAAGAACAATGTCTAATTGTTCTAAAATAACATTTACCGGTAGAAGATTATGGGATAGGGTGTCACACATTTGTGTTAAAATCCATTTAATCAGTTGTATTTAGAAATTCATTAGTAAATCATACTTAAAAGCTAAATCTAGGTGTTTTATTTTAACTATTTAAATGCCTTTTGGGAGGAAATGGTGTTGCACATGTCAGCATTAATATCTCCACTATGAGGAGATTTGATGTAAAGTCCCTCTTTAACTCACCTGCACATTAATGTTATTTGTTCTTTCTTTGTTGTTCCTTTGACATAAAATACATATGTACAATTGCACTAAATATGATTTGAATAATGCAAGATTTTAAATTGCAGCAGTATTTAAAATGACGTTCAAGAGTAAAATGGTTTTCATTAGTTGTTTTTAATTCATAAAAAAAAATATTAATTGGAATATAATATGGTAATTGAATATACCTAATAACTTGACTAATTAATTCAGTGTACCATTGATGTGGCAACTCTCTTATGCTCTGCTATTGCACGATTCTAATTTGTACATAGGTCACAAATAAAATGATCCCCAGTAAAATTGGAGCACAACTCATGAGCACACCTCCTGCACTACTCACACCTAATTCAGTCCCCAGCTGTGACTGAAAACAGGGGAAGAGATGTCAATTGAAAAGCTCGCTCTTAAAACGTAGCTAGCTATCTATATCTATTCTGAAAGCTATCTATATCTATTCTGAAAGCTATCTATATCTATTCTGAAAGCTATCTATATCTATTCTGAAAGCTATCTATATCTATTCTGAAAGCTATCTATATATATTCTGAAAGTATTCAGACCCTTTGACTTTTTCCACATTTTGTTACGTTACAGCCTTATTCTAAAATGTATTAAATCGACCCCCCCCCCCCCCCCCATCAATCTACACACAATACCCCATAATAACAAAACAAAAACAAGGTTTTAGACATTTTTTAAACTTTATACCAAATAAAAAACTGAAATAAAACATGTACATAAATATTCAGACCCTTTACTCAGTAATTTGTCGAAGCATCTTTCATGTCCTGAGCGCTCTGGAGCAGGTTTTCATCAAGGACCTCTCTGTACTTTGCTCCGTTCATCTTTCACTCAATCCTGACTAGTCTCCCAGTCCCTGCTGCTGAAAAACATCCCTGCCACCACCATGCTTCACTGTAGGGGTGGTACCAGGTTTCCTCCAGATGTAACGCTTGGCATTGAGGCCAAAGAGTTCAATCTTAGTTTCAGCAGACTAGAGAATCTTGTTTCTCATGGTCTGAGAATCCTTTACATGCCTTTTGGCAATCTCCAAGTTGGCTGTTACATTATTACCTCAATTACCTTGACTAACCGTTACCTCCTGCACCGGTACCCTCTGCCTCATTATTGTTATTTTACTGCTGCTCTTTAATTATTTGTTCATTTTGTTTCTCAAAACTGCATGGTAAGCACTTAAAACTGCAAGTGCTTGTAAGTAAGCATTTCCCTGTAAGGTTGCTGTCTTTCAGCGTGTAAGAGAGCAATGTTAACAACTACTTCAAGGTCTCAGAGCAAGTGACGTCACCGATTGAAACGCTATTAGCGAGCACCTTACTAACTAGATAGCTATTTCACACCAGTTACAGGCGCATGTGACAAATAACATTTTATTTTATTTATGTGCCTTTTACTGAGGAGTGGCTTCCGTCTGGTCACTCTACCATAAATGCTTGATTGGTAGAGTGCTGCAGAGATAGTTGCCCTGGAATGTTCTCCCATCTCCACAGAGGAACTCTGGAGCTCTGTCAGAGTGACCATTGGGTTCTTGGTCACCTCCCTGACCAAGGCCATTCTCCCCCGATTGCTCAGTTTGGCCAGGCGACCAGCTCTAGGAAGAGTCTTGGTGGTTCTAAACTTCTTCCATTGAAGAATGATGGAGTACACTGTGTCCTTGGGGACCTTCAATGCTGCAGAAATTGTTTGGTACCCTTCCCATGATCTGTGCCTCGACACAATCCTGTATTGGAGCTCTACGGACAATTCCTTTTACCTCATGGCTTGGTTCGTGCTCCGACATGCATTGTCAACTGTTGGATATTATATAGACTATATATTATATAGCCTAATTGGTTTATTTGCAAAAAAAAAAAAACAACTTTTTGCTTTGTGATTATGGGGTATTGTGTAAAGAATGCTAAGGGGAAAAATGATTTAATCAATTTTAGAATGAAGCTGTAATGTAGCAAAATGTGAAAAAAGTAATGTGGTCTGAATACTTTCCGAATGCACTGTATATGACATCAAATTTATGTCAGACGATCTGGTAGTAAAGTTGCTAGCTAGCACTCCTAGCATCTTATGCTAACTATCTAGCTGGCTAGCATTTACTGCAAGGCGAAGTTGCTAGCAGGCAAGTTAGCATAAACTAGCGCTAACTGGGCTAGTCATTGTCTAAATAACTGGTAGAAACACATTCATAACCATAAAGAGGTAACTAGCCCCCAGGGGCCAGTTACCCCCTAGTAAGGGGGGGTAAGTTGCCCCCAACAAACTCATCCAACATATTACTACTTTACTAAAAAACCATCAACATTTTTCTCTCTTAACAAATGGATTATTTATCTTAAGGCTTTCCGTCTTGTATATTTAAAAAACAATTATAGATCTAACGTCATATAATTACAACTTTTTCAAAATATCCCCAAAATTTGAACAACTTACCACAAAATTGTTTTGTTGAAATATATCCAAAAGTTGTGATGACAGAGAGGACATTTTTTTGTTGAGCAAGAGCAGTGGCAGCCAGGGAAAGTGTTGAGAAAATAATTTGGTGACATCTTGTGGTCTTAATGTGAATTACAGGGAAGGGCCAGTTACCCCAGGGGGCTAGTTACCCCCTAGTACCCTATATTCAGGGGTGTTTTAAAAACACAAAGTGGAAGGATAAGTCACCATCATCAATTAAAGTATTTCAAGGGACATATTAAGAAGACACAAAAGATAAAGACTGAGTACTATTATAATGATGCACATGAATATTTACATAGGATATCATCTACTACGTTGATCATACATTGACTATCAGGTTTTGTAATTTTCATAGTTTACAGGTGGATGACTTGGGGGCTGAGCTAAACGATACATTCCAGTATATTTAGAGTCCTGATATTCAGTCTAACAAACAGCTATCATTAAGACAATAGTTAAAAGTTGACTTTTAGATATTGGTCACTGGCACAACTTGGGGTTCAGGGTGGTCTGAGTTAAACTAAGAACTGGCTGAATGCCTGAAGAGAGAGAGAGAGAGAGAGAGAGAGAGAGAGAGAGAGAGAGAGAGAGAGAGAGAGAGAGAGAGAGAGAGAGACAGAGAGAGAGAGAGAGAGAGAGGTAGAGATAGAGGTAGAGAGGAGAGTTTCCATTAGCACAGTAAATTGCTCCAGGAGTAATATTTTACTTACTGGTACTGAAGCTTGAGGGTTGATGTAATTGGTTCCGGGCTGGGCTCTAAAGTTGGCTGACAACACGTCTAACTGCTGGGCAAGTGCTGGCTTTACTCAGGCTGAGCAGGGCACTGAAATCAGGGGCGATTCTATCATTTATTTTCTCGTTTGCAAAACCAGAGAAAGAAGTGTAGAAAGATTGAGGGGCATTGGGTAGTGAAAGTGTCTGTAAACAAAACAATGTGCCAAGTCCTGGCTTTGTGAATATTTCAGCCATGAATAGTATTTGTACCATGTGGCATTAAAAGCCCTCTTCCTGTGACCTTGTACTTGCTGTGTTCTGGGGAACATCTTCATCTTAGGCTGTACTGGACCCACCTCTCTGGATTGTGAAGTATCGGAAAGTATAAATACAATATGAAGATTAGTCCCTCTTATTTGAATATCAAAGTTATATGTGGTGAAATGGTTTGAAACAAACCCACTGACTGTAGGTGCTATGACAAACTACCATGTAGGCCTACTGACTTGCTCGAGCTATGTCACACATCCTCAGAACCTCAGAATCATGTCCTGAAAGGCAAGGTGGAAGAAAAACATTCAGAGTTGTGATGGTCCGTCCGTCCAGGTGTTGTTCGGCCGACACATTCTCGAGTCCAGACTAGGTTTGTGACTACACAATATTCCATAGGCCTACTACTATGTGGTGTGGATAGTATGAGAGGTCAATTGTACATGGTAAAAACATAAATGGCTTTCCTGTATTAGTTTAATAAATAATAATGGAGCTGTGTAGCTGTATCGTTTACATGATTTATTTTATCAAATAATCAAGAGCTACTTACATTGCTCACATGCAGTATTGTCACGACTTCCGCCGAAGTTGGTCCTTCTCCTTGTTCGGGCGGTGTTCGGCGGTCGAAGTCACCAACCTTCTAGCCATCGCTGATTCACTTTTCATTTTCCATTTGTTTTGTCTTGTCTTCCATCACACCTGGTTCCAATTCCATCAATTACATGTTGTGTATTTAACCCTCTGTTCTCCCCCCATGTCCTTTTCCGTAATTGTTTCTTGTAGTGCTTGTGTACTGTGTATGCTGGTATTACCAGATTTTGTTTGACCCATTTGTTTGTAATGTTCTGTTGACGATGGTTTATGGATATTAAACCTCACTACAAGTTTTCACAAATTATCTATGTATTTCTGACCTAATCTTCTCAATAACACTTGGAGTAATGTCAGGTGAAATTCAGTTCCTTGACCTGACACCTATTTGAATGCTTGCGATTTTGATATGGAATGGGGCCACAACAGACACACACAGACTCAAGCCTGCATGCATGCATGCAGACACACACACACACACACACACACACACATACAAAGTCATTTTTCCTTGAAAAAAGTAAACCAAAGAAAGCTGACTCATTATCAAGTCAAGTAATCCTGTAGCAAACAATGGAATTTGCCATCTATTGGCATGGTTTGGCCTAAGCACTCAATCAGGAGTAAGGAGATTGTAAGGGGGTTTGTGAACGGATCTTTCTCCACATTGATTGATGGAACCTAGTGCTGTGAAAACCAGTGCAAATGCGCATGCACACACACACACACACACACACATACTATACATGCACCTGCATGTGTGCACACACACATTTCTGTGTAAAGTGTCCTACCTTTCCCTTAAGCCTCTTACACTGATGTTGATTTGGCCACTTTTTATTTCTCTTTCAGGCACTTGTTGTTCCGTCAATTTCATGGACATAAGGTGTTCTATTCCTGTTAAAACTGGTACTCTGTCAAGTTCACAGAAAATACCCTGACTGACATCAGAGCCCTCAGAATAACGTCAAAGGTAGTCTTTTTTCATTTTTTATGTTCATCCAATATTAAGTCTGTAGAGAAGTCATACAACTAAAATGAAGCTAGTTATTGTGCTGGCATACCTAAAGAGAAAATCCACAACAATCCGTTTCAGAATGAGCCTTTAAATGATTTAGAAATAAATAAAGTTTGATCTGATGGATTGTTGCTTATTTTGATAGTTTATTGATTACTTATTTGCACACCAAAACATATGTTTTATTTATTAAGCTACTTTTTTCATCGAAACGTCTAAGCAAGTTTTCTCAGAAAATATCAGCGAGGAAGTTAAGCGGCAGGCAATTAGCAATACAAACAGTGGACGGGGATGGGGTTGGAGAAATATAACCACTCTCAAATTCAGACAGATCTATGGATCCAAGGACTGACTATTAATGATATCAACATTATAGTTTTAACCATGTTTTGAGTCTATATAGTGCTTGTTTACATTTACTTTGTTTACAAACATTGGAATAAAAAAGCGTACATACTGATGGGGTTGAACTAAGCTCGTGAGGCATTTAAAAGTTATATTATTGGGTACATATTAATGTATGTGCAAACATGTATGTAGCAACTGCTGATTCCCCCTTTAAAGCAATCCCACACACAGGCAACTCATTTGAGGGGGTGTGACATTTCAGTGGATGGCTCTATATATTGAGACGTTTTGTCTAAAGTGTTTTCATGTGAATTAGGTACGCATCAACTGCAGAGTTAAATTTAGGACAATACGCACCACGACCTACCCGAAATCATTACAATGGAGACCTGTTATCGCACACTTTGGATGACAGTTGTTCTGGCATTGATTACGCGGAGATCAGCCGCGGTAGGGCCAGTTATCCGGTGTGAACCTTGTGATGCTGGAGCCCGGCTCCTCTGCAAGCCGTTGCCCAAGGACTGCACCGAGAGAGTTCGCGAAACTGGCTGCGGGTGCTGCATGACTTGCGCGCTGGCATTTGGACAGCCTTGCGGGGTGTACACGGGGAGATGTGGCTCCGGGATGACATGCCAGCAGCAGCCCGGCGAGACGAAACCTCTCCAAGCTCTGCTGGAAGGACGAGGACAGTGTGCGATTGCAACAATTAAAAGATCCACCGCCGCTTTACCTGCCGTCAATGAGATACAAGGTAAATGCCAAGATGATGACGCAGTTTGGAAAGGTTTTTACGCATGGTTTACCAACGGATTATTATATTGTTATAATTATTATATTGTTATAATAATGTCGCCTGTAAAAATACAGATAACTTTGCTTGTCATCAAACATCTGGATGCAAGGTAGCCTAAAGTATAATTTATCACCTTGAGCTATCCGGTTAGATGAAGCCAGCCTATGCGTAATATATCCAATATTGACGCAATTGGATGGACACTGTTATACTGTATGTTTTTATTATGGTGAATTCGACAGCAAGAATGGTGTCTTTTACAATTGTAATTATTGATAGAATGGTTTTAACTCATGACATGGTTGACATCGATGTTTGAGCCTGTAATTTTGCTGTATTCCTCTCTATGATTCTTTCATCAATTTTCTAACTGTGACTGTGGGGTTCTGTGATACAAGGGTTTCATGAAGATTATTGATGGAATGAGTCTGGAATTATTTGACAGATGTCAATATTTATTTCAAACTATAGTGTGGTTTACAATTGTAAATCAAAACTAATTTACATTTTGTCATTTTTTAATGTTAAATGTCATCTGATCTCTCTACCCTCCTCTCTAAATCAGTAATTAATAAAACTAAAACTATTATTAAAACTATTATTAGCTTGGATGAACTTCAAGGGAGTGACAAAAACAACACCTGAACCAGCACAGATAGACCATTCACATGATTCACGTGATCCAAACATAAACCCATTAGTATTAGTATACTTAATATTATCCATATAATGTAATTTTATGTAATTTTGGGAATGAAAATAATTCCTCCAAAATAATTTTTGGCAGAGAATGTGGGTGGTACTCAGGAGGAGGAGCAAAACACCACCGCCCCAGTGATCCAAGCCCCCCAAGCCCTTTTCAGCACCAGCAGACCTCCTGTAGGCCCCCCCAGACTCCCCCACCACACCTCTCTCCTCCAGCCTGTCAAGGCAGTGTTCATCCACAGGGAGCAGCTGAAGAGGGCCCGGAGCTACAAAATGGAGGAACTCCCTGGAGCTCACATCACAGACCAACAGAACTTCTCCCTGGAATCCAAGCAGGAGCCAGAGTATGTGAGTACCAGGTCCACTTTGCTTTCTCTAGGAACAGTCTTTCAGAAAATGTTCTCCTCTTCCTCCTTCTTCGCTCTAGGTTTTGGTGTTTTTCTCCTCCCTTCTCCTCCTCTCTCTCTCTCTCTCCTCCCCGTTTTCTCTGTGTTTTGGTGTTTTTCTCCGTCCGTCTGAGGGTGATGAAATGTTCAGAGTATGGGTACTGACGGCTGGCGGTGGCGTGGTGGCGGGAGATTGGCATGGTGGTGATTGGGTACAGTAGCTCTGCCTCTGTGGGTAACCTGTTGTTTCGCAGCAAGGCGTCCGCATGCCTACTGGGGGAGCGGAGGGGAGCGGTGGCGGTCTGGAGGGGAGCGCCGAGTCTCAGAGCAAGTTGATGATGGATTGGCCCTTTGCGTGTGCCTGTTTGGACTCGCCCTCCTCCCTCCTCTTTCAATTTTTTATCCTGTCTTTAGCCTGGTGGCAGAGAAAAGAGTACAGCACAAGGAATTAACTCTGCCTTGATTTGCTTTGATCAGAGACTGGAGCTGGACTTGAGGATAAGGCCTGTTGATCCCCTGGCCTATCCCTTTGTGTAAAGTGTTAGCTAGTTTCTAAGCAGCTTTCAGCAAAGTGTAAGCCCTCACAAGGTGAATTCATTTCCTATTAGTTGCCTATCTTTCTTCTTATCCCTAGTACCAACATGGTTTGGGTACTACTGAAGGGTAGTGCGGTAGTGCGTTAGGCTACAGGTGGAGCTTGGTGTAGCCTAATGCTAATGATAGCATCCGTGTCTAAGTCAAATCAAATAAAATTGTATTAGTCACATACAACACCTACTACTACTACCTTACAGTAAAATGCTTATTTACGAGCCCCTAACCAACAATACAGTTAAAAAAATACGGACAAGAATAAGAAATAAAAGTAACAAGTAATTAAAGAGCAGCAGTAAAATAACAATAGCGAGACTATATATTCAGGGGGGTACAGAGTCAATATCTGGGGGCACCGGTTAGTTGAGGTAACATGTACATGTAGGTAGAGTTATTAATAAAGTGACTATGCATAGATGATAACAACAGGGCAATGCAGATAGTCTGGGTAGCCATTTGATTAGATGTTCAAGAGTCTCATGGCTTGGGGGTAGCCTCTTGGACCTAGACTTAGCGCTCCTCTACCGCTTTCTGTGCGGTAGCAGAGAGAAGAGTCTATGACTAGGGTGTCTTTGACAATTTTTAGGGCCTTCCTCTGATACCGCCTGGTATAGAGGTCCTGAATGCCAGGAAGCTTGGCCCAGTGATGTACTGGGCCGTTCGCACTATCCTCTGTAGTGCCTTGCGCTCGGAGGCTGAGCAGTTGCCATACCGGGCAGTGATGCAACCACTCTCGATGTATAAACGTTTTATTTTTTTTATTTTTTTTATTTTACCCCTTTTTCTCCCCAATTTCGTGGTATCCAATTGTTGTAGTAGCTACTATCTTGTCTCATCGCTACAACTCCCGTACGGGCTCGGGAGAGACGAAGGTTGAAAGTCATGCGTCCTCCGATACACAACCCAACCAAGCCGCACTGCTTCTTAACACAGCACGCATCCAACCCGGAACCCAGCCGCACCAATGCGCCGGAGGAAACACCTGCACCTGGCCACCTTGGTTAGCGCACACTGCACCCAGCCCGCCACAGGAGTCACTGGTGCGCGATGAGACAAGGACACCCCTACCGACCAAGCCCTCCCTAACCCGGGCGACGCTAGGCCAATTGTGCGTCGCCCCACGGACCTCCCGGTCGCGGCCGGTTACGACAGAGCTTGGGCGTGAACCCAGGAACTCTGATGGCACAGCTGGCGCTGCAGTACAGCGCCCTTAACCACTGCGCCACCTGGGAGGCCCCAGCTGTATAAACTTTTGAGGATCCATGCCAGATCTTTTCAGTCTCCTGAGGGGGAATAGGTTTTGTTGTGCCCTCTTCACTACTGTCTTGGTGTGCTTGGACCATGTTAGTTTGTTGGTGATGTGGACACCAAGGAACTTGAAGCTCTCAACCTGCTCCACTGCAGCCCCGTCGACGAGAATGGGGGCGTGCTCAGGCCTTTTTTTCCTGTAGTCCACAATCATCTCCTTTGTCTTAATCATGTTGAGGGAGAAGTTGTCCTGGCACCACACGGTCAGGTTTCTGACCTCCTCCCTCTAGGCTGTCTCGTCATAGTCTGTGATCAGGCCTACCACTGTTGAGTCATCGGCAAACTTAAGGATGGTGTTGGAGTCTTACCTGGCCGTGCAGCCATAAGTGAACAGAGTGTACAGGAAGGGACTGAGCATGCATCCTTGAGAGGCCCCTGTGTTGAGGATCAGCGTTGCGGATGTGTTGTTACTGTACCTACCCTTACCACCTGGGGGAGGCCCGTCTGGAAATACAGGATTCAGTTGCAGAGGGAGGTGTTTAGTCCCAGGGTCCTTAGCTTATTGATGAGCTTTGTGGACACAATGGTGTTGAACGCTGAGCTGTAGTCAATGAACAGCATTCTCACATAGATGTTCCTTTTGTCCAAGCGGGAAAGGGCAGTGTGGAGTGCAATAAATATTGCATAATCTGTTGGGGCGGTATACAAATTGGAGTGGGTTTCTGGGATAATGGTGTTGATGTGAGCCATGACCAGCCTTTCAAAGCACTTCATGGCTACATTACGTGAGTGTTACAGGTCGGTCGTCATTTAGTCAGGTTACCTTAGTATTCTTGGGAACATGGACTATGGTGGTCTGCTTAAAACATGTTGGTATTACAGACTCAGACAGGGAGAGGTTGAAAAAGTCAGTGAAGACACTTGCCAGTTGGTCAGTGCATGCTTGCAGTACACATCCTGGTAATCCGTCTGGTCCTGCAGCCTTGTAAATGTTGAACTGTTTAAAGGTCTACTTACATCGGCTGCGGAGAATGGGATCACACAGTCTTCCGGAACAGCTGGTGCTCTCATGCATGTTTCAGTGCATGAGAGCACCAGCATAGAAGTAGTTTAGCTCGTCTAGTAGGCTTGTGTCACTGGGCAGCTCTCGGCTGTGCTTCCCTTTGTAGTCTGTAATGGTTTGCAAGCCCTGCCACATCCGACGAGCGTCAGAGCCGCTGTAGTACGATTCGATCTTAGTCCTGTATTGACGCTTTGCCTTTTTCATGGTTCGTCGGAGGGCATAGCAGGATTTCTTATAAGCTTCCGGGTTAGAGTCCCGCTCCTTGAAAGCGGCAGCTCTTGCCTTTAGCTCAGTGTGGATGTTGCCTGTAACCCATGGATTCTGGTTGGGGTATGTACATACGGTCACTGTGGGGACGATGTCATCGATGCACTTCTTGAAGAAGCCAATGACTAATGTGGTGTACTCCTCAATGCCATCGGAGGAATCCCGGAACATATTCCAGTCTGTGCTAGCAAAACAGTCCTGTAGCTTAGCATCTGCTTCATCTGACCACTTTTTTATGGATCTAGTCACTGGTGCTTCCTGATTTAATTTGTACTTGTAAGCAGGAATCAGGCGGATAGAATTATGGGCAGATTTGCCAAATGGAGGGCGCGGGAGAGCTTTGTATGCGTCTCTGTGTGTGGAGTAAAGGGGGTCAAGAGTTGTTTTCTCTTTGGTTGCACGTTTAACATACTGATAGAAATTTGGATTTAACTTTCCCTGCATTAAAGTTTCTGACTACTAGGAGCGCCGCCTCTGGGTCAGCGTTTTCTTGTTTGCTTATGGCGTAATACAGCTCATTCAATGCTGTCTTAGTGCCAGCCTCAATCTGTGGTGGTATGTAAACAGCTACAAAAAATACAGATGAAAACTGTTTAGGTAGATAGTGTGATCTACAGCTACCTCAGGCGAGCAATGGCTCGAGACTTAGATATCGTGTATCAGCTGTTATTTACAAAAATACATAATCTGCCGCCCCTTGTCTAACCAGACGCTGCTGTTCTATCCTGCCGGGACAGCGTATAACCAGCAGGCTGTATGTTGATAGTGTCTTCGTTGAGCCACAACTCCGTAAAGCATTAGATATTACAGTTTTGAATGTCCGTCTGGTAGTTTAATCTTCTGCGTAGGTCATCGATTTTATTCTCCAAAGATTGCATGTTTGCTAGCAGAATGGAAGGAAGTGGGGGTTTATTCGATCGCCTACGAATTCTCAGAAGGCAGCCCATCCTCTGGCCACTTTTTCTTCACGCAAATCACGGGGATCTGGGCCTGATCCCGAGAAAGCAGTATATTGTTCGCGTCGGGCTCGTCAGACTCGTTAAGGGGAAAAAGGATTCTGTCATTCCATGGTGAGTGATCTCAGTCCCGATGTCCAGAAGTTATTTTCGGTCATAAGAGACAGAAGCGGCAACATTATGTACAAATTAAGTAAAAAAATAAGTTACAAACAATGCAAATAAAGGAACAAAATAACACAATCGGTTGGGGACACGTAAAACGTTAGCCTTCTTCTCCGGCGCCATTGTTCCTAGAGATTGAATTACACTGTACCAAGTAAGCACACTTTTGTGGCTTCTGTTAGTTTCACTGTTCCAATGGGATAAATACATTATTTGAGCTGTAGGTAATAGACAGAGTGCTTTGGATTGGAAGAAGTAAGATGGGTCATTATAGTATGTGTGTGTTTAGGGTCCCTGTCTTAGAGAGATGGAGAGTGTCCTCAAAGGACTGAAGATCACAGACATCCTCAACCCCAGAGGCTTCCACATCCCAAACTGTGACAATAAGGGCTTCTACAAAAAGAAACAGGTAAGGAAATCCTACAAACACACCGTAGGGATGAAGATGCCATTTTATGAGTCAGTCCCCCAGGCTCCTTGGCATTACCCGAATGTGTCAAAGCCATGCTTCCACCGAGGAATACAAGCCCAGATACCAGACACACCTATTGAACAGTGTTATAGAGGCCAGGAAAGTCACCCCCATTTGAACATTGTAACTACCATCATCTTCCCACTTACCCTTTCTTCATCAATGAAGATCGTAATGTCAGTGTCTCATCATGCATACTAGATTCATATCTAGAGCAGATCCATTCCTCCAGATCTGCTTCACTGGTTATTAGAGCCTCGTCACTTCTCAGCCACACCATTTGGGGTTGGCTCTGGAGACATGGAACCACAGACCCCAGCAAGCACCCAGCGCGGCTCAAACGGCGGCCATTTCGCGTGAACCCTCCCAGGGAGACAGACGTCAAGGTGGCCGCCGGCACCCGCTGCTCGCTCCCCATAATTGCCAGACTTTTGAAAAAGCGGTGCCGAAAATAGAAGCTTCAGCCATTTCAAACATTTGCGTGGTCCTGGTCCGCCCACAATAGGTTTATAATAAATGAGTGTCCCTGACGCGTTCATATGGAGGCACTTAGTCCACCAGCGCCATCACGGCACCCACCAAAAACAAAGCAACATTTCTATTACATGCCACAGCACAGAGTCTCCTGCCTAATGGACGTGCCTCTGTTTGACCTGCAATCATCTCATAACCAGAAACAACCAGAACACCAGGCTCATTGTCTTTGTTTATATGAAATGTATGTTTGGGTCTTCTCAGGGATGGCAGGCAGGAAGGGAATGGCAGACATGTCTATGGAGTTTACTTCTGCGGTTCCCATGAGTCTCAGACCCAACATGTCTTATTAACTATAAATGTATACATAGTTTGGAGGATGAAGTAAAGCATGTGTAGTTAGATGGTGGAAATGGTAAAGTGATTATGCATGAGAGGTGCATTTAGAAGAGCTTTTAATGCAGCCTTTAAATGCATTTTTCCAGGTCTTGTCTTCTTTTTATTACTTTTATTAGATTCCCAAGCTACTATTTAGTTGAGTCATTCTTTGACTCCAACGTTCCAACTTTTGAATTATTTTTTTTCCTGAAAATGTGACTTAACCTCTCAGCATGTGTACTTTAATAAAAGTATACTACTTGATTGGTCATATAGATTAAATTATAACAAAACATAATTTGTTCGGAGAAGGGAAATAACATGATAATTGGGTGCCAATATTAGAGAGTTAAGATGCAGTAGACACGATAGTCATATTTTGACTGGACAGTCCAATACACAAATTCTACTGTACAGGGTCGCTTATACAGGGTTGAGCCTATCCTATGGTCTCTGGGGTCAGACACCTAGAGACGTAATATCGAGCAGAGAAAGGACTGACTTCCATTCTGATGAACTCTTTAAGAGAGCGACGCCATTTGTTCGCCTTTCTTTGCCCTTCAAATTAATGCCTGCAAGTTTTACTAGAGAGGACGCTGACCTTTAGTCAAATTGGCAGTAAAATAACAGCCCTTGGGTTGCTCCGGAGACTCTGTAAGTCATTTGTAGTACCCATAATTTGGAGCTTTGGGGTATAATCAGCAACAGATGATTTGTACTGGCCACCGGCTCACTGAAAATAGATATTGGGTCTCAGTTGTTCACAAACGGGCCTAAGCAAATATTTGACCAGGTTTCTGTTTATCTTAAAGCTCTCTATATGTGTCTGGAACTGGAGGTAGACCGTAAAAGCAGCTGAAAATACCACCAGCATGCGTCCCATGGCCAAGTCTCCTCAGGTCCTCAGCACAAAATGGACGTTAATGTCCTTAACCATTTCATGTCCCACTTCCTCAAGTCATTTCAGATGGCCATTGTGCTAGATGAGTATTGGTAATTATGTACAGTACAAGCCTAAATCTTATTATTGTACTTTCTCTCCATGTAAGTATCTCTCTCCTTCTCTCTCTGTAACTCTCCCTCTCTCTCTCTCTCTCTCTCTCTCTTTCGCTCTAACTTTCTCACTGTAACTCTCTCTCTCTCTCCCTCTGTAACTCTCTGTAACTCTCTCTCTGTAACTCTCTCTAACTCTCTCTCTCTCCCTCTGTAACTCTCTCTCTCTCTCCCTCTAACTCTCTCTCTCTCTCACTCTCTCTCTCCCTCTGTAACTCTCTCTCTGTAACTCTCTCTCTCTCCCTATGTAACTCTCTCTCTCTCTAACTTTCTCGCTGTAACTCTCTCTCTCTCCCTCTGTAACTCTCACTCTCTCTCTCCCTCTAACTCTCTCGCTCTAATTCTCTCTCTGTAATTCTCTCTCTCTCTCTCCCTCTCTCCCTCTGTAACTCTCTCTCTCTCTCTGTAACTATCTCTCCCTCTCTGTAACCATCTCTCCCTCTCTGTAACTATCTCTCCCTCTGTAACTCTCTCTCTCTCTCTCTGTAACTCTCTGTAACTCTCTCTCTCTCTGTAACTCTCTCTCTCTAACTTTCTCTCTGTAACTCTCTCTCTCTCTGTAACTCTCTCTCTCTCTGTAACTCTCTCTCTCTAACTTTCTCTCTGTAACTCTCTCTCTCTCTGTAACTCTCTCTCTCTCTGTAACTCTCTCTCTCTTTAACTCTCTCTCTCTCTGTAACTCTCTCTCTCTCTGTAACTCTCTCTCTAACTTTCTCTCTGTAACTCCCTCTCTCTCTCTGTAAATCTCTCTCTGTAACTCTCTCTCTCTCTGTAACTCTCTCTCTCTCTGTAACTCTCTCTGTAACTCTCTCTCTAACTTTCTCTCTGTAACCCCCTCTCTATCTCTGTAACTCTCTCTCTCTCTCTGTAACTCTCTCTCTCTCTTTAACTCTCTCTCTCTGTAACTCTCTCTCTCTCTGTAACTCTCTCTCTCTCTCTGTAACTCTCTCCCTCTCTCTCTGTAACTCTCTCCCTCTCTCTCTGTAACTCTCTCTGTCTCTGTAACTTCCTCTCTCTCTCTTAACTCTCTCTCTCTCTGTAACTATCTCTCTCTCTGTAACTCTCTCTCTCAGTAACTCTCTCTCTCTCTGTAACTCTCTCTCTCTCTAACTCTCTCTCTCTCTGTAACTCTCTCTCTGTAACTCTCTCTCTGTAACTCTCTCTCTCAGTAACTCTCTCTCTCTCTGTAACTCTCTCTCTCTCTAACTCTCTCTCTCTCTGTAACTCTCTCTCTGTAACTCTCTCTCTGTAACTCTCTCTCTGTAACTTTCTCTCTATAACTATCTCTCTCTCTGTAGCTCTCTCTCTCTGTAGCTCTCTCTCTCTGTAGCTCTCTCTCTCTGTAGCTCTCTCTCGCTGTAGCTCTCTCTCTCTGTAACTCTCTGTCTGTAACTCTCTCTCTGTAACTCTCTCTCTGTAACTTTCTCTCTATAACTATCTCTCTCTGTGTAGCTCTCTCTCTCTGTAACTCTCTCTCTCTGTAACTCTCTGTAACTCTCTGTAACTCTCGCTCTCTGTAACTCTCTCTCTCCCTCTCTCTCCGTAACTCTCTCTCTCTGTAACTCTCTCTCTCTCTGTAACTCTCTATCTCTCTGTAACTCTCTCTCTCTCTGTGTAACTCTCTCTCTGTGTAACTCTCTCTCTCTGTAACTCTCTCTCTCTGTAACTATCTCTCTCTCTGTAACTCTCTCTCTCTGTAACTCTCTCTCTCTCTCTGTAACTCTCTCTCTCTCTCTGTAACTCTCTCTCTCTCTCTGTAACTCTCTCTCTCTCTCTGTAACTCTCTCTCTCTCTCTGTAACTCTCTCTCTCTCTCTCTCTGTAACTTTCTCACTGTAACTCTCTCTCTCTCTGTAACTCTCTCCGTAACTCTCTCTCTCCGTAACTCTCTCTCTCTGTAACTCTCTCTCTCTGTAACTCTCTCTCTCTGTAACTCTCTCTCTCTGTAACTCTCTCTCTGTAACTCTCTCTCTCTCTCTGTAACTTTCTCTCTGTAATTTTCTCTCTCTCTGTAACTCTCTCTCTCTCTGTAACTCTCTCTCTCTGTAACTCTCTCTCTTTGTAACTCTCTCTCTCTCTGTAACTCTCTCTCTCTGTAACTCTCTCTCTGTAACTCTCTCTCTCTCTGTAACTTTCTCTGTAACTTTCTCTCTAACTATCTCTCTCTCTGTAACTCTCTCTCTCTCTCTGTAACTCTCTCCCTCTGTAGCCCTCTCTCTCTGTAACTTTCTCTCTAACTTTCTCTCTGTAACTATCTCTCTCTCTCTGTAACTCTCTCTCTCTCTCTGTAACTTTCTCCCTGTAACTTTCTCCCTAACTTTCTCTCTGTAACTAACTCTCTCTCTCTCTCTCTCTCTCTGTGTAACTCTCTCTGTAGCTCTCTCTCTCTGTAGCTCTCTCTCTGTATCTCTCTCTCTCTGTAGCTCTCTCTCTGTAGCTCTTTCTCTCTAACTTTCTCTCTGTAACTCTCGCTCTCTGTAACTCTCTCTCTCTGTAACTCTCTCTCTCTCTCTGTAACTCTCTCTCTGTAACTATCTCTCTCTCTCTGTAACTCTCTCTCTCTGTAACTCTCTCTCTCTCTGTAACTCTCTCTCTCTCTGTAACTTTCTCTCTGTAACTCTCTCTCTCTCTCTGTGTGTAACTCTCTCTCTCTCTGTGTAACTCTCTCTCTCTCTCTGTAACTCTCTCTCTCTCTGTAACTCTCTCTCTCTCTGTAACTCTCTCTCTCTGTAACTCTCTCTCTCTCTCTCTGTAACTCTCTCTAGCTCTCTCTCTCTCTCTGTAACTCTCTCTCTCTATCTCTCTCTCTCTGTAACCCTCCCTCTATATATCTCTGTAACTCTCTCTATCTCTCTGTAACTCTCTCTCTGTAACTTTCTCCCTGTAACTTTCTCCCTAACTTTCTCTCTGTAACTATCTCTCTCTCTGTAGCTCTCTCTCTCTGTAGCTCTCTCTCTCTGTAACTTTCTCTCTGTAACTCTCTCTCTCTCTCTGTAACTATCTTGCTATAACTCTCTCTAACTGTCTCTCTGTAACCCTCTCGCTCTCTCTCTATCTCTGTAACTCTCTCTGTAACTCACTCTCTCTGTAACTCTCTCTCTCTGTAACTCTCTCTCTCTGTAACTCTCTCTCTCTCTGTAACTCTCATGCTGTTACTCTCTCCCTCTCTCTCTCTGTAACTCTCTCTGTAACGCTCTATCTCTCTCTCTCTCTGTAATTCTCTCCCTGTAACTCTCTCTCTTGCTGTAACTCTCTCTCTGTTACTCTCTCTCTCTCTGTAACACTCTCACTGTAACTCTCTCTCTCTCTGTAATTCTCTCTCTGTAACTCTCTCTCTCTGTTATTCTCTCTCTGTAACTCTCTCGCTGTTACCCTCTCCCTCTCTCTGTAACTCTCTCTGTTTCTTTCTCTCCCTTTCTCTCTCTCCCTCACACACACAGTGCCGTCCATCCAAGGGCAGAAAGCGAGGGTTTTGCTGGTGTGTCGACAAGTATGGGCAGCCATTGCCAAGTTTCAACGGGAAGGAGAGAGGAGACACCCAGTGCTACAACTCTGAGAGCCAATAAGACCTGAGCAGCAAGAAGGAACCAGAGAGAGAGAGAGAGAGGCGGAGAGAAAGAAAAGGGAGCCATGAACACACAGAAAAACTATGAGGATATTGGGATCCAAAAGGGTCCAAAATGGCTGGGCCTGGACGTGTTGGCTGGCATTGATGATACTTTGGCCAACAGGAAGGCAGGGCAGGAGGATGGAAGGCAGGGCAGGAGGAGTGGCTTGAGAAGAGGACTCATCCAATCACACTCCTTGTGTCCAACACACACTCTCCAATGCTATGTGCTGCTCCTATGCACTGTAAGCAGTGTGTGGATGGATTCTCCATAGACAGAGGGCAGTACTTCTAAGGACAAATTAGATAATTAATTCCATTGCAGAGGGCTAGCCTTGATGATTACAGACTTGATGACAGAGACTTATATACAGTAATTCTGTATGTTTGATATGTTACTGTATGTATTTGTGTGTGTGTGTGTGTGTGTGTGTGTGTGTGTGTGTGTGTGTGAAATACAAGTGTGTCTATCTGTGTAACCGCTGGTGTGTGACCACCCAGTGGCACAGTACAGTGTCATAAAACGCCTTCCCACTTTGTGCCAGAGGACACATACATCAGCTTTTAGTCCAACCTGTATCTCACTGCAGCATCACTGCCCTTTCCTCAGGACCATTTAAGGGAGTTGACTATAGAGCTGGATACTGTTCTCATCTTCCCTATGCAACTCATATACATCTTCATGTAAGTACATTCCCTATACTTCTACCAGTGGAACATACAGTGCATTCTGAAAATGTTCAGACCACTTGACTTTTTCCACATTTTGTTACAGTCTTATTCTAAAATTGATTAAATTGTTTTTTTTCCCGTCATCAATCTACACACAATATCCCATAATGATAAAGCAAAAACATTTTTTTTACACATTTTTGCTAATTTATTAAAAGTAAAAAACTGAAATATGACACTTACGTAAGTATTCAGACCCTTCACTCAGTACTTTGTTGAAGCACCTTTGGCAGCAATTACAGCCTCGTTAGTCTTCTTGGGTATGACGCTACAAGCTTGGCACACCTGTATTTGGAGAGTTTCTCCCATTCTTCTTTCCAGATCCTCTCAAGCTCTGTCAGATTGGATGGGGAGTGTCGCTGCACAGCTATTTTCAGGTCTCTCCGGAGATGTTCAATCGGGTTCAAGTCCGGGCTCTGGGTGGGCCACTCAAGGACATTCAGTGACTTATCCCGAAGCCACTCCTGCGTTGTATTGGCTGTGTGTTTAGGGTCATTGTCCTGTTGGAAGGTGAACCTTTACCCCAGTCTGAGGTCCTGAGCACTATGGAGCAGGTTTTCATCAAGGATCTCTGTGCTTTGCTCCGTTTATCTTTCCCTCATTCCTGACTAGTTTCTCCCAGTCCCTGACGCTGAAAAATATCCCCACAACATGATGCTGCCACCACCATTCTTCACCGTAGAGATGGTGCCAGTTTTCCTCCCGACGTGACACTTGGCACGTTTTTCTGTTTTCAGAGATTCCTTTTCACCTTTTAGCTGTGCCTTGGTTAAAGGTCAATATTCTCTATCCTTGTATCAAAAAAGTGTATTTATAACAAATAAATGCAGTAAAGTTGACACCAGCTTCCATTGCTATGCGATTTACTTTTGTAAGTGTGTTTTCTGAATATGCTGAAGATTTCTAAATGTCCATGATCCTTATTGATGATGCTGAGATTCAGAATACTTTTTGTTCGCAATTATAACTTGGTATCCCTCATAACTATTGCCACTGGAGGTTCTGTTGAGGCTTGCTGCAGAAGTAACCCTGGAAATGTTTTTAATTCCCACCAGGGTTGTCCCCAAAATGGTACGCTGTTCCCTATGTAGTGCACTACTTTTGACCAGGTCTAATAGTAGCGCACTACAGGGAATACCTTACCCAGGAGTCTTTTCTCAGAATTTGTTGAGAACCAAGTGTTCCCACAACCTCTGGGTTAATAACGCCAGGGGATATACAAGAACCTCTGTTACACGTTTCCTCAGAAATACATACTTAATTTAATGAAGGTACTGGTGTCTTCATTCAACTCTCTCCAAACTTGCCGCGTCCTTTATATGTTCTATGCTACAGAAACATGCTCTAAACACAAACATTGAGGTTAACATGTTTATTGAAAGCACAAAATTACAACAGAGTAACTAACGTAGGCTATAAATGATTTGTAACAAACCAAACAAAAAGCAATAGCAGCATATCTCATCACATACTTCTGACTTGCTGTCAGGAATAGTTTGACATATAATAAATACAGACAATACATCAAACAAAAGAGAACTTCCTTTCAGACAAATGAAACAATGACCTCACATGAAGAGGGTGGTGTACGTGCAGAGAGTTGGGAGAAAAAACTGTCCCAAAAAAAACATCTGCTAAATCAGAAGACCTGCAGAGACCAGTAGAGGTAGACGAAGACAGAAACTCCCCCAAAACCAAACAGGGGCTTGGATGAGCAGTGATATGTTTGTGCCTGGCCACCAGATGCATACTTGTGGAACTTTAAGCATTTCCCCAATACCCATTGAGGAAATGTCAATGAGAATACCTTCCGAAACTGTCAACATGTTGAATGAATGAATGGCTGTGTTGTTTCATTTACTGTGCACGGGTCCACCTGGTTGAATGAATCAAAAACAGATTCTGAAGACCCTGAACTGGGTTTGGCAGAGCTGGAGACCTGTGGTCTTCAGAGATGGAGTTATTTAGTCAGAAACACAAATGTATACACTGTTGCCCTATTTACAATCAGAAAATAGGAAACATAAACAATCTAAAAATGACAAATGGTCCATACTTGTAAGCACATACGCATTTTGAATAAATAAGGTGTGATACGTCACGTAAATAAATTAAGAGTAATTACATAAAAAAAAAAAATGTGTGCTTATTTGAATGAGTGTGTATTTATACGTGTTTGTAAAATAAAGTCAGTATATATGATGTGGATGTGTGTAGGTTTGAGGGCACCTATATGTGTGTTTAAGCGGAGTAAAAAAGACTCTGTATATGTGTCAATGCGTGTGCATGCATGTGCCTGTGAATGTGGGTCAGAGTGTCCATGATTTAGAGCTCCAGCTGGCACTCTAAGCCGGGTAGATAATTGGACCCTAGAATCTTCTTCCCATTCCAGGAGGACACACACCAACACCTGGCATGGGGTCCCACCAGAGACGACTCACACTAGAACACAACAGAAGAGGGGGCAATATATTCAATTACATGGATCAACTTCACTGCATTGATAAATGTTTTCCTGGTCAGATCACACTATCTACCACTAATGAGCTAATGCTATTGCTAAACAAACCTACAGCTCAGGTGCTATGCCTTACCTGCTTGGCCTTGTAGAAGCCATGTTTGTCACAGTTGGGTAGGTAGAAGTTGGTGAACTTCTCTCCTAGTTCCTGCTGAGAGCTGGTTATCTTGTCCAGAGCTGCATGCAGCTCAATGTGGCAGGGACCCTGGGGACAAGACAAAGAACAGTCAACATCTGATACAAAACATACTGTATAATAAACACAGCAAGATGGACATAGAATACGTTATGAAATCAAATCAAACTTTATTTGTCACATGCACCGAATACAACAGGTGTATTTATACCTTCCTGTGAAATGCTTACTTACAAGCCATTAACCAACAATGCAGTTCAAGAAAGAGTTCAGAAACTATTTAACAAATAAACCAAAGTAAAAAATAATAAAAAGTAACACAATATAGTAACAATAACGAGGCTATACACAGGGGATACCGGTACCGAGTCAGTGTGAGGGGGTACAGGTTAGTCGAGGTAATTTGTACATGTAGGTAGAGGTGAAGTGACTATGCTTAGATAATAAACAGAGCAGCAGCAGTGTAAAAACACATGGAGGGGGGGTCAATGTAATAGTCTGGTGGCCATTTCATTAATTGTTCAGCAGTCTTATGGCTTGGGGGTAGAAGCTGTTAAGGAGCTTTTTGATCCAACACTAAGTTGTTATATCTGACTAAGAACATTCAATTGTCATGTGTTAAAATGCTAAGCAAATTTAATCTCAAGGGAGTAACATTTTCTCACTGAGTCTGGGTGGTTTTTGTTAAAAGGGCAACAGCTTCCTCTGGTGGCTAGGAGCTAAATAGTCTTGAACTCTAAATTAGGTTCTCTCCACTAAGCTACATCTGAAGAAGAAGAAAGTAAGTCCGGGGCCATATAAAGCACCTGATTTAGGATCAGCCCTTACGAAAACAGATTGCAGTCAGAGTGCAGTATAACTGCAGTATTCTGCAAATACTGTGTTCAATATACCAGTGTTTTTTGCTGGAGTTTGCTGCACTGAAAGTAAAGGGGCTGAATAATTTTGCACGCCCAATTTCAGTTTTTGATTTGTAAAAAAAGTTTGAAATATCCAATAAATGTCGTTCCACTTCATGATAGTGTCCCACTTGTTGTTGATTCTTCACAAAAAAATACAGTTTTATATCTTTATGTTTGAAGCCTGAAATGTGGCAAAAGGTCGCAAAGTTCAAGGGGGCCGAATACTTTCGCAAGGCACTGTATGTAAGTTGTTCCACCATTACAGTCTGAAGACCTACCGAACTTTGACAGTAAGTCAGATCAGGGACTTGACTTTCACTGGGTGGGTTATGTCCACTCCCTCCCACACATTTTGAAATTGCATTTTTTTCACCCCCAGATTTATCATTGCAATGTGATACAAAAAGCGGCAACAGTGTGCTTTAGGACCATGCGGACGCCTCCGAGCAGTTGGGTAGGCTGTTTGGAGTGTACAGCCTGCTGGATTTAGGACCTCGTGGACACCACAGAGCGGGCTGACAGGCTGTGTGAAGGCAAAGCTGCTGGAAGGCTGGCTGGACCAGCTTGAGAGAGTTGAGTATAGTTCAGTGTGTATGTTGTTGCACTCTTTCACCGAGTTGTAAAAGCATGCAGAGCAGAAACTGGCTACTATTTAGGTAAGGTAGTTGTTTAACTTAAGATTTTTTTTACTAGTGTTTATTTGCAGTGCTGAGCTAGTATTGTAACTGACATGTAACGATAGCTAATGTTTTTTTCCCTCTCGACTGAGATGAATGAATAAGCTATGCTAGCTACCACAGCCAGGTCAGCTCTAGCCTCCAGTTCTGTCAGACAGCGATATGAGGTGGATATTATTATTATGTAACAGCTGTTGTTTGTATGAAAATGTTTTGCAGCCTTTGTTTGTCCCGTTTCAGAAGTAATTTAACTTGGCTAGCTATCGCCAGTTGATGTACCGTTAGAGAGAGCTTCCAAAAGTTGTTGAAAGTTAGCTATTCTTTTTGCCTCAAACGCGAAACCATCGGCCAAACGATTGAATATTGATATTCTGACGTTTTTTTCAGTGCAATGTGAATAAAATAGTCAGTATGGCAATGTAATGTTAGTTTCCCTAGCTAATTCCCTACTTTTCACACAGGCATAGTAATAAATGGCTCTAACGTTACATGCTTCACTGCCAAGGTGCACAGTAGAGGTCTGCACAGGACTGATTTCGTCATCCCACTTCCACACCTGCTTGCTTTCT
The DNA here is from genome assembly GCF_045791955.1 of Oncorhynchus clarkii lewisi. Classification (NCBI taxonomy): domain Eukaryota; kingdom Metazoa; phylum Chordata; class Actinopteri; order Salmoniformes; family Salmonidae; genus Oncorhynchus; species Oncorhynchus clarkii. The sequence goes on from NC_092174.1 coordinate 26,946,827, forward strand.
GTCCGACTCCCACCCGCTACTGAAAGAACTGGTCCCAAACCCAACCACAGTCCAGCTATTTTATTTTAGGTGTATATGATGCAGCTCACTTGCCAGCCATGGTCCCAGCAATTCTGCAACATATAGGCAATACCAAATGCACAAAAATAACTTAAGAAATAGGTTAAATTACCCGAGATTCTCACATGGCCCTTATATTGTAGTACTAGGCTATGTCAGCCAATTTGCTAGATGTAGTTTGAAGAGAGCAGAGTTGGGTGATCAATATTTATGGCTATTTCTAGGCAATGTAGTAAACTATAGCCTAATCATAGGTCTATTTAGGAAGTCAATTTAACTGCCCCCATGCCCATGCATAGGCTACGGCCTACTCTATTTAATTGAGACTACAAGCGCACCTGATTTCGCAGGTGTGGCTACTGAACTGGAAGCAGCAAGAATGATGAGCGGCACTTGCTAAAATTTGGCATTGGCCTATAGGACACAGCCTACCCTTTAGGAGGACCATTTGCAGGCAGAGGCAAATAAATGGGTAATCAGTACTTATTGAAAATGAAAAGGTTCAACGCTAGCTCACGACTTAGCCTATGTGCCCGGTATGCCTTTTCCTTTTTAATAATGATTACATTTTTTGATTGTACTTTTGACACACGTTTGTTGAACGCCCTCCACTTCTTGCCATTATCAAGATTTATTTACAGACACTGTAGTAAACTACAGTCTATGAAATATACTTAACTATAATTATTCACTGCCATGGGATTAACCGCCCATGTAGGCAGCCTACTCTATTTCAATGAGACCACACATACTAGGTGCACTTGAACTCTCACGCCCAACTAGGAGGGTTAGACTACTGAAGTTGAAGCAGCAAATTCTGTGTGAATAATGCAAAAAAATATATGCTTTTAATACAACAGGTAGGCTAACGCATGCAAAGCAGAAAGAGGATCGTTTCCAAATAATTTGTGAGAACTAAAAAATAATAATTCTGAACCCCACTCCCACTCACAGCTTGAAAAATGCTGACAGCACTGCAATGATCACAGTCAGGAACTGCAGGTCCCGCAGGAATCGCATGGGAATATACAGTGCCTTGCGAAAGTATTCGGCCCCCTTGAACTTTGCGACCTTTTGCCACATTTCAGGCTTCAAACATAAAGATATAAAACTGTATTATTTTGTGAAGAATCAACAACAAGTGGGACACAATCATGAAGTGGAACGACATTTATTGGATATTTCAAACTTTTTAACAAATCAAAAACTGAAAAATTGGGCGTGCAAAATTATTCAGCCCCTTTACTTTCAGTGCAGCAAACTCTCTCCAGAAGTTCAGTGAGGATCTCTGAATGATCCAATGTTGACCTAAATGACTAATGATGATAAATACAATCCACCTGTGTGTAATCAAGTCTCCGTATAAATGCACCTGCACTGTGATAGTCTCAGAGGTCCGTCAAAAGCGCAGAGAGCATCATGAAGAACAAGGAACACACCAGGCAGGTCCGAGATACTGTTGTGAAGAAGTTTAAAGCCGGATTTGGATACAAAAATATTTCCCAAGCTTTAAACATCCCAAGGAGCACTGTGCAAGCGATAATATTGAAATGGAAAGAGTATCAGACCACTGCAAATCTACCAAGACCTGGCCGTCCCTCTAAACTTTCAGCTCATACAAGGAGAAGACTGATCAGAGATGCAGCCAAGAGGCCCATGATCACTCTGGATGAACTGCAGAGATCTACAGCTGAGGTGGGAGACTCTGTCCATAGGACAACAATCAGTCGTATATTGCACAAATCTGGCCTTTATGGAAGAGTGGCAAGAAGAAAGACATTTCTTAAAGATAGAGACACACCAAACATGTGGAAGAAGGTGCTCTGGTCAGATGAAACCAAAATTGAACTTTTTGGCAACAATGCAAGACGTTATGTTTGGCGTAAAAGCAACACAGCTCATCACCCTGAACGCACCATCCCCACTGTCAAACATGGTGGTGGCAGCATCATGGTTTGGGCCTGCTTTTCTTCAGCAGGGACAGGGAAGATGGTTAAAATTGATGGGAAGATGGATGGAGCCAAATACTGGACCATTCTGGAAGAAAACCTGATGGAGTCTGAAAAAGACCTGAGACTGGGACGGAGATTTGTCTTCCAACAAGACAATGATCCAAAACATAAAGCAAAATCTACAATGGAATGGTTCAAAAATAAACATATCCAGGTGTTAGAATGGCCAAGTCAAAGTCCAGACCTGAATCCAATCGAGAATCTGTGGAAAGAACTGAAAACTGCTGTTCACAAATGCTCTCCATCCAACCTCACTGAGCTCGAGCTGTTTTGCAAGGAGGAATGGGAAAAAATGTCAGTCTCTCGATGTGCAAAACTGATAGAGACATACCCCAAGCGACTTACAGTTGTAATCGCAGCAAAAGGTGGCGCTACAAAGTATTAACTTAAGGGGGCTGAATAATTTTGCACGCCCAATTTTTCAGTTTTTGATTTGTTAAAAAAGTTTGAAATATCCAATAAATGTCGTTCCACTTCATGATTGTGTCCCACTTGTTGTTGATTCTTCACAAAAAAATACAGTTTTATATCTTTATGTTTGAAGCCTGAAATGTGGCAAAAGGTCGCAAAGTTCAAGGGGGCCGAATACTTTCGCAAGGCACTGTAGCCCTCTAGTGCAGTCAATACACAACACTATGCTCATCATGTCTTAGCAGGATCAGATGGTGACAGTGCTCCCAGCAGGGTCAGACAGCCAGGGAAGACCAGTCTATGGAGCTCAAGTGAATTTTGCAGTATATTAACAATCGCATTGAATGATACAAAGTTCCATCTTGAATTGATGGGTAGACCTACTGTAGCTATATGACCGCAACTGAAGATTAAAGTTACAGTCTGGGATCTGGGAATAATGGTCATTTCAACTATTGAACCATTGATTCTACTCTTGGATAATATAATGAATAAACGTACACTAAGGTAATTATTTGTCATGCCTCATTTTAAGAGGATCAGATGGTGACAGGGGTCTCAGCAGGGTCAGGCAGCCAGGGAAGACACGTCTGTGACAGAGGTGAGGTGAATTTTTGCACATACAACAATTCATTATCTCTGTGTAGCAAACACTGGACAAGCCAGATGCTATTTTAAGGCAGTCTGACAAACCTCCAAAGTTGATTTCCAAACTGTTTCAAGGGTTGATAGAGGCTTTTCCTGATGACACAAAACATGTCAAACTAAAATGCGAGGAGGATCTGGTAGAAGCTATTGATGATGATGAATGGATACAGATGTGTTAGAATGCCTAGTCATGTTCATATCATCTCAGACATAAATGATTGCAGTTTAAGACCATCCATAGAATGTACTATATGCCAGTGAAACTGAATTAGATGCACTCAGAAATGTCATTCCTCTCCTGGGGGTTTAAAACACACATATTTGCATATTTTATGGGCTTGTGAAGGCTGCATGGCTGAATTCTGGTAAAGAGTATGTTCTTTTTTCTCAGCATGTCTACAGATTCTCCCGTCTCACTGTTGATACCGGAGACTTATCTGAAAAACTGTGTATCCAAGCATTTATACTGGCTAAGAAATGAATTGACATTAATTGGAAGGTCGGTTATCCTCCTACAATGTCAAGTTATGTATCACTAGATTTGATTTATTACAAGATTAAGGGCATGATGGGCAACTTTCATAAGGACTGGATGCCTTATATGGAATACAGTACAACTAAAGGAGTCTGTATTGAAAAGATACCCACCTCAGGGGAGATACCTATTTATTCCCTAGCTGCTGGGCTGCTCAGTCCTAGCCCTGGGGTCTGTCGTCCTGTGGGTTGTCACGTTGTCACTCCTAATACTACCAAAACCAATTAGTGAAACATTCCTAAGATCCTAAAGCTGAGTGGGGTGCGTTGGGTTGGGGCGCTGCAGGGTGGTGGACCCCTAGGGACAGGACAGGGCAACCCAGCTATATTGTGTGCAAATAAAAAGAGCTCTACAGTATTATTAGTCCTAGGAGATTAATTATATGGAGGATTTGCTGTTTCTGTGTGTTAATGTATATTTGAGGTGTATGTCAGTTTTTTTTTTGCTTCATTTTTTGTTTCCAAACCTTTCCCTTTGGGAATTAAACTAAATTAAAAGTGTGACCTGAGAAGGAAATTGTGTTGGGAAAAGAGTTGAGTTATTGACTAGATTGGTTGGGGTGGCAGCTCGGTCTGGCTGAAATTTGATACAGAGGATGTCTTAATAAAGACAATCAAAGTATTTTTTCAAGAGTTGTTCATTTGTTAGGCTATTGGTTAAAGGTGCAACACAATATTTATTATTGAATTACCTTTGATCTAGTTCTGTCTTATTAACCACATAAACATGTATTATTGAATTACCTTTGATCAAGTTCAGTCTTATTAACCACATAAACATATTTATTAAGGATCTCTTACCTAGCTTGATGACTGTGGGCATGTTTGCTTACTTTTTGTTATAGACTGGATTGTGTAAAATTGCAGGAAATTAGCTTTAGATAGCCCCCAAAAGCTGGGGGAGGACCCCCTGACTCTCCACCAGGCTATGTCCCCCCCCACTTCTAAAACCAAAGTGTGTTGCCCACTTCTAAAACCAAAAACCCTGCTTCAGATTGAACACTGTGCATACCTGTTCCACCAGTTTCTTGCGGATGGTGTTGACCTTGGCCTTGATGCTCTCCTGAGCACCCTCATTTTTGGTGTCAAAGGGGGTGTTGAGTCCCAGGAAGTAGGCTAGGGAGCTGTGGTCTGGCACCCCTTCTACTTTCTCTGTGGATTAGAGAGAGAAATTAGTGGGTAAGTATACCATGTTTTACATAAATTTAGATTATATCCTTTTGATTATGTTGTCAAAAAAGGTTTAATTTGTAGATTGTCCAATATCTTTATAAATAAGTAATAGCTGAAGGAAGGAATCAATGAATGAAAAACATAAAGGACAAAAAGCAGAGTCTACCTTGTCCCTGGTCCTCAGTGCAGATGGCCTGTCCTCTGGTGAGGGAGTGGAGGGGTCTAGGATCCCCAGCTCTTGGGCTGCATTTTAACCCCTGAGCACAGTGGGCCGTGTATACCCCACAGGAGGCCCCCTTCTCCAGGGCACATGCCATGCAGCAGCCACAGCCTGGCTCCCTGAGAACCTGCTTACAGTCTGGGGAAATGGCCGGGCATTCATCCAGCTTCTCCTGGGTACAGGGGGCACAGCGAATAGGCTCCGGGCCCACCACAGGGGAAGACTGGGCCAGAGTGGTCAGGAGGGACAATGACATCGCTGCCAGCAGGGTCAACTTCTTATATAATCCAAGCATCTCGAATCTTCAGGTGTAGAAAGACACTAAAATCTACAGTCAGGTGTAGATGTGAATTTTCTTCAAGTGCGGTCTTTAATCTTCAAGTGTAGTTTTTGCTTAGTCCTCAAGTACTTATGAGAAGCACAATATACTGTAGATCGGCATCTATAGGTTTCCTTCTTTCTTTCTGAACTGAATTCTCAGAACAAAGGAGTTGCAGTATTTATACAGAGCTCTGACCCTCAGGGAGGTTAATGTTTGAACCAGTGACTCCAGATATTAAACATTTTGGTTAGACAGCGCAGAACCAGCATTAGCTGTATTGGGTGGGTTGACCTCTGGTAGTGTGTGTAGATCTGAACTGGGGTTCACTGAAGCTGCCTGCCTGCCCTGTCATCAATATTTACTCTGGGACGAGGAGTGATTGTACAAGGTGATGTTGGAAAACATTGCAAAATCAATTCGTTGTTTTTTTGGTTTTGACCCCTCAATCGTTCATACTGTACATACTGTATGATGTGGGGGACAAACTAATAATGGATTGATGTTAAGTTGTGCATTGAGATTCATCCTTTGGTACATGACTTACCTAAGGGTCAGAAGTTATAGGTCAGTCATGAACTGGATATGATTTGATTCTACTCTACTTTCATAAACCATATGTGTTGTTCAGCCCATGTGGTGGACTAGGGGTCATCTGCAGGGAACATAAACATGATCATCCCATCAGTTACATAACCATGCAACCATAACATGTTTGTCTGGAGAATGTATTTTTTAATTGGTCACTTCCTGGTGTAGTATTAGTTAATCACACTTTATCTACGGTTAACACTGAACACCTCTACACCCCTCCCCCATACCTTGACACACTGTTTCTCTGTGCCTCTATGATACCTCATGTTTTTCATCGCATGATGAAGCATGGTGACTTTGTGCAATGACTGGACTATTAGTCAGTGTCTCGAGACACCAACTGAAACTACCTTGTCATATGTGGATACTGGAAGGTTGTTGGGTCATTCCACGAAATGAGTTCAATATTGCATTTAACAAGCATGTTATATTAAATTAAGTGCCCTTTGATATAGACCACATGTAAAATTCAATAAATCAGACTTGCTAAAGTGCCATAATTCTGTATATTGGCATGTCCCTCTGTGACTTCTAACACGTACACCCTGTTACCCATAGATTAACCTAAAGTATCAGACGTAAAAGAAAATGCCTGAGCGGAGTTCCTACATTCTGTTTTCAGGGGAAAAGGAAGCTGGGTGGAATTAGCTGTATCCCTGAAAAATGTATGCATCCGTTTTTTTCCAACTCCGCTAAGTCTACCCATAGATAGACAGGCTAGAATTATTTTAACAATAAAACATTTTTTTGAAGCTTGCATTAAATTGCCGCTCACTGATGCACACACACACAAGTTTCCATTCATCCTTTCATAAGGAAATTTATGGCTGATTTGAGATGAAATCATCAACCCTGTTACTTTATTTTGCACTTATTGATAGGCTCTTACTATCGGAATAGTTTTTACAGAGTTACACTACCCAAAAGGGACTAATTTTATGGAACGACTCTGTTATTTTCCCAGTCTGATGAAATGCTGGCCTTGGTAAACACAATTGGTACATTGGAGGTGTACCCTGGATAACGTCCAGATAACCTTTATTCATGTTCTTGAATCAGACACATGTATTTCTCTTGCATTGTATTGCTTTAGTGACACACAGTATGTATCATATTGCAATGATTTATTGGATGCCATTTAGTCATGTTGCAAGCCTACTCAACAACCAGCTCATATGTTGTAGCCTCCTCAATGTTGTGCATCAAATTCACCAGCCATTGTGGGAAAATATCCTCCTATAGGGATATAGTGAAGTGAGTATCATGGACAAAATTATCAAAATGTGCGTTTGATCATTATAATTGAATGTACTTTTGATGTACAGTACCAGTCAAAAGTTTGGAAACAGAGTCATTCAACGGTTTTGCTTTATTTGTACTGTTTTCTACATTGTAGAATAATGTTGAAGACATCAACACTACAAAATAACACATATGGTATCATATAGTAACCGAAAATAGTGTTATACAAATCAAAATATAGCCACCCTTTGCCTTAATGACAGCATTGCGCACTCTTGGCATTCTCTCAACCAGCTTCATAAGGATTGCTAAGTGCAAACCAGATGGGATGGCGTATTGCTGCAGAATGCTGTGGTAGCCATGCTGGTTAAGTGGGCCTTGAATTCTAAATAAATCACCCCCACACCATCACACCTCCTCCTCCATGCGTCACGGTGGATTTCCACTGGTCTAATGTCCATTGCTCATGCCTCTTGGCCCAAGCACGTCTCTTCTTATTATTGGTGTCCTTAACTAGTGGTTTCTCTGCAGAAATTCAACCATGTAGGCCTGATTCACACAGTCTCCTCTGAACAGTTCATGTTTAGATGTGTCTATTACTTGAACTATGAAGTATTTATTTGGGCTGCAATTTCTGAATTTCTGAGGCTGGTAACTAATGAACGTATCCTCTGCAGCAAAGGTAACTCTAGGTCTTCCTTTCCTGTGGCTGTCCTATAGAGAGGCAGTTTCATCATAGCGCTTGATGGTTTTTGTGACTGCACTTGAAACATTCAATGTTCTTGAACTGTTCAGGATTGTCGTGTCTTTGGCTATGCCGGATTAAGTGATATGACATGCTATAAAATCATTTCTCCGTAATTAATACTACCTAATTCAGCTAATCATGTAAATGTAATTAACTAGAGAGTCGGGGCACCACAAAATAATATTTATGGAGCTGTTATCTTCCGAATAAACTCTTAAAGATCTAGTAATATTTTACATCAATAGCAGTCAATATTAATTTTCACCTTAATTCAGTCTCATCTGAAAGTTGTAAATTCTTGGTTATCTTCACGAACCCTGGCCAACAAGTTGAATCAGCAATACAAAAATTGGGTTTCATTATTTATTTACTAAATACCTAACTAATCACACAGAATTACATATACACAGAATTAATCATACCTTGATTGGAAATGACGTCAAAGGAAAACGTCCCTAGCGGGCGGAACAGATATGACAGCTGGTTACACAAAAGAAAAGGGCTGGGTTTGAGTTAAAGAGCGGGAAGACTGAGGACCAAAGGAAGAAGCTGTGCTATCGTAAACACAGTATTTTATGCATTCTAAATTACCGCCCATTTGGAAAAGGAAAATGCAATAAATATTTACTCTGAGCTGCGCTTCGGTAGGTTGGTGGTAGATGGAAGTCTGTGTTGCCAAACCGAGTCCTTTGTCCTTTGAAGAATGTCTCTGGTGGTCAATTGGATACATTGTAGTAACGTCGTTGTGTGCTAGACGGGTACTCTGTCTGTTCCTTCCTAACCCTCGTTTGCAGCTGCTGTTGCTAACTCAACGGCTAGGAGGTATCACTTCTGTAGTGAATAAGAGTTCAAAGTTCATACCATTCGCAACCAAAGCTCACGCTGATGTTGGCTTCGTTCTGTAGTTACTATCTGAACCATTCTGACATCGGACCGTCGTCCTCACATCCTCGGAACAGAAGGTTACATTTTCGTCAAGGCTTTATATAGTGGAGCGAGAAGGGTGTGTCTGGAAAGTTTTATAGCCCATGTCTCTTCACAGGGGCAGGCCACTGATTGAGCAGAGCCCTAACCTTATGAAAACCCAAATCTCTCGAAGCTAAAATTACATTTAATCTTTTCACCCATAATTTTATATTCAAACATTTAAATTGAACAACAATTCCATGTGACTCCGATAACTACAATGTGCAGACTTTCCACTGTAGAGTTTATGTCATCCTATCATTGATGAGAATGTCCCAGATGACAACTGAACTCACATCATATTCATTAAGTACCACCGCATATGTTCAATTGGTCGGATTACCAGAATATAGTTCATTTCCCCCCCCCATCTTCTGATGTTCCCAGAATCTATGTTAACCAAGGGGTTTTCAAATTTCACATCAGTAGGGTAGAGAGGAAAAAGGGGGGAAGAGGTATTTTATGCCTGTCATAAACCTACCTCCAGGCCAATGTCATGACAGGATTGACTGACCTTCTTGTCTTAAAGTTATGGACTGTCGTTTCTCTTTGCTTATTTGATCTGTTCTTGCCATAATATGGTCTTTTACCAAATAGGGCTTTCTTCTGTATACCACCCCTACCTTGTGACAACACAACTGATTGACTCAAACACATTGAGGAAAGAAATTCCACAAATTAACGTTTAACAATGCACACCTGTTAATTGAAATGCATTCCAGGTGACTACCTCATGAAGCTGATTGAGAGAATGCCAAGAGTGTGCAAAGTTGTTAAAGGAAAAGGGTGGCTACTTTGAAGAATCTAAAATATGAAATATCTTTGAAACACTTTTTTGGTTACTATATGATTCCATATGTGTTATTACATAGTTTTGATGTCTTCACAATTATTCTACAATGTAAAAAAAAATAATAATAAAAAAAAAAAATTAAAAAAGGAAAGCTCTTGAATGAGTAGGTGTGTCCAAACTTGACTGGTAATGTACATGTATTTTGTTTGTCCAGACCATCATTACTAAAGGCTTATTATTGATACTCACTACAGTTGGCACCTTTCTCCGTCCCCTAGGCCCTCTCTTCTTCTGTGGTGGTAGCTCGTCCTTCCATCTCCTCTGTGGTCGTTGTGGTGTTGGTAGCTCTTCATCTGACGATGACCAGGAGAGTCTCCTTGTATGAGATGTTTGTTTCACTCTTCTGTTGATGGTTAGCTGGGGCTGAAATGTAAATACTTGCATTAAACATCAACAAAAATATAAAGTGAGAAGATGAGTTGGGAGAACAGGCTACTTCCCACTGGGCACATACTGGTTAAATCAACGTTGTTTCCACATAATTTCAATGTAAATTACGTTGAACAAAAATGGAATAGGCGTTGAATTGACGTCTGTGCCCAATTGGGTTACCTCTACTTCCGGATGAACGCCATCCACTTCCCCATCAGCCTTTGCTCTGCGTTTCCTAGGGAGTTTGAACCCTGGTGGGGTGATCTCCTCCCCAAGGTCACTTGTGGCCTGGGTGATATTTGGATATGGTAGAGAGAGATTGTAGATCTCCACCTGTGCAGCACTACTCTGGTCCAGAGAACGAGACTGCCGGCTTGGCCTCCACACCTTTAGTGGAGGCTCTTCCTCTTCTTTCTCCTGATCATCCACCATCTGCTCTTTTTTCTCTTCCTCCTCATCCTCCTCCTCTTCCTGGATAGGTTCTAGCTGCTGTATTGTTAGTTTTAGTAAATACAGTGGCTTGCAAAAGTATTCAACCCCTCCTATTTTGTTGCCTTACAACCTGGAATTAAAATAGATTTTTGGGGGGGTTTGTATAATTTGATTTACACAACATGCCTACAACTTTGAAGATGTAAAATATGTTTATTTTGAAACAAACAAGAAATAAGACAATAAAACAAACTTGAGCGTGCATAATCATTCACCCCACCAAAGTCAATACTTTGTAGAGACACCTTTTGCAGCAATTACAGCTGCAAGTCTCTTGGGGTATGTCTATCAGCTTGGCACATCTAGCCACTGGGATTTTTGCCCATTCTTCAAGGCAAACTGCTCCAGCGCCTTCATGTTGGATGGGTTCCGCTGGTGTACAGCAATCTTTAAGTCATACCACAGATTCTCAATTGGATTGAGGTCTGGGCTTTGACTAGACCATTCCAAGACTTTTAAATGTTTCCCCTTAAACCACTCGAGTGTTGCTTTAGCAGTATGCTCAGGGTAATTGTGCTGCTGGTATGTGAACCTCCATCCAAGCATCAAATCTCTGGAAGACTGAAACAGGTTTCCCTCAATTTAGTACCATCCTTCATTCCTTCAATTTTGACCAGTTTCCAGTCCCTGCCAATGAAAAACATCCACACAGCATGATGCTGCCACCACCCTGCTTCACCGTGGGGATCGTATTCTCAGGGTGATGAGAGGTGTTGGGTTTGTGCCAGACATAGCGTTTTCCTTGATGGCCAAAAAGCTCAATTTTAGTCTCATCTGACCAGAGTACCTTCTTCCATATGTTTGGGGAGTCTCCCACATGCCTTTTGGTGAACACCAAATGTGTTTTCTTATTTTCTTCTGGAGCAATGTCTTTTTCTGGCCACTCTTCTGTAAAGCCCAGCTTTTTTTGTGGAGTGGACGGCTTAAAGTGGTCCAATGGACAGATACTCCAATCACCGCAGTGGAGCTTTGCAGCTCTTTCCGGGTTATCTTTGGTGTCTTTGTTGCCCCCATTGCCTGGTCTGAGTTTTGGTGGGCAGCCCTCTCTTGGCAGGTTTGTTGTGGTGTCATATTCTTTCCATTTTTAAAAAATAATGGATTTAACGGTGCGCCGAGGGATGTTCAAAGTTTCTTATATTTTTTTATAACCCAACCCTGATCTCTACTTCTCCACAACTGTGTCCCTGACCTGTTTGGAGAGCTCCTTGGTCTTCATGGTGCCACTTGCTTAGTGGTGTTGCAGACTCTGGGACCTTTCAGAACAGGTGTATATATATTGAGATCATGTGACAGTTAAATTAAGTCCACCTGTGTGCAAACTAACTAATTATGTGACTTTTGAAGGTAATTGGTTGCACCAGATCTTATCTAGGAGCTTCATAGCAAAGGGGGGTGAATACATATGCACAAACCACTTTTCCATTTTTTGAAACAAGTCATTATCATTTCACTTTGTTAATTTGGACTATTTTGTCTATGTCCATTACATGAAATCCAAATAAAAATCAATTTAAATTACAGATTGTAATGCAACAAAATAAGAAAAACACCAAGGGGGATGAATACTTATGCAAGGCACTGTATATCATGTGAATCTGATTCACTTTACAGGGTTAGATAGAATAGAGTTGAAGACAGAAGTTTACATACACTTAGGTTGGAATCATTTAAACTTGTTTTTCTACCACTCCACAAATTTCTTGTTAACAAACTATAGTTTTGGCAAGTTGGATAGGACATCTACTTTGTGCATGACACAAGTAATTTCTCCAACTATTGTTTGCAGACAGATTATTTCACTGTATCACAATTCCAGTGGCTCAGAAGTTTACATACACTAAGTTGACTGTGCCTTTAAACAGCTTGGAACGTTCCAGAAGGTGATGTCATGGCTTTAGAAGCTTCAGAGAGGCTAATTGACATAATTTGAGTCAATTGGAGGTGTACCTGTGGATGTACTTCAAGGCCTACCTTCAAACTCAGTGCCTCTTTGATTGACATCATGGGGAAATCAAAAGAAATCAGTCAAGACCTCAGAAAATAAATTGTAGACCGCAAGTCTGGTTCATCCTTGGGAGCAATTTCCAAACACCCGAGGGTACCACGGTCATCTGTACAAACAATAGTACGCAAGTATAAACACCATGTGACCCCGCAGCCATCATACCGCTCATGAAGGAGATGCGTTCTCTCCCCTAGAGATGAGCGTACTTTGGTGTGAAAAGTGCAAATCAATCCCAGAACAATAGCAAAGGACCTTGTTTAGAAACAGGTACAAAAGTTTGTATATCCACAGTAAAACGAGTCCCATATCGACATAACCTGAAAGGCCGCTCAGCAAGGAAGAAGCCATTGCTCCAAAACCGCCATAAAAAAGCTAGACTACGGTTTACAACTGCACATGGGGACAAAGATGGTACTTTCTGGAGAAATGTCCTCTGTTCTGATGAAGCAAAAATAGAACTGTTTCCCCATAATGACCATTGTTATGTTCGGAGAAAAAGGGGGAGGCTTGCAAGTTGAAGAACACCATCCCAACTGTGAAGCACGGGGTGGCAGGTTCATGTTGTGGGGGTGCTTTGCTGCAGGAGGGACTGGAGCACTTCACCAAATAGATGGCATCATGAGGCAGGAAAATTATGTGGATATATGGAAGCAAAATCAAGACACCAGTCAGGAAGTTAAAGCTTGGTCCCAAACGGACAATGACCCCAAGAATACTTTACCTCTTGATGCTAGAGGTCACAATTTTTATGTTTGGAAAAATAACGTTCCCAAAGTAAACGGCCTATTTCTCAGGACCAGATGCTAGAATATGCATATAATTGACAGATTAGGATAGAAAACACTCTAAAGTTTCCAAAACTGTCAAAATATTGTCTGTGAGTATAACAGAACTGATATTGCAGGCGAGACCCTGAAGAAAATCCAATCAGGAAGTGCCTCTTATTTTGAAACCCTTCTGTTCCTATGCATGCCTATCCTCCATTTAAAGGGATATCAACCAGATTCCTTTTTCTCTGGGTTCTCTAAGGTGTCAGTCTTTAGACAGTTTCAGGCTTTTATTTTGAAAAATTAGCGTGAAAGATCACATTGCGTAAGTGGATAGGTGGGGGCTCTCAGTGAGTTTTTGCACTACAGAGTAAAGCCGCCATTGTTCCTCCCGCTGTTATTGAAAAACCTACACACTCGGTTGATATATTATCAAATATATATATTTTAAAAACTACCTGAGGAATGATTATAAAAAACATTTGACATGTTTCTGTGGACATTATGAAGACTATTTGGAATTTCTGTCTGCGTTGTCGTGACCGCTCTTTCCTGTGGATTTCTGAACATAACGCGACAAACAAACGTCGGTATTTGGGGTATAAAATAATCTTTATGGAACAAAAGGAACATTTGTTGTTTAACTGGGAGTCTCGTGAGTGAAAACATCCGAAGATCAAAGGTAAACGGTTCATTTGATTGCTTTTCGTGACCAAGCTTCCTGATGCTAAGTGTACATAATGCTATGCTAGGCTATCGATAAATTTACAAACACTTGGATTTCTTTCGCTGTAAAGCATAATTTCAAAATCTGAGACAACAGGTGGATTAACAAAAGGCTAAACTGTGCTTTGCAATATTGCACTTGTGATTTCATGAATATGAATATTTTTTTGTAATATTATTTGACTGTTGTGCTATGCTATTCAGCGGTTGCTGACAAATGATCCCACGACGGGGTTGGGTAGCGTCAAGAAGTTAAGGCCAACAAAGTCAAGGTAATGGAGTGGCCATCACAAAGCCCTGACCTCAATCACATAGAACATTTGTTGGCAGAACTGAAAAAGCGTGTGCGGAGCAAGGAGGCCTACAAACATGACTCAGTTACACCAGCTCTGTCAGGAGGAATTGGCCAAAATTCACCAAATTTATTGTGGGGAGCTTGTGGAATGCTACCCAAAATGTTTGATCCAAGTTTAACAATTTAAAGGCAATGCTACCAAATACTAATTGAGTGTATGGTAACTTCTGACCCACTGGGAATGTGATGAAAGAAATAAAAGCTTAAATAAATCACTCTACTCTTATTCTGACATTTCACATTCTTAAAATAAAGTGGTGATCCTAACTGACCTAAGACAGGGGATTTTTACTAGGATTAAATGTAAGGAATTGTGAAAACCGGAGTTTAAATGTATTTGGCTAAGGTGTAAGTAAACTTCCAACTTCATATAGAACTCTTGTATTATCTGTGAATACTCGGAAGCTAGCAAAATCTCAGATCATTTCAATAGCACCATCCATTTTAATTAGCATACTTTCTATTCAAACTATTCAAAGTTTTTCCAGAGACATATTTGGATGGAGACAAAAGATGTACACATTTAAACTTACATATTGCTGTTGATTCTTCATAACATCAATTAGCTAAGGAATAGAGTAAGAAATTGTTGTTTTCCCTGAGGGTTAAATTCTCATTTGAAGTGAATGTCAAGAACTGTTTATATGCAGTCTGGTTACACACCAGTTTGTAATTGTCTTGATTGTTCTTTAATTGAAGCCTGGGAGGTCAATTGACACATTTTGCAAATACGTAGGCATGGGAAAATACAACTAGTACCCGACTTAGCTGACCCAGTGCCCTACGATCAGAAAGCAAGTTTTGATGACAGCCTCTACCAAGAGTTAATCTCATCTGAAATGTTGTATTTGTATATTAATTAAAGACACAGTTGTTCCAATGTTGACAACTGTAGTATTGGTGATGTTGTAGAGAGGACTGATTGTGCAGTTTAACACTCTATATGGTTAACCTTACATCCCCTTTATTGCTTTATCATGACCTTAGAGACATTGATTGATGGAACACACTACAAGGCCATTATTACACCATCAGCTGTTCAGTTTGATTTGCTCTTTTTTTGTGTCACACTGTGGGTTCATTTGAGTGCAGTGGTGGTACTCTTTCAACCTGATGCACCATCCTGATCTCACGAGCTCACATTCTGTTTCGCTAGACGTATTAAGTAGTGTAGTGTAGTTAATTATTTAACCTTTATTTAACTAGGCAAGTCAGTTGAGAACAAATTCTTATTTACAATGACGGCCAACCCCTGGCCAAACCCTATCCCGGACAAAACGGTGCTCAATCCTATGGGACTCCCAATCACGGCCAGTTGTGATACAGCCTGGAATCGAACCAGGGTCTGTAGTGACACCTCTAGCACTGAGATGCAGTGCCTTAGACCGCTGCGCCACTCGGGAGCAAGTGAAGCAAAACAATAATGAGAGGGCAGAGGTCAGTCAGTTTTACGAGGCAAGTCCTTGGCCTAAACTACAGAAAACCGTGCCTGACAGGTTATGGCAGTACAAACAGTGACACCAATCCTGGTTTGGCAGAGACAGTGTTTGCCCAAATCAAAGAGGAATGAGATGACAAAAACATTCTCAGTCATAAAATGTGACTTGTTTCAGGAAACCAGGCGTATGTCACACACACGTCACTACTTCACAGGAGGTGAACGTAAACATTTTTTTTAATCAAGGAACATGTGACTTTTCATGTGCATTAATAACAAACTTGTATAGCATCTGTAAATATGAATACAATTCTTAAATTAGAAGCCTCGGAAAAGGTCAGGAACCTTCCGGTAGCCATGATATGGGCTGGATATGGGCTGGAAAAGCTGAGAGATGAGTTCGGATTGGTCTGCCATGTTTTAGCATGCTTCTGTCTATAACATGAGCTGATCAGTATGTGTAGGTAATCCTTTCTAATGTGGCTTTTTAAAAGATACAGTTGAAGTCGGAAGTTTACATACACCTTAGCGAAATACATTTAATCTCAGTTTTTCACAATTCCTGACATTCACTCCTAGTAAAAATCCCCTGTCTTAGGTAAGTTAGGATAACCAATTTATTTTAAGAAAGTGAAATGTCAGAATAATAGTAGAGAGAATGATTTATTTCAGCTTTTATTTCTTTCAACACATTCCCAGTGGGTCAGAAGTTTACATACACTCAATTAGTATTTGGTAGCATTGCCTTTAAATTGTTTAACTTGGGTCCAAAAAATTCAGGGGTAGTCTTACACAATCATCCCACAATAACTTGGGTGAATTCTGGACCATTCCTCCTGACATAACTGGTGTAACTGAGTCAAGTTTGTAGGCCTCCTTGCTCGCACACGCTTTTTCAGTTCTGCCAGAAAATATTCTATAAGATTGAGGTCAGGGCTTTGTGATGGCCACTCCAATACCTTGACTTTGTTGTCCTTAAGCCATTTTGCCACAACTTTGGAAGTATTCTTGGGGTCATTGTCCATTTGGAAGACCCAATTACGACCAAGCTTTAACTTTCTGACTGATGTCTTGAGATGTTGATTCAATATATCCACACAATTTTCTTGCCTCATGAAGCCATCTATTTTGTGAAGTGCTCCAGTCCCTCCTGCAGCAAAGCACCCCCACAACATGATGCTGCCACCCCTGTGCTTCACAGTTGGGATGGTGTTCCTCAGCTTGCAAGCCTCCCCCTTTTTCCTCCGAACATAACAATGGTCATTATGGCCAAACAGTTCTATTTTTGTTTCATCAGACCAGAGGACATTTCTCTAAAAAGTACGATCTTTGTCCCCATGTGCAGTTGCAAACTGTAGTCTGGATTTTTATGGCGGTTTTGGAGCAGTGGCTTCTTCCTTGATGAGTGGCCTTTCAGGTTATGTCGATATAGGACTTGTTTTAATGTAGATATAGATACTTTTGTACCTGTTTCCTCCAGCATCTTCACAGGGTCCTTTGCTATTGTTCTGGGATTGATTTGCACTTTTCGCACCAAAGTACATTAATCTCTAGGAGAGATCTCCTTCCTGAGAGGTATGATGGCTGCGTGGTCCCATGGTGTTTATACTTGCGTTCTATTGTTTGTACAGATGAACGTGGTACCTTCAGGCATTTGGAAATTGCCCTCAAGGTAAACCAGACTTGTGGAGGTTGTAATGGCATTCCTCCTCCTCTTCTGAGGAAGGATTGGAGGACCAATGCGCAGTGTGGTAAGTGTCCATAACGTTTAATTTTAGGATATAAACTGAACACTATGAAAATACAAAACAATAAACATGAACATGAACGAAACCGAAACAGTACCGTGTGGCAACAAACACACACACGGGAAACAAACACCCACAACTCAAAAGTGAAACTCAGGCTACCTAAGTATGATTCTTAATACCCAAACATAGAAAAACACACATAGACTGCCCACCCCAACTCACACCCTGAAAATACTAAATAAAGACAAAACAATGGAAATAAAGGTCAGAACGTGACAGAGGTCTGCAATTTTTTGGCTGATTTCATTTCATTTTCCCATGAGGTCAAGCAAAGAGGCACTGAGTTTGAAGGTAGGCCTTGAAGTACATCCACAGGTACACCTCCAATTGACTTAAATGATGTCAATTAGCCTATCAGAAGCTTCTAAAGCCATGACATCACCTTCTGGAACGTTCCAAGATGTTTAAAGGCACAGTCAACTTAGTGTATGTAAACTTCTGACCCACTGGAATTGTGATACAGTGAATTGTAAGTGAAATAATCTGTTACTTGTGTCATGCACAAAGTAGATGTCCTATCCGACTTGCCAAAACTATAGTTTGTTAACAAGAAATTTGTGGAGTGGTTCAAAAACAAGTTTTAATGACTCCAACCTAAGTGTATGTAAACCGTAGATTTCAACTGTATCACAAAGAACTGCAAACGTTTTGAGGATGATTGTACCATACTGACTCTCTCTGACTCTGAAAATGAATCAGACGTGATTTAAATAAAAACATGTTCATTAAACCAGACATTGTAGTCTTCTGAAACGGCGATCAACAGAGTTGTTGTGACGGAAGAAGTTGACCAAGATTTGAAATCAGTGGAATGCCCGGTTTAAGCAGAATATTATAGCTAAGGACATAGAGAACATTTGGATGTTTGATTGCAAATATGCGGAGAGAGTTGAAAAGAGAACACACAGAAGGCTTTTGTATAAAACACCTGTCTTCGGATGACATCTTCAAACTAAGGGCAACCATGGCATCCGTGACAGAGAGGGATAAGCGTTCATCCATGTATACGGGAAAGAAACATTTTCAGATATTACATGTTTCTAATTTTGTCAGAAAGTCATTTTTATTGCAAGTTAAAGCGTTGTGTTAGCTAGCTAGCTTACATTGAACCTATTTGGTTATCTTTAGCTACCTGCAGATTCATGCATAGCTGTAACGTTATGATTTAGGAATATGGTTCATTGTTAAGAGCTATCTAGCTACATGTCTAAAAAAAAACTCTACTATGCAAGTAACCATTTCACCATTTACACCTTCTGTATTCTGTGTAAGTTATAAATAAACATACATTTTATTTTGTATAGTGTGTGTTTACCAGAGACAGTCATGTGAAGAACAACTTAACCTGCACCAAAGTCAAATTAGAATATAATGTTAGGCCAATGAGACCGTGTCCAAGTTCTAAAATTCTCTGGTAGAATGCCCTGCTGTTATTTCGTCACACTCACAACCGTAAGCTATTTTCTGTAATTAGCTCGCCATTAACTTGTAAGTAATGATCTCGTTGTGAGTTTATTTTCCTGTTAAAACGTAGTCAGCTATGATATGGTCATTATTTGAACTTGCTAGCCAGCTAACTTAATGTTAGCTAACTAGCTAACAAGCTAGAAACAAACCAAAACGTTGTTTAGAAAGTTCCTTTTAGATGCCTGGTTTGCTGGTTTGACATACACTAAATACATTTTTAAACGGATCGGTTTATTGGTGTTACAATGCAACAGTTATGCTATTTTGGATCACCAGGCTGCTGATGTCATACATTTTGTTTTTGTGTTTATACTTATTTATAACGACAATGACAAGTTTGATGTCGAACGACAATAGAATGTTCATGATGTCACTGTGTCAACTGTCTACAGGCACGTCGATATATGTACATAGTATAAACCAGCCTTCAGTTTGAAATCTTTGGTTGTTTAGTTCACTAACGTACTCACTCTGTTTAGCACATGGCCTCACATGTGAATCCTTTAAGAGGCTAAGGCTTAAGAGGATGTGAAAGATGCTGAATTGGTGTAAACAAAGAAGAGCTCTACAGTAGGTGTACCAAAACATTCAAGGGACATTTTCTCAAAGTGGCCCTTGAATACCATGTTCTAGCTCTGAGTCTCTACTTTTATCCAGTGTAAAAAACATAATTTCAAATTTTGCTACATAAGACCGAATTGAGCCGGTCGGTCCAAAATGTTCTCAGTTTGACTAAATTGGCTCAACGGAAAAATAATTCAACCATCAAATATTGCAATCTCATTATCTTGATGAACCTACGATAGTCTTTTTTGTTAGCATGTTCAATGTCCACTCTGTCCGTGCTACCCAATTACGTCTGTAGTCATTGTTTCTAATTTGTGATTCATGGGGCAAAATCAGCAGATATACAACTGGATTTACTACTGAGGTAGTTAGCATTATCAACTTCAAATATAATGTTCTGATGTCCAGAAGTTGTTTTTGGTCATCGGAAATGATGGTGGAGACATTATGTACAGTGGATAGCAGCAGTTTTACCAGCTCCTGACCAATTCTGCTACTTTATGTTTTTTAAGCTGATCTGAACTTTTTTTTGTACATAATGTCTCTGCCATCATGACCAAAAACAGCTTCTGGACATCAGAACAGCGATCACTAACCTCAATTTGGATGACAATTTCTAATTAAACGAGATGGCAGCTCTAGATGTTCCGCAAACTCTGGACCAGGTCTTAATCCGCGGGACTCGAACGAGGAAGCGACGGAGCATGAGAAGCAAACGAGCTGGCATCCTGACGAGACTACGTTGGCGAGAACATAAACCACCTCTACCCTCCGTTCTATTGGTAAACATACAATCACTAAAGAACCAACTGGACGAGCTCTGCTCCAGACTATCCTATCAATGGGATCTGAAGAACTGTAATATTCTATGTTTCTTGGAGACGTGGTTGAACAAGGACATGGATAATATACATCTCGCTGGTTTCTCCATGCTTCGTCTAGTATGGACGGCAGTCTTGGGTAAGGCGAAGGGGGGAGGAGTGTGTTTCTTAGTTAACAGCTAGTGTTTAATGTTATTAAGTAAGTCTTGAGTTTTTGCCCGCCTGAGTTAGAATACCTCATGATAAGCTGCAGACCATACTATTTACCAAGAGAGTTTTCATCTATATTTCTGTAGCCGTCTATTTACTAACACAAACTGATGCTGGCACTAAAATTGCAGTCTGCGAGCTGTATAGGGCCATAAGCAAACACGAAAATGCACACCCAGAGTCGGCACTTTTCGTGGAAGGTGATTTTAATACAGGGAAACTGGAATTACCAGCATGTCACCTGTGAAACTAGAGACAACAAAACTCTTGATCACCTTTACTCCGCACATATAAAAGCATACAACTATCTCCCTCGCTTTTCCTTTGACAAATCTGACCATAACCCTATCCTCCTGTTTTCTGCTTACAAGCAAAAACTCAAACAGGAATTTCTAGTGACGCGCTCAATACGGAAGTGATCTGATGAAGCAGATGGTAAACTACAGGACTGTTTCGCTAGCACTGACTGGAATATGTTCCGGGATTCATCCAATAACACTGAGGAATTTACCACATCAGTCAGTGTCAGGCTTTATTAATAAGTTAATTAATAAGTTACCAAAGTGACCCTATATACATATTTACAACCAGAAGCCATGGATTACAGGCAACATCCGCTCTGAGCTAAAGGCTAGAGCTGCCGTTTTCAAGGAGCAGGACACCAATCCAGATACTTTTGCACTCTACACTGCCCTCTCCCACCTGAACAAGAGTAACACCTACAGTGGCTTGTAAAAGTATTCACCCTTTTGGCATTTTTCCTATTTTGTTGCCTTACAACCTGGAATTAAAATTGATTTTAGGGGTGTTTGTACCATTTGATTTACACCACATGCCTACCTACCACTTTGAAGATGTAAAATATGTTTTATTGTGAAACAAACAAGAATACTTCAATACTTTGTAGAGCCACCTTTTGCAGCAATTACAGCTGCAAGTCTCTTGGGGTATGTCTCTATAAGCTTGACACATCAAGCCACTGGGATCTTTGCCCATTCTTCAAGGCAAAACTGCTCCAGCTCCTTCAAATTGGATGGGTTCCGCTGGTTTACAGCAATCTTTAAGTCATACTACAGATCCTCAATTGGATTGAGGTCTGGGCTTTGACTAGACCATTCTAAGACATTTAAATGTTTCACCTTAAACCACTTGAGTATTGCTTTAGCAGTATACTTAAGGTCATTGTCCTGCTGGAAGGTGAACCTCCGTCCCAGTCTCAAACCTATGGAAGACTGAAACAGGTTTCCCGCAAGAATTTCCCTCTATTTAGCGCAATCCATCATTCCTTCAATTCTGAAGGAATGATGATTCAATTCAAGACATAGCGTTTTCCTTGATGGCCAAAAAGCTCACATTTAGTCTCATCTGACCAGATTATCTTCTTCCATATGTTTGGGGAGTCTCCCACATGCCTTTTGGCGAACACCAAACGTGTTTGCTTATTTTTTATTTTCGCCAAGGGGGATGAATACTTTGCAAGGCACTGTATATGAGAATTCTGTTCATTCACTACAGCTCAATGTTCAACACCATAATGTCCTCCAAGCTCATCACTAAGCTCAGGTCCCTGGGACTCAACACCTCCCTCTGCAACTGGATCCTGGACTTCCTGACGGGCTGCCCCCAGGTGGGGAGGGTAGGCAACAACACATCCACCACACTCACCCTCAACATGGGTGCGTGCTCAAGGGTGCGTGCTCAGTCCCCTCATGTACTCCCTGTTCACTCACTACTGTGTGACCGTGCACAACTCCAATGCCACAACACGACGGTGGTAGGTAGACCTGATCACCAACAACTATGAGACAGCCTATAGGGAGGAGGTCAGTGACGTGGTAGTTTGGTACCACGACAAGAAGATCTACCTCAACGTCAACATGACAAAGGAGCTGATCGTGAACTACAGGAAATGGAGGGCCGAGCATGACCCAATCCACATCGACGGGACTGTAGTGGAGCGGGTCGTGAGCTATGAGTTCCTCTGTGTGTAAGGAATTAACATGGTCCACACACGTCAACACAGTCATGAGGAAGGCACGACAATACCTTTTCCCCCTCCAGAGGCTAAAAATATTTGGCATGGTCCCTCAGATTCTCAAAAATTTATACAAATGCACTATTGAGAGCATCTTGACTGGCTGCATCACCGCTTGGTATGGCAACTGCTCGGCATCCGACCGCAAGGCGCTACAGAGGGTAGTGTGTAGGACCCTGTACATCACTGGGGCTGAGCTCCCTGCCATCCAGGACCTATATACCAGGCGGTGTCAGAGGAAAGCCCTAATAATTGTCAAAAACTCCAGCCACCCAAGTCATAGACTGTTCTCTCTGCTACCGCACAGCAAGCGGTGACGATGCACCAATTCTGGAACAATCAGGATCTTGAACAGCTCCTACCCCCAAGCCAATATATTAAATAGTCTGGGTAGCTATTTGGTTCATTATTTCACTATCTGCATTGACCCTTATTGCACTCTTTTGACTCATCACATACACTGTTGGCCACCGGACTATTTACATTGACATCTCCCCCCCCATTTGTTTTGAACACTGCTGCTACTCACTGTTTATTATCTATGCATAGTCACTTCACACCAACATTCACACCATGTACAAATGACCTCAACAAACCTGTACCTCCACACGCTGACTCGGTACCGGTATTTTCTTACTTTAGTTTGTTTGGTAAATATTTTCTTAACTCTTCTTGAACTGCACTGTTGGTTAAGGGCTTGTAAAGTAAGCATTTCACGGTAAGGTCTACAATTGTTGTATTCGGTGCATGTGACAAATAAAGTTTGATTTGATACAGCTTACTATCTTATTATCTATCCTGTTGCCTAGTCACTTTACCCCTACCTACAGTATATGTAGCTACATACCTACCTCGGTTACGTCATACTCCTGCACTTCAACTTGGTACTGGTACCTCGTGTACGTAGCCAAGCTATCTTTACTCATTCTGTATTTATTCCTTGTGTTATTATTTTTCCAATTATTATATATATTTTTTGCCTTCTTGGGAAAGGCCCGTAAGTAAGCATTTCACTGTTAGTCTACAGGACTAGTTACCCTTCAATGCAACAGACTATTGTGCAATAAACCAGGAGAGGACATCTCATTTCGATATTTTTATGATTTACTGTAGATTACTTGTTTTGATATGAGTAGCAATACAATTGATTTTTTTAAATGTGTAGCTCATGAAGGGAATTGTGTTGACTGTGTCCTTGATTCCTTACTAGAACACCACAACAGACTGGTGAACCAGGAGTGTTGAGCAAGCCAGGCTCTGTATTGACTTATCCGTTACACTGAGTGAGCCCCTGAAAAACCGCACATCAACACTGGGAAAACATTTAAAAACATTGGCCCACACTCAACATTTGGGAACAAGTGACATTCCTAGGTGTATCTGTGGAAAGTAATACAGACAGACTTAGTAAACTTGCCATTGTCAGTGACTTTGGGCAGCTGAAGCATAGCAGAGAAGTTGTTATTGTAAGAACCGTGTTGATTCAATGGTTAAGGAATGGAGCTGGAAAAACACATTGAACATATAGGCTTTGAGTCAATCTCAGACACTGACAAGATGTGGGGGGATGTGCATTGGACCAGTTATATGGTGAGGGCAATTTGGTAGGATAGTTCGTTTTTTTCTTTTAGTGGCTGATTCATAGACAGAACATACATTACATGACGAAAAGTATGTGGACACCTGCTCATCGAAAATCTCATTACAAAATCATGAGCATTAATATGGAGTTGGTCCCCCATTTGCTGCTATAACAGCCTCCACTCTTCTGGGAAGCCTTTCCACTAGATGTTGGAACATTGCTGGGACTAACTTCCATTCAGCCACAAGAGCATTAGTGAGGTCGGACACTGATGTTGGGCGATTAGGCCTGGCTCGCAGTCGTCATTCCAATTCATCCCGAGGGGGTTCGATAGGGTTGAGGTCAGGGCTCTGTGCAGGCCAACCAAGTTCTTCCAATTTCGACAAACCTTTTCTGTATGGACCTTCCTATGTCATTGTCATGCTGAAAAAGGAAAGGGCCATCCCCAAACCTTTGCCACAAAGTTGGAAGCAAAGAATCGTCTAGAACGTGACTATATGCTGTATGCTCTACCTTGTCACAACACAACTGATTGACTCAAACGCATTAACCTCTTTCAGCTAGGGGGGCACTATTTTTATGTTTGGAAAAATAACGTTGCCAATGTAAACAGACTATTTCTCAGGCCCATATGCTAGAATAGGCATATAATTGACAGATTGGGATAGAAAACACACTAACGTTTCCAAAACTGTCAAAATATTGTCTGTGAGTATAACAGAACTTATATTGCAGGCGAAACCCTGAGGAAAATCAAACCAGGAAGTGGCTTCTATTTTGAAATCTCCTTGTTCCATAGCCTGCCTTTGCTCCATTTAAAGGGATATCAACCAGCTTCCTTTTCCTATCGCTTCCTCAAGGTGTCAACAGTCTTTAGACATAGTTTCAGGCTTTTATTTTGAAAAATGAGCGAGAAAGATTACATCGTGTCATTGTATGGCTGGGTGCCAGCAGCATTTTGTATGCGCAACAGAGCTTGGGCAGCCATTGCCTTTCCCTCTCCTACTGAAAAAGACAGTTGCGGTTGATATATTATCGATTATATATTTTAAAAACAACCTGAGGATTGATTATAAAAAACATTTGACATGTTTCTGTGGACATTACGGATACTATTTGGAATTTTCGTCTGTGTTGTCGTGACCGCTCTTTCCTGTGGATTTCTGAACATAACGCGCCAAACAAACGGAGGTATTTTGGATATAAAAATCATCTTTATGGAACAAAAGGAACATTTATTGTGTAACTGGGAGTCTCGTGAGTGAAAACATCTGAAGATCATCGAAGGTAAACGATTAATGTGATTGCTTTTCTGATTTTCGTGACCAAGCTACTTTGATGCTAGGTGTTCATAATGTTTTGTCGAGCGATCAATAAACTTACACAAACACTTGGATTGCTTTCGCTGTAAAGCATATTTTCAAAATCTGACACGACAGGTGGATTAACACAATGCTAAGCTGTGTTTTGCTATATTGCACTTGTGATTTCATGAATATAAATATTTTTAGTAATATTATTTGAATGTGGCGCTATGCAATTCAGCGGTTGTTGATGACAATTATCCCGCTAAAGGGATGGGTAGAGTCAAGAATTAAGGAGGAAAGAAATTCCACAAATGAACTTTTACCAAGGCACACCTGTTAATTGAAATGCATTCCAGGTGACTAACTCATGAAGGTGGTTGAGAGAAGGCCAAGAGTGTACAGAGCTGTCATCAAGGCAAAGGGTAGCTACTTTGAAGAATCTCAAATCTCAAATATATTTTGATTTGTTTAACACCTTTTTGGATACTATATGATTCCATATGTGTTATAACATAGTTTTGATGTCTTCACTATTATTCTACAGTGTAGATGAGTAGGTGTGTCCAAACTTTTGAGGGATACTGTATATATATATATATATATATATATATATATATATATATATATATATATATATATATATTTGTTTTGTTGTTGCCTGTTTTACATGTTATTTTGGCATTAATACGTGTCACATATCAGTTTCCATACAATCTTTGAGTTAATAAAGCTGCATACTAACATGGTCTCTTTTTACTTTCTTGACTAAGGCAACTCCAAAATGCAAATGTTTCAGCCTAGCTCAGTGCTTTCTGTGGTGGTGGGGCAGCCAGCGGAATATACGGAGCGTAGGGGTTGGTAATGTTCTCTAGTTGCACTGTGATTGGCTCAGTGTTCGGTCACTCATGGGGACACTACTTCAATGCAAAATCCATGGGAAAAGCTTGAAAATTCAAGTGTTGCCATAGTGTTACATTAGAAGTGCCCATCCAAGAAGGCTCAAGGTCATTGGCTACAGATAAAATTACATAAAATCACGTTATATCTACTATAGCTTTGATTGGACTGATCATGTGTAACGCCCTGATCTGTTTCACCTGTCCTTGTGCTAGTCTCCACCCACCTCCAGGTGTCCCTATTATCCCTGTATATTTATAGCTGTGTTCTGTCTGTTGCCAGTTTGTCTTGTTCATTCAAGATTACCAGCGTTTTTCCTGTCAGCTCCTATTGTTTCCCAGACTCTCTTTACTAGTCCTCCTGGTTTTGACCCTTGCCTGTCCTGACCCTGAGTCGCCTGCCGTCCTGTACCTTAGCCCTACCCTGTATTTTCAACCCCTGCCTGCCTCGACCTGTCTTTGCCTGCCCCTGTTGCTACAATAAACAGTGTTACTTCAACAGTCTGCACCTGGGTCTTGCCTTGATCCCTGATATCATGTCAACATCATACTTTCAAAATATTAGCTAGCAAGCTAGAAAACCAGTCATCGTCATGAATCAAGTCGACAATCTACTGGCAAATCCTTTTCAATCCTTGTCATATGAAAATAAATTATAGATAAAATGTATCGGTAATCATTGGCCATTGGACATAAACATATTACAACAAGTTGGAAATCGCAAAATCAACAATGAGTGGTTTGAAAGGATTTAGTGGTTGCAAAGCACTAGCCCGCTATTCAGTGGAGTGGGTGTGTAGTCCAAGTCTGGGTTTAAGGGTCTCGTTTCCAAACTTTAAAGGATAAACATTCAACACCATGGGACAGAAAAAGTTGAATAAATTGGCCATGCTGTCAATCAAGCATGACTTCTGCCGCATTCAAAACAACTGAAAACTCAGAAATCTCAGACTTCAGCGAGTTCAATACAACTGGGAACTTGGAAAAACACGAGCTCCGACTGGGAAAATACATTTTGAACGGTCATTCAACACGGAATTCCAAGTTGGGAACTCGGGCCTCTTTCTAGAGCTCCGACCTAAATATCACGAACATCATGATTCGACCTTCCGAGTTCCCAGTTGTTTTGAAAGCACCATAAATCCAGAGAATGCCAGACTTTGATGACATAGTTTGATGACAAATTTGCCCACGAAGGGTTGCCTCACCACCTTCCTGGTCAAGGTGTGTCCAAAAATGTATTGTATGCTGCTGCATAAATGATGTAATATGCCAGGGAGATATGTATACTGTAGCTAAGATAGTAATACTAAGTGTATGTTGTGTAGTAAGTTGTTAGTAGCCCATGTGTCTCACCCTAATAATTTGGTCCCTTTCCCCCTCATAACTTAGCCTACTGTTCTGACCTGATTGTGCACATGTAGCCTATAGCCTGTTTTAGAGAAACGTAATCATTGAATATTGTAAGAGCTTTCATTGTCTGCTTATATGCCCCCTTTATTTATCCTAAGGTTCGAACTTGGTGTACAGGGAGAATACTGTAAGGACTTCCAATGTTTGTCTATGGAGATTGCATACATGTGTTCTCAATTTTATACACCTGTCAGCAACGGGTGTGGCTGAAATAGCCGAATCCACTAATTTGAAAGAGTGTCCACATACTTTTGTATATATAGTGTAATCTACATCCACTTGGACCATGGCGGTCCTGATTTGAAAGGTGATTTGAGGATTTCGTTGAGGGACAAACAACATGCCTATCAAGGGGTGACCTCATCAAGGACATGGCTTGACATCTCGGAAAGGCAGAATTGCTGAATCTTGGCCTAATTCCTACATCACACACATGCACATGCACATCAACAAAGTAAATGTATTTTGTACATCAATAAAGTGTGTTTATTACAAAATCTGAGATAACCCAACTTTACACTGTACAAGATACAACGTTGTTTACAGCTGTAGTAGTCATTTATTTACAAAGTTCTGCGTGTCAAAGTGATGCGCTAAAAAGGCATTTTTCAATCACTGTAAGCATTTATAGAAGTAAGGCAAAATACTTGAAACTTGATGTATTTACATTTTTGCAGATCAAGGGAAAGTCTTCATCTCTCTATCTAATGGTCATAGTCTACAGCATGGGAGTTGGAAACACTGTGATTCTACAGCTGCCACAGATGTTGCTAAGTCTGTACGTATTTGCAGAATACTGTTTTCTCTGTGTGTGTGTGTGTGTGTGTGTGTGTGTGTGTGTGTGTGTGTGTGTGTGTGTGTGTGTGTGTGTGTGTGTGTGTGTGTACGTGCGTGCGTGCGTGTGTATGTGTTTGTGTTTGTGTGTACGTGTGTGCGTGTGTGTGTGTCACAAAGAATGTGTGAAGGAGCGAGCATACATACGTATGTGTTGGTGGTTGTGCGTAAGAGAGACTGTTCCAGGTTTGGCATTAACTAAAGTTCTATAGCCTACATCGGGGACTCAAGGATGAGGGCATCGCACTGTGGGTCAAAGCCAACGCACCTTACCCAATGCCTATTTTACCGACCTCCCTGTCCCTTCAAAGCCTTGGCTACAGCCTGCTGCGTGTATAGCCGGCACAGGACACACACCCCCACACATAATCCCTATCAGGGCAGAGCAATGGACGAATAACAAGCCTTGATCAATACACAACTCGACAAGTTCATGGATGCAAACAAAGCTATGTCTGACTGTGTGTGTGTTGCACCTGGTTCCCTACATTAGAAATGTAACACTAAGTGACTTACCCTTATGTAAAACCAGACCATTCTGGTTCTAAACAGTCTTACCAAACAGCCATGATTATTTGTTTGGATCCATGAGACTTAAAATATGTCATATGCAGTAAACCATATATCTTGACTATTGAGTGTTTGACCCCCCCCCTGACCATGACTTGCTCTAAAAAGCCAGAAACCTAGACGGCAGTAGTGCTCCTTTTGTGAAGGACGAAGTACTAAACAACAGGATGTTAGAGGAGCTCATTGCTTTGGTTTACACTCGACAGGAAACCAGACCAGTCCAGACCAGCACTAACAGGTCATGCACTACTAAAGACGTTGTGTCAAAAGCCTTTTGAGACTTTTTGAATGTATAAAAATGTGTATTTGTGCTATTTCATTTAGGATTTAAGGTCGAACACCCACATGCATACACACATATAAATACTTGTGTATGAATACACACATGCATGCATACCGTATTTACAGTACACGAAAACTAGCCTATTACACCTTGAAGGATGGAATGAATCCTTGGCATAATCAGAGAAGAAGACATAAAAAGTGATGTCTTTTTAGGTTGATAATACTGGGCTGTGCTTTGTGCATGTCCCCCTGTTGGGAGTGTACACACACAGAGGGACAACACACTATCACCTGGCTGCCACACTCACTCATACTTCTGGTCATGTCACCAGGAGCCTGATGTTCCAATGCTGGTAGCCGGAAATCTTCAGTTGATTGTGTTTGGTTGCAAACAGTGGCAAGTCACTATTTATGTAACAACAAACTCAATCAAGTCTGCGTGATTTTATCGTGCAGCCATCCTAGGCGTGATTGTCCAGTTGTCCAGTCTGACCATCCTCAGAGACAGGTAACTCCTCGAGGAGCATCCCGCCATTGTGCAGTGGGCTGTCCCAGTATCCCAGTGTACCATTTACCCACAGGAGACCCTGGTTCAATCTTTAGTGGTACCCCCAGTGACTCCTGACGGATGTGATAGCCCAGGACGGGGAGGTCTGGAACTCAAGTTTACAACAGTGCGGCACTTCTTCTCTCCACCTCCCTACACAGCCAATTCTTTCACCCGTTCCACCACCACTCCTCCCACATCTACATCTGTCTCCTCTTCTTCATCCTCCTCTCCCAGTGTGGGCACACAGGGTGAGGGCAAGCATGGCATGGGGTGGATACTGACATTGACACTGGGGCTAGAGCTGCTGTTACCCGTGCCACCGAGGCTAACCATGCTGGCGCGAACTGTAAAGCTGGCGACAGAGTTGACACTGCCCAGTTTGGTGGGAACGCTGGCCTTGCCGCAGGAGTGGGCACGGCGGTTCAGGCTGGCAGAGCGCACCACGGAGGAGGTGGTGGCGCAGCCCGCGCTGTGGACCTTGCCCTCCAGGAAATAGGTGAGCATCTCACCCTTACCCTTCACGCTAACCTTCCCCCGGCACACCAGGTCATAGTTATCCCCCAGGATACGGTACACATCCTCTGTTACCTGGGGGAGAAAAGGAGGGAGCGCGAGAGAAAGAGAGACAGGGAGGGAGAGAGAGAGAGGTTAAACCACTGTCATACAGATAGATTTACTCACCAACACCAATCTACTCCGGGCCAATCCTCAAGCCTCAAACATAACTCCTAATTTAATACGGTACCTGTATCTTGCCAGGGACTCCGGTGCTGTCCATGCGACTGGCCACGTTCACTGTGTTCCCCCAGATATCATACTGAGGTCTCCTGGCCCCGATCACCCCCGCCACCACCGGACCCACGTTGATACCCACTCTCAAGACAAAGTCGTTGTATGACTGGTAGTTGATTTCATCCAGCACATCAAACATCTCAATAGCATAGTCTGCAACTGTGCTCAGGTGATCATAGACAGATCTTTTGTCCTGTAGAAAGGAAGTAAGAATATATATACTGTATGTCATAATCACATTCATTCATTGTCCTTGTTATATTCATATTTTTTATTTATTTATCAAACATGTGCAAGCATACACACACACACACACACACAACACACCTTTGTTCCGATGGTGGGGACTAGACCCACAGCTGCCATATACGTGCTGCCAATGGTTTTGATCTTCTCAATGTCCTTATAGCAATCTTTATCCATGAGCTGAGGAAAAAGAAACAAGATTCACAGCCATACACAGAAGAATGGAACACATTCTCCCAGTTAAGTAGCAGCCGAAAGGGCCTCACCTCGTCAAAATCAGCGATGATTTCATTGAGTAGTCTCAGACACTCTACTCCCATGTTGTTCCCATCCAGCTCAATGTAGAAGTCATTGAAGTTGGGGATGGAAGCAAACAGCACTCCGACTTGGGCATAGGACTGGTAATACAGATCCTATAGGAGAACAGATAATCACCCTTAGGCCATACATACAGTGCATTCGGAAAGTATTCAGACACCTTTACTTTTTTCCACATTTTGTTACGTTACAGCCTTATTCTAAAATTGATTCAATAATTTTTTCCCCTCATCAATCTACACAAAATACCCTATAATGACAAAGCAAAAACAGGTTTTTAGAAATGTTTGCAAATGTATTACAAATAAAAAACTGAAATATTAAATTTACATAAGTATTCAGACCCTTTACTCAGTACTTTGTTGAAGCACCTTTGGCGCCGATTACAGACATTCAGAGACTTGTTATGAAGACACTTTTGTGTTGTCTTGTCTGTGTGCTTAGGGTCGTTGTCCTGTTGGAAGGTAAACCTTTGCCCCAGTCTATGTTCCTGAGCGCTCTGGAGCAGGTTTTATCTCTCTGTACTTTGCTCCTTTCATCTTTCGCTCAATCCTGACTAGTCTCCCAATCCCTGCTGCTGAAAAACATCCACACATCATGATGCTGCCACCAACATGCTTCACCGTAGGGATGGTGCCAGGTTTCCTCCAGACGCTTGGCATCTAGGCCAAAAAGTTCAAAATGTTCTATCCTTTATGAAACATCAATGCTGTCTGTCTGTCTGCCTGCCTCTGTCTGTCTGCCTGCCTCTGTCTGTCTGCCTGCCTCTGTCTGTCCGTCTAGCTGCCTGTCCGTCCGTCCGTCCATAGGACTCACCATGTTTCTGGGGTTGGACAGGAGGAAGTGTTGAGCCACGTGAGCAGGAAGCAGGTTGAAAAGAATCCGCCTGTTGTCCAGCTTGACCTTCTCCATGCCATCCCTCTCCTCCTCTGCCTGACAATGCACACACACACGCACGCACGCACCCACGCACGAACAAATACCATATACTAATTTGAATAAAACTGGAACATTACATTCACCCCACAGTACAAATCAAGCCTGCAGTTCAAGGTTCTTACCATAAGGTGTCAGTAAAAGCTCTAAATGTACTCCAGGACTGAGGTGCTGGTAACAGCCAACGTTATGGACAAGGAGCACTAGGTAGAATCAATAGCTATAAGTTCCAAACCATAGAATTAAGAATTATAATATTATATAGCAATGTAATAGGATCTCTATGGTCCCAACCGAAAGCCAGCCCCTACTAGAGACCTATCGTTGTCCTATCGTAACTAACATTCCAATATCAGACACCACCACTCTGCCCGCAGCTTTAACAGCCAATAGCCTGGCTGTTACACACAGTGACACACACACAAACACACACCTGTGTGGCCCAAAGAAAATCCAGTCGTAGTTTGAGGTCCAGTTGTCTGGAGTGGAGGGCCAGGGCACTGGTGAACAGCAGCAGGGATAGGATGGGCTCATATCCCCGGATCTGGAGATTAGACCCCCCACTGTGGGACAAACCAACAGAGAAGTCAGCAATATAAGTAGGTACACAGTTAGACTGTACCACATCATAAATTAATAGGGGAAGTGGGGAGCTGTGGATAGACCAACTGAGACGTCAGCAACATGATACTGTAGGACGGTACCAATTCAGTAATAAAAGGGGGAGTGGGTGACCAGATAAATACAGTGGGCTGTACAACTTCACAAGGGGGATGTGGAAAGAACCCCCACTTTGTGAGAACCAACTTTGATGTCAGTCAAATGTTATGTTTAGTATGGATCCCAAACCAATCCAAATGTGGTATGCATCAGTCAGAAAAACGATTCAAATGTTATGAATCGGGGAATCCCATTCTTTAATTAGTTTATTTTTACCTTCCGAAAATACCTCATATTTTGTGTCAACTGATGTGTCCTCTTCTTCAGTGTGTTGTGTTGACTGTGTTGACAGTCATTGATCTACATGTCATTTCGAATGCCGAGAACAACCCTATGGAATATCAGTAGCCTGGTCAAACTGTACACTGTGCCAGCTTCGCGCCCTGACCATCGTCAGGAGGAAGGCGGCCTGTTTCTGATTTAGCAAATCTGAGCGACACCTTCAGCATTCAAATGCTAAAATGGCATGTGTGGTATTAGGCTTTATTAGTTATGTGACAACCTGTGTCATTTGATAGGTTATTGTTATCTGTTCACTGTTGAAAATGGTGTTTTACCAGAATAAAAGGAAACTAATGGAGACCCAACTCTCATGTGGCTATATCCCACCTGCTGAACGGGGCTTACAATTGATTTCATTTTGATTGTTCGGGTTCACCATCAGCAATCGTCTTTGTAGTTTTGCTTTAAAAAAAATCTGTTTTATATGATGATTTTTATATGGAGAATGGAAAATGAATGTGTTTATGCAACAACAAATTGCATGGAATCGTTCTTGAATCAAACCGAATCGCACCGAATCATTTCAAACTAAAATGCATTGTTCCTGTATCGTATCAGAGCCCATGTATCTAGATACGTATCGATTCATCTTGAAAGGGAAAGATACACATCCCTAGTAAATGTGTGTATCCTCTCTTTCACCTGACAGTGTGTGTGTATGTTCTGTCTTCTCTCTTACCTTGCGGTGCGTCTGAATCCGCTGAGCTCCAGCACAGTGACATACAGCACCCCCAGGAGGAGCAACAGTGCCATCTTTGGCATCCAGGATACGCGCAGGAAGAGCGCCAGTGTCAGCGTGCCCACAACGCATGACAAGAAAGCGTAGCGGGCACCGTCACATGGCAGCTCCATCAAAGTACGGTTGAAGCTGCGTAGCGGGCCTGCTGTATCCATGTTGACAATGGAGCTGTTGGAGTGGTGGGGACTACCCCACAGCCACGGCATGCAGCCCACCTGGGAGAAAAACATAGGAGAGGAGAGGAGAGGAGAGGAGTATAGAGGAGAGGAGAGGAAAGGAGAAGAGAAGAGAGGAGTATAGAGGAGAGGAGAGGAAAGGAGAGGAGAAGAGAAGAGAGGAGTAGAGAGGAGAGGAGAGGAGAGGAGAGGAGAGGAGAGGAGAGGAGAGGAGAGGAGAGGAGAGGAGTATAGAGGAGAGGAGAGGAGAGGAGAGGAGAGGAGAGGAGAGGAGAGGTGGCAAATGTTAATACCTCTCGAGCAGTAATTCAAAGGTTGGTTCTTTGCATATTTGATTGACATGACATTTACATTCATGTGTTCAAGAGTACTGCAATGAATATAATGAGTCTAGGTGGTTTAGTGCCATGTTGTTAACCCTACTTACCACACAGGCCTGGGCTACAGCATAGATTAAGAGCACTATGAGAACACACAGAACAGTACGGATCTGAATAGTGAGGCACCCTGGAAAACACTGAGAGAGAGAGATTGAGAGAGAGAGATTGAGAGAGAGAGATTAAGGAGAGAGAGAGAGAGAGAGAGAGAGAGAGAGAGAGAGAGAGAGAGAGAGAGAGAGAGAGAGAGAGAGAGAGAGAGAGAGAGAGAGAGAGATTAAGGAGAGAGAGAGGGGATAGACACAGAGAGAGAAAGAGATTAAGGAGGAAAGGTGAGGGAGACTGGTAAGAATTTGAATTTGAAAATACATTACATTTGTATAATATTAGCTGAGGGGATTGGGAAAGTCGGAAAAAGTAAAACTGTCAACCTCAACGAAAGCTGAAATTAATAGACTTAGCATTGAGTTTGAAGGAAAACTGAGTGTGATTTGCAAAGTTTTCTGAAGGCCATTGACATCAATATACATACACCAGATTCCCATTATAGACTACTTATGAAAATATAATTGAATATTTGCCTATTTAAGCTGAAATGTTTTATATTTGCTAAATTAAATTTACCAGCACCAACTTACGACAAATTATTTATAGCTTGAGCCAAGAGTTTCTCGTGGCCAATTGACCTGCCAAAGGAAAACTACTTACAGCTAATGAGCCAGTCAAAAAAGTGAGTAAGTGAATAAGTAAAAGAACGACATGTTAAATCAGATGGTGACCAAGGCATCAAGCAGGCATTTACCTGTAATTTAGTGACATGCAGGTACATGATACAAACTACTAGGAAACAGATGCAGGTGACCAGTAGGACCAGAACCACTGTTCCCCTGGTGACAGAAGCAGGAGAGAGGAGGAATAGAGTGGAAGAAAGAGGGGAGAGAGAGAGGAGAAGAAGAAGGGGGAGAGTTAGTGGACAGAGCCTGTGGAAGTCAACTGAAAAGGCAGCAGAACCAAAGAGAAGAGAAAGATATAGTGTGTTCTGCGGGGGGGGGGGGGGGGGGTGAATGGCAAGCAACTCTAGTTGCTAGAGGGGTGGGAAGGGGTGGGGTTGGGGGACGGGAGGTTAGGTGTGGAGGCTCACTTCTTTTTGTTTATTTTCCTTTACATACTAAATGTATTATTATTATTAGTTAACTCTGTAATATGGTCATAATGATCAATACTTTGTATTTATGTACCTTTTTAAAAAAGTTTTCTCTTCTTGAGTAGCAGCCCACAGGTGAATATGAACTGAATATAAAATTATATGAATTTCTATATTGTACCAGTAATACCCACTCCCCACCCGCCCATAAAAAAAGGCAAAATAAATAAACATTTGGTCACAAAAATAAATAAATCATACAATAAAATGAAAGTGGGAAAGAGAGAGCTGCAGAGGGAGCTGCAGAGAGATATACAGAGAGAGAGCTACAGAGAGAGCTACAGAGAGAGATAAAGAGAAAGATACAGAGTGATACAGAGAAAGATACAGAGAGAGCTGCAAAGCTGCAGAGCGATACAGAGAGAGAGACACAGAGAGAGAGCTGCAGAGAGAGCTACAGAGAGAGCTACAGAGAGCTACAGAGAGAGCTACGGAGAGAGCTACAGGGAGAGCTACAGAGAGAGCTACAGAGAGAGCTATAGAGAGAGCAACAGAGAGCTACAGAGAGAGCTACGGAGAGCTACAGAGAGAGCTACAGAGAGAGCTACAGAGAGAGCTACAGAGAGAGTGTGTTGCTGTCAGACATCATATAGTAAAATGAAAGAGAGAGATCGAGGGAGAGAGTGAAAGAGAGAGAGAGAGAGAGAGAGAGAGAGAGAGAGAGAGAGAGAGAGAGAGAGAGCTACAGAATGAGTTGCTGTCAGATATCCTCTAAAAATGTAATGCATACTGAGAGAATAGAGGAGTAGGATGACACCTCTAATAATCTAATACATACTGTGGTAGGATGATATCCTGTAATAATCTAATACATACTGTGGTAGGATGATATCCTGTAATAATCTAATACATATTGTGGTAGGATGATATCCTCTAATAATCGAATACATACTGTGGTAGGATGATATCCTGTAATAATCTAATACATACTGTGGTAGGATGATATCCTCTAATAATCTAATACATACTGTGGTAGGATGATATCCTGTAATAATCTAATACATACTGTGGTAGGATGATATCCTCTAATAATCTAATACATACTGTGGTAGGATGATATCCTGTAATAATCTAATACATACTGTGGTAGGATGATATCCTCTAATAATCTAATACATACTGTGGTAGGATGATATCCTCTAATAATCTAATACATACTGTGGTAGGATGATATCCTGTAATAATCTAATACATACTGTGGTAGGATGATATCCTCTAATAATCTAATACATACTGTGGTAGGATGATATCCTCTAATAATCTAATACATACTGTGGTAGGATGATATCCTCTAATAATCTAATACATATTGTGGTAGGATGATATCCTCTAATAATCTAATACATACTGTGGGATGATGAGAAAGTAGACAAGGCCGAACAAGGCAGCTAGGATTAGAGAGAGGACAACAGCGCTGGAGAAGTACTCATCATGTAGCTGGTGGTACTGTCAGAGAAACCAGAGAGAGGGATGGCTCAGATATATGCAAAACAAGGAATTATGCAGACATGGATGCAATGTCTATGAAAGAGTCCGATTCAAAAGTAATTTTATTTATTGTGTTGCAGAGTGTGCAGTTGTGTGTGTGTGTACATGTGTGTTGTAAGTGCAGTACAGTAACTCACCCTCTGCTCGCGCTCAGAGCACTTGTACATGAGTGTAAGGAAGTTGAGGTCAGCTGTGTCCGACTCTGTCTGCCTCGCCTCGATCAGACGACCAATGTAGCGGTTGACCCGCGTGCCCGGGCTGGCCTGGCTCACGTTAGCTGACACCGAAGTCCGGTTCCGCAGTTTATCTGGAGCCGTCCGCAGGGCCCTCCGCTGTGGCACAGCATTGTGGGAAACGGAGTCCTGACTTAACTACGTTCAGAGGGTTTGATACCAGCTGTTCAAAACAATGGAGCTTGGAGGAAAAATACTACGGGGCTTTTACTGTCTATTGTTGAGGATCACTGCGGGGTAGAGAAAGTTTATATCTAACTGCATGTAGGTAGGGTTGTGACGATACCAGTATCGCAATATCGCAATATTTGATTTTCCATGTCAAAAAATAAAACACAAAACTGAAGGTCTTTGGACCTTAAAAACCTACTTTAAGTCAAATATTCTGTGCTGTAGGTGTTTTTTAAGAAAAAAGACTCTGGAGGACAACATAATAATGTTTGTTTCAAACATTAGGGATATTTTACTCAAGAAATTAAATCTTCCTCATTGTTTTGTTTCCTTGCCACGATACGTTTGAGTATCGCGTTACTGGTATTGTGACAACCCTATTTAGCAGATATATCACAAACCATTCAACAACAATATTGACCATGGAGTAAGAAGAGATTTGTTCTAATTGTATTCAAAAAGGCCAATGAAACAAAGTCAATCATTGTGGTTGACTTGACTTCACATTTGTCAATAACTGACATCAACTTAATAAATGCTTAACTTCACACAACAAACAAAAATCAATTGTTCCCTCTACAGTTAACATTCATTGTTCCATCTACAGTTCAGTTAACATTCATTGTTCCCTCTACAGTTAACATTCATTGTTCCATCTACAGTTCAGTTAACATTCATTGTTCCCTCTACAGTTAACATTCATTGTTCCCTCTACAGTTCAGTTAGCATTCATTGTTCCCTCTACAGTTAACATTCATTGTTCCCTCTACAGTTCAGTTAACATTCATTGTTCCCTCTACAGTTCAGTTAACATTCATTGTAGGTATTTGGACATAAATAACGGACATTTTCGGAACAAAACAAACATTTATTGTGGACCTGGAATGCCTGGAGTGCTTTCTGATGTATATCATCAAAGGTAAGGGAATATTTATCATGTAATTTTTTGTTTATGTTGACGCCATCTTTGCGGCTGTGGTGTTTTTACTTTTGAGCGCCGTCTCAGATTATTGCATGGTGCTGGCGGTCATCGTCACCTTCCTACTAGCCGCCACCGATCCCTTTTTAGTTTGTCTGTTTGTTTTGTCTTATTAGTTTCACCTGTGTTCTGTTGTATGGCTTAATGAGCTTCCCTATTTTAAGTATGTGTACCCACCCTTGTTCTGTGCGGGATTGTCTTTATGTTACGTGTGTGCGTTTTAGGTAGAGGTGGATATATTTTCAGAACTTGGCACCCTGTGTTTTTGGGTAGTCACTTTGTTGTCCGCGCCCTGTGTTGTTGGGCTTCTCATTTGTGTGTGCCGTATTAAAGAGCACTTTTCACAACTGGAACTCTCTGCGCTTGATTCCTTCACCCACCTAGTCCCGCGTGACAGTTGAATGATGTGGCTATGCAAAATCACTTGATGTTTTTGGAACGAGTGAATCTAACGCGCCAATGTAAACTCAGATTTTTCAATATAAATATGAACTTTATCAAACAAAACATGCATGTATTGTGTAACATGAAGTCCTAAGAGTGTCATCTGATGAAGATATTTCAAGGTTAGTCATTAATTTTATCTTTATTTCTGGTTTTTGTGAATGCTATATTTTGCTGGAAAATGGCTGTGCTTATTGTGGTTATGTGGAGACCAAACATAATCGTTTGTAGTGCTTTCGCTGAAAAGCTTATTTGTAATCGGACACTTTGGTGGGATTAACAACGAGAATAGCTTTAAAATGATATAAGACACATGTATGTTTTAGGAATTGTAATTATGAGATTTCTGTGGTTTGAATTTGGAGCCCTCTATTTTCACTGGTAGTTGTCATATCGATCCCGGTATCAGGATTGTAGCCATAACAGGTTAACAGTTATTGTTCCCTCTACAGTTAACATTCATTGTTCCCTCTACAGTTCAGTTAACAGTAATAGTTCTCTCTACAGCTAACATTCATTGTTCCCTCTTCACTTTACATTCATTGTTCCCTCTACAGTTCAGTTAACATTCAGTGTTCCCTCTACAGTTCAGTTAACATTCATTGTTCCCTCTACAGTGAACATTTATTGTTCCCTCTACAGTTAAGTTAACATTCATTGTTCCCTCTAAAGTTCAGTTAACACTCATTGTTCCCTCTACAGTTCAGTTAACATTCATTGTTCCCTCTACAGTGAACATTCATTGTTCCCTCTACAGTTCAGTTAACATTCATTGTTCCCTCTACAGTTCAGTTAACATTCATTGTTCCCTCTAAAGTTCAGTTAACACTCATTGTTCCCTCTACAGTTAACATTCATTGTTCCCTCTACAGTTCAGTTAACATTCATTGTTCCCTCTACAGTTCAGTTAACATTCATTGTTCCCTCTAAAGTTCAGTTAACACTCATTGTTCCCTCTACAGTTAACATTCATTGTTCCCTCTACAGTTCAGTTAACATTCATTGTTCCCTCTACAGTTCAGTTAACATCCATTGTTCCCTCTACAGTTCAGTTAACATTCATTGTTCCCTCTACAGTTCAGTTAGCATTCATTGTTCCCTCTACAGTTCAGTTAACATTCATTGTTCCCTCTACAGTTCAGTTAACATTCATTGTTCCCTCTACAGTTCAGTTAGCATTCATTGTTCCCTCTACAGTTCAGTTAACATTCATTGTTCCCTCTACAGTTCAGTTAGCATTCTTTGTTCCCT
Organism: Oncorhynchus clarkii lewisi; assembly: GCF_045791955.1. NCBI lineage: Eukaryota > Metazoa > Chordata > Actinopteri > Salmoniformes > Salmonidae > Oncorhynchus > Oncorhynchus clarkii. The sequence goes on from NC_092174.1 coordinate 26,987,466, forward strand.
GTACAGTTCAGTTAACATTCATTGTTCCCTCTACAGTTAACATTCATTATTCCCTCTACAGTTAACATTCAATGTTCCCTCTACAGTTCAGTTAACAGTCATAGTTCTCTCTACAGCTAACATTCATTGTTCCCTCTTCAGTTAACATTCATTGTTCCCTAGACAGTTCAGTTAACATTCAGTGTTCCCTCTACAGTTCAGTTAACATTCATTGTTCCCTCTACAGTTAACATTAATTGTTCCCTCTACAGTTCAGTTAACAGTCATTGTTCCCTCTACAGTTAACAGTCATTGTTTCCTCTACAGTTAACATTCATTATTCCCTCTACAGCTAACATTCATTATTCCCTCTACAGCTAACATTCATTATTCCCTCTACAGCTAACATTCATTATTCCCTCTACAGCTAACATTCATTATTCCCTCTACAGCTAACATTTATTCTCTGACCCAATTAAACACCCTTTTTCTTAAGTGTCCATAGGAAGTAAATATCATTATTATGTGGGGCAGCAGAGCAGAAGCAGTGATTTAACACCAGAGAGAAGGAGGATACATCCCAGATGGCAACCTATTCCCTTCATAGTGCACTATATAGGGAATAGGGTGCCATTTGGGACGAGTGAGTCTTCCTGGATGAAGGCAGAAAGCCATTGAGCTGTACCACAGTATCACAGTGTGAGAGCCAGTGGGTAGGCAAGGAGAGGCTGGAGAGAGTGGCAGGGGGGTGACAGAGTGAATGACGAATGTTGCAGAAGGTTAACACACACCCCATTGACTTCATCCTCATCATCCTTCATCCTTTAACACCTCTCACTTTTTGTTGGTTGTTTCGGAGGTGTGTGTGCATTAATTATGCTAATGAGTATTTATATGTCTATGTTAAAAGCCGTCTTTCTCTCTCTCTAGTCTCTCTCTTCAGTTTCTTCCTCTATCTCCCACTCTTTCTCTTGCTTTGTCTCTCTCTCTCTCTATTTGTCTCTCTCTCTCTATCTTCCTCTCTCTATCTCCCACTGTAATATATTCCCCAGAGGATGTGAACTTCTACATATGACCCAATCGTTTGGAGATGGTCTGGGGAGCATAGGACAGTCATCACATCATACACCCACGCCTGCTCTGAGCATACTCATCCTTTCTCTCCTTCCTCCTCTCCTGTCACCCTCTATCTCTCTCTCTCTCTATTTCTCTCCCCAAGTCTGTGTCATTTCCAACAACCTGGAGAGAGAGTTTGTGTGTGGCCTGAATCCTAATCTTTCATTCTGTGTCGAGTATATTTACACTTTGTCATTTTCCTCTCCTGTGTATTGTCTTGTCTATGTCTACATGTTTTCATCCAGGGTTATCACGAAGCAAATGGAAACAGTTTCAAACTGTTAGAGATGATCGCATGAACTTTACATAGTCACAGCTCTATGACATATTACATAAGTGTAACCACATAGAGGTAGGTGAGTGTACCAAGTTTTATGCTTTTATCTGAAAGTGCAATATTCATTTGGTTCTCCTCCTTTTTCCACACACACCCACACAGACCTGAGCATCTGCATTTAAATACCCTGAGCATCTGCATTTCAATACCCTGATTATCTGCATTTCAATACCCTGATTATCTGCATTTCAATACCCTGATTATCTGCATTTCAATACCCTGATTATCTGCATTTCAATACCCTGATTATCTGCATTTCAATACCCTGATTATCTGCATTTCAATACCCTGATTATCTGCATTTCAATACCCTGATTATCTGCATTTCAATACCCTGAGCATCTGCATTTCAATACCCTGATTATCTGCATTTCAATACCCTGATTATCTGCATTTCAATACCCTGATTATCTGCATTTCAATACCCTGATTATCTGCATTTCAATACCTTGAGTATCTGCATTTCAATACCCTGATTATCTGCATTTCAATACCCTGTCCATCTGCATTTAAATACCCTGTCCATCTGCATTTAAATCCTCTGTCCATCTGCATTTAAATCCCCTGGCCATCTGCGTTTAAATACCCTGTCCATCTGCATTTAAATACCCTGAGCATCTGCATTTAAATACCCTGAGCATCTGCATTTAAATACCCTGTCCATCTGCATTTAAATACCCTGTCCATCTGCATTTAAATACCCTGAGCATCTGCATTTAAATACCCTGTCCATCTGCATTTAAATACCCTGTCCATCTGCATTTAAATACCCTGAGCATCTGCATTTAAATACCCTGTCCATCTGCATTTAAATACCCTGAGCATCTGCATTTAAATACCCTGAGCATCTGCATTTAAATACCCTGAGCCAGAGTTGAACTGTAGCCAGACCTCAGGATTTCTTCACAAGAATAGCAGGTCAAGTAAACACACTGACACTTAGCCAGATTACCACAGGATTTGAAAGTAATCTGATGAAGGTCAACTAAGTCTAGGTGGCTGGGACTCCTCATCGAGGACACACACACATTCCCCCCACACACACATGCACGCTCGCACACACTTGCACGCACACACACACGTGTGTGCTATGTCAACACACACATGCGCATACAACGCCTCTCCCTGTTTCTACATTCCCTAACACAATACACACTCATGTACACACAAAAACACATTTCATGTATACACACACATACAACTTCTCTGTCTCTACACTCCCTTACATAACACAAACACAGAAAGCCCTTACCTTGTCACCATCCTCACAGTTCATGGCGTTTGAGAAAGGTATCTCGGCCTTGAACATCTTCCTACAGTGCATGAGCTGCACCAGCAAGTAGCACACCGTCTTAAACTTCATCTTTTTGGCAGGTTTTATATCCGAAAGAATCAATCCTGGAAATATCTGTCAACAAACAAGCAGTGAGAGCAGGTGTTAAGATACACACTATGATACAGGAGATACACTTCAGTAGATATGGTTTCAACCCAGATTACAGAACACAAACACAAACACACAACTGTGGCGTCTCTTTTCTCTCTTAGATGAAGTAGAGTTGTCGGTGCGTCTATTAAGAGGATTAACCAAATCTGTGTCTTAAAAGGCACCCTATTTCCTATTTAGTGCACTTGTTGAAACGTGGTGGACTTCATGGAGAGTCATTTGGGCCACAACCTTAGTCAAGGGTCCCACCACTCACAGAGGAGGAGAGTAGAAAAAGACAGGGTGGTTGAACGGCCCTCTGAGACACGGTGACACTGCTGTAAAGGTTCATGTAAGGATCCACATACATACACTTTTACATCATGTGAAACCTGGTGGATAACAGTGCACAATTGCTAAAGAAAAGTTGTGCACTCATCTCTCCTTCCTTGTAGATTTATTAGCCAACGCTTCGGCTGAAGAGCCTTGACTGTTTCATTTATCTTCCGCTAGTCAGCAGTCTCAGCACCTCACCAGACTGTGCATTGTTCATTTCTTTACAGTGTACCATTGGAATAGCCAAGCAGCATATAATAAATACACAGGCGTCAGGCATCCGGAAGTCAGATCCTCTCTCCAGACCTAATAAAGTCTGCAAGACGAGGGTAGGGTAGGAGAAGGAGATAGCAGGTGAGGAGATAGATAGATCCCGACGAACAGTCTTGTGCTGACGTTGCTTACAGAGGCAGTTTGGAACTCCGTAGTGAGTGTTGCCACCGAGAACAGACCATCTTTACGCACTTCAGCACTCAGCGGGCCCGTTCTGTGAGCTTGTGTGGCCTACCACTTCGTGGCTGAGCCGTTGTTGCTCCTAGAAGTTTCCACTACACAATAACAGCACTTACAGAACATCAGCGAGACTGTAAGGGAACCCATCTCATCTGAACAACCCTACCAACGTGAGGGAGTGACAACTCAATGAAAACGTACCAAACACTTTCTAGTATACACACAGCATATGGAACATGTAGGCCTACTCTTATACAGCACTAAAATACTGTCTTTCCAGACCTATTAAGATGAAAATGCAGGCTAATGAGAGGTTAAGTCTTTTTTAAATCTGGATGTAAAATTGACTATCTATCCTAACTTCTGGCAGTCTTACTGCATCTGTCCATGTACAGTATGCCAAAGTTATGTGCAGTTCATGTATATATTTCCAAGTATTTCCAATGTTATGTCGAGTACTGTATATCCAAGCATGTTCAAGTATGCCCAAGGTTATGTCCCATACTGTGTTTCCTAGTCCAACTAAGAATGCTAGTATAATAATTTAGTAATAATTTGGTGGTTGCTTATATTTGTCCTATTTCACAAATGTACAATTGATACGTACGTGTGAATTAGAAATATATTTTTTTGCATATCCCAACTCCCCCTGAGACACCCTCAGACAGTGTGGTCACGGACAGGGTCAGTCATTATCAGTGACGACCTTAGAGCAATTAGGGTTAAGTGCCTTGCTCAAGGGCAAATCGACAGATGTTTCACCTTGTCGGCTCAGGGATTACAACTATCGACCTTTCGGTTACTGGCCCAATGCTCTAACCGCTAGGCTACCTGCTGCCCAAAATGCGAGTTCCCATACCGGGAGTTGAACCCGGGCTGCCTGGGTAAAAACCAGGAATCCTAATGGCTAGACAACTGCGAGTAGACTTACTTCATGTTCCACAGATGTCATCACTGAACCTAAGTTAACTACTATAAGACCAAATGAGATCTGTGTCCTAAAATGTGTCTATTTCTACTTTGCTTCATAATGTAAACACACATAAACACTCATCCTCACACACACATACAAACACCTCTAATCCTACACACACATATACACTCCCATGCAGGAGATCCCACATACTGTACACACACACACACACACACACACACACACACACACACACACACACACACACACACACACACACACACACACACACACACACACACACACACACACACATGCACGCACCCAGACACACAAGCACACACACGTACGCAGACACAAACACACCTTCCGTCGGTGAGTTGGCACAATGAAGAAGGTCTCGATCTGGTGTTTGAGGAGGAAGGCATTTCTCTCATGACCGTTGCCTGGTTCAACCTCATAGTCTCCATTCAGGGAGTCCAGGGTCGCCTTGGTGATGTGGACCTTCCTGGTGGAGAAGGAGAAACACAAACAGTCAGCCTCATGTGGTGCTACCTACTGTCATTGTGCTTTAGAGCAAGGTACTTAATCCCTAATTGCTCCAGAGGTGCTGCTCACAGTCTGTGTTGTGTGTGAAGTTGTTGTGTGTGATGTTGGGACAGTAGATTTTGGCATGGTGGTAACTGGTACTAACCCAGGCAGTCCCCCTGCCTCCATCACGTTAGCCAGTGTGACATCGTTGGACCACACGTCATACTGCCACTTCCTCAGTCCCAGGACCCCACACAGCACCCGGCCCGTGTGGAGACCCACACGCATGTTCAGATTCACCTCGGTGGCCTCCGCTACCGACCTGCAGGTGCACGAGGAGAGTAATTACAATATTAAAACATTGATACTGTGTGTATGTGTGTGTGATTGTGTGTGTATGTGTGTGTGTGCGTACGTACGTGTGTACCTGCCTGCCAGCCAAGTGCCAAGTCCCTAAGTGTGCCTGCATTCATGTGTGTGTGAGTGTGTGCATACGAGTAGATGTTTGTGTGTACTATAGCATTCCTGTATACAAATAATTTATTGCCTTATGTCATAAATTCCACAAATGTTATTCTTCCATGATAAATGGTGCTGCTCCTCTTCACCTAATAATATAGAAAGGCCAGACAGCTGAGTTCTAACCTCTCTCTCTCTCTCTCTCTCTCTCTCTCTCTCTCTCTCTCTCTCTCTCTCTCTCTCTCTCTCTCTCTCTCTCTCTCTCTCTCTCTCTCTCTCTCTCTCTCTCTCTCTCTCTCTCTCTCTCTCTCTCTCTCTCTCTCTCTCTCTCTCTCTCTGGAGGAAAAAGTACATGTTCTGGGGAGATAAGCCAGAAGGACAAAATGGTTGCTACTCCGGATTCTAAACTATTTTTTACTTTTTTTAATAATGTAAGAGTGCAGACAGAGGAAAATTCCACCCGTATGGAGGGAGCAGGGTGAGATTTAAGAGCAATCTTTAGACTCTAAAATAAACAGGGCAAAATGCTATACTAGTCCACCAATGGGAATATAAATGAATATGCATATGAATCTACCGTTAACATAGAAAGGCATGTGTTTTCATTGTGCATTGTAGCTCTATGTGTCTGTGTATAGTCCTATATTGTCTGTTTATGAATACTGACATCCTGTGTGGCCTTGTGCACATAGAGCCATATAAGACCAAGTCCATGGCCGTGCATTTAATACGGGATGGGATAAAGCTTTTTGAAGTGTTGAGCTCTTTTTTCTTTCTCCAAATTGTGCAGGACATGCAAATGAGACAAACACTTTCACGCTTCATAAGGAAGCATCCAAATACATTTCCATTCCCGCGCCCTCAAATGAGATTCCACTCTCAACTCTATCTGCAGTCTTGACATGTATTCATAGCAGCCATTGACAATCACACTAAGGAATCCTTCAGCCTGGACTCACTTGAACCACTGTGGTTTAGATGAGAAGAATAGAGAATAGCAAAAATATCCCCAGTCTTCAGTTGGGCCTTTATCCTTGGTCAAACCAAATGAATCAATATAATGGCTGAAAGCCATGCAGCAGGCTCATTCCATAGAGCCATACAGAGCTATGTGATATGTTGTCCATCACAACTCAATGTGCCTGTATCTAGGGCTGTGGCAGTCACAAAATGTTGGTCTCATGGTAATTGACCGTTAATTATGTAAACACATCCCCCAGGCTTCCACACACAGCCTACAAGACACTGATGCAGACCTCTTGAACAGCTACATTTTTAAAGTCTAATAAACCCATGTAATACAGCCTACACCTTCACAATAGCTCCATTATTTATTTTAGACAGGTCTAAAGAAGCATGATATGAAGAAAATGAAGTCTATTTCAGTAACGGTTTTCCTCCTCTTCTGACGAGGAGTATGAAGGATCGGACCAATGCGCAGCGTGGTAAGTGTTCATGTTATTTTATTAGAACAGAAACACTAAACAAAATAACACAGTGAGTGAAACGAAAACGAAACAGTCCTGTAAGGTGCAGCAACACAAAACAAAAAAACATAGAACAACACATAGAATGCCCACCCCAACTCACGCCCTGACCAAACTAAAATGGAGACATAAAAAAGGAACTAAGGTCAGGGCGTGACAATTTCAGAAGAACAGAATAGCATTCTCTGAGTTGTCCTTATGTTAGGTCCTGATCTGGCTATGCCAAATGGCTGTGTGCTACACTAGTTCATTTAGCAGACAGGTGACGTGGTAACCATGGACGACCCATACAACCTGGGACATCACATCACATCAGCCCGGGACCTGGCCAAGAACAGGACGTCATGGAGAGACAAATGCTGCAGCGCTACGCTCCAAGGTGCTAGCAATGACTGAGTGAGTGTTTACCAGAAACCTATAGACTCACGTGATGGTGTCGATCATGTCCAGGCCCATCTCCACGCAGCAGTGAGCGTGGTCAGTCTTGGGCTGGGTCAGACCTGACACACAGTAGTAACAGTCTCCCAGGATCTTTATACGCCTACAGTGGTTCTCCTGTCAATCAGAGACAGAGACGGGTGTAGAGAGAGAGAGAGAGAGAGAGTAGAGAAAGAGGGCTATATAAAGCAGGCAGACAGGCATAGAGGCATTCAGTTACTGTTCGATTGAATGTTGTAATGGGCAAAACGTGTGACTTTGAGCGTGGTATGATTGTCAATGCCAGGCACGCCGGTTCCAGTATCTCAGAGTCGGCCAGCCTCCTGGGCTTTTCACACACGACAGTGTCTAGCTTTTACTGAGAATGGTGCGACAAACAAAAAACATCCAGCCAGCGGACGTCCTTTGGAGAAAACAGCTCTTTGGTGAGAGGTTGAAGGAGAATTGCAAGAATCGTGTAAGCTAACAGGCAGGCCACAAACAGGCAAATAACGGAGAGCTCCAGTGGTGTGCAGAACAACATCTCTGAACGCACAACTCGTCGATCCTTGTCACGGATGGGCTATTGCAGCAGACGACAACACCGGGTTCCACTCCTATCAGCTAAAAACAAGAAGCGGCTCCAGTGTGCATGCGATCACCAACACTGGACAACTGAGGAGTGGAAAAACATTGCCTGGTCCGACAAATCCCGGTTCCTGTTGTGTCATGCAGATGGCAGAGTCAGGATGTGGCGTAAGCAGCATGAGTCCATGGCCCCATCCTGCCTGGTGTTAACGGTACAGGCTACTGGCAGTGGTGTACTGGTTGCTCAATTGAAACCAATTCAGCAATGTTTCCATGCCCCAAAGAATTCAGGCGGTTCTGGAGGCAAAGGGGGGTCCGATCCGGTACTATGTGGGTGTACCTAATAAACTGGCCACTGTGTATACACATAAGCTTTCTAATATTCAGAGCAGTATGCCAGACCTACGATGTTAGATTGCCTGGTGCCCTCTATCTCATATTCAACCCCTCCCTATCTAATATCCATTCCCCTAAACCAGTGGTTCTTAATCCTGGTCCTGGGGACCCAAAGGGGTGCACGTTTTGTTTTTTCCCAAGCACTACACAGCTAATTCAAATGATCAACTCATCATCAAACTTTGAGGATTTGAATCAGGTGTGTAGTGCACCCATTTGTGTCCCCAGGACCAGGATTAAGAACCACTGCAAGCCATTCAGGGAACATGCTGTATGTTAACATACTGTATGAAAATCTGTGCATCTGAATTGGGTCTTATATCCATATACAATATGCACTAATGTGCAAATACACTATGACCTATCCGGTCCCACTTTAAACAGAGTACAATTTATAAAGGCTTTTTATAGCATACATAAAGGCTTCATAAGCACCACATATATGCTTCACAAATCATCTATAAGCATATGTCATACTAGGTCTTTAAATATACATATGTCATAATCTATAAATGGTCTGTAAACATACATGTGTCACATTTTGCAATTCATTCTACAGTTAGAATTGTTAAGTCCTTATGCCTTTCATTTCATTTGTTAAGAACCTTGAAATGCATGTGTTGTATCAACGTGCTATATAAATACAATTTGATTTCATGTCGCACTTTATACACCCTTTGTAGAGTATCCCATATGTTTATAGATGATTTGTGAAGCATTTATGTAGTCCTTATGAATCCTTTATGTATGCTATATAAAGCCTTTATAAGTTGTACTTCATTTATAGGGGTACTACACATTCGGTAGGCTACTGTGCGTGATGTACACACTAATGTGAACATACTGTATATTGCATCATGTTCTGCACAGCACACAATTCTTATATATTTCGTACTTTTTTTTAGGTAGTTTCTTAAAACTGCATTGTTGGTTAAGGGCTTGTAAAGTAAGCATTTCACTGTAAGGTGTAATGCCTGTTGTATTCGGCGCATGTGACAAATAACATTTGATTTGATTTGATATAAAATGTCATCAAATGAAAACAGATAAAAACAGTCTCCACTCCAACTAGTATCATCAATGTAGTATAATGTAGGCTACTGTGTGTGAAGTACACACTAACGTGAACATACAGTTTATTGCAAGATGTACTGTACAGTGCAATTCCAACTTAAGTAAGGAAATGCTTCTAAGCGCAGAACCACAAGAGTCCCCACTCCATCATATCATATGATCAGTGTTGTAGACGTTTGTTGGTGAGTCACACCGCCTGGCTGCCTGCCTGGCTGCCTGGCATGATGTGAAGCTGTGCTCTGTTCTGGGATGAAAGGTGCGGTGGATGTCTAACCCATCATTAAGGATCTGTGAGCCACAGACATCACTGTGAGCTAGCTGAACTAGGGGTGGGGGCTGGGGTGCTAGGGGCAATACAATATCCCAGCTCCCATTGTTTTTCCATGGAAGGGATGTGATCGTGGGCTGAGCAGAGCATGTGAACAAAAAAAACTCAGAAGAAGAACGTGGAGATGGAAGCTCTATTTCTAACATTCAAGTCTATTTGTGTTCAATGAGGGAGAGAGAGCCAGACAGACAGACAGACAGACAGACAGGCAGACAGACAGACAGACAGACAGACAGACAGACAGACAGACAGACAGACAGACAGACAGACAGACAGACAGACAGACAGACAGACAGAGAGAGAGAGAGAGAGACAGACAGACAGACAGACAGACAGACAGACAGACAGACAGACAGACAGACAGACAGACAGACAGACAGACAGACAGACAGACAGACAGAGAGAGAGAGAGACAGACAGACAGACAGACAGACAGACAGACAGACAGACAGACAGACAGAGAGAGAAAGCCCCTTGAATTTAATTGAATTGAGAGAGCTTGTTAGCTGCGTAAAATATGGTTTTACTTTCCATAATTGTACCTACAGGTTGCACACGCTTTGTTATCGCTGAGTGGCACTGAGGCATATTTCTTTCAAGTCAGATACTGTCTTTAAAGATAAACAAAAAAAAAGGAAATTCTCTGTTTTGATATGAGCTTAGCAGCAATAATGAATGATGAAAATAATGTGGAAAAACTCTGATTCGTCTAACGGACAAAATCATAATTCATCATAAATCAAATCACATTATATTTGTCACATGCACCGAACACAACCGGTGTAGACTTGACTGTGAAATGCTTACTACAAGCCCTTCCCCAATAGTGCACTTAAAAAGTAAGTCAATTAGCAAATAAAAATAGAAAATAGTAGCATAATAGACAACAATAACGAGGCTATATACCAGGGGTACCCAGTCAATGTGCAGGGGTACGAGGTAGTTGAGGTAGTATGTACATGTGTAGGTAAGGGTAAAAGTGACTAGGCAATCAGGATAGATAATAAACAGAGTAGCAGCAGTGTATGTGAAGAGTGTATAAATGTGAATATGTGTGGCGTCAATATGTATGTGTATGTGTGTTTTGTGTGTATGAGCATAGGTAGTGTGTGTGTGTGTGTGTGTGTGTGTGTGTGTGTGTGTGTATGTGTGTGTGTGTGTGTGTGTGTGTGTGTGTATGTGTGTGTGTGTGTGTGTGTGTGTGTGTGTGTAGAGTCCAGTGAGTGTGCATAGAGTCGGTGCAAAAAAGGGTCAATGCAAATAGTCCGGGTAGACATTATCAGTCCCGAGATCCTAGCAAAAATCAGCTTTTCATTTATCTGACTTATATTTCAACTCACAATTAAGTGTTTTACCATTTTCTTTTCAGGACAACCAGTATAACACAAAATAATTTGACAAAAACAGTTCCATTCATGAGTTTTATTGACAAATGTAAATTTTAAAAAAGGTAAGTCATAGCAAAAACCTGATCAAAAGGAATTTATATGAACTCTGTAATTAGAGAAATGTTTTGCTCACTGGGAAATGAATATCCAACTAGTCAGCGTTAACTGTGTGGAGTTTGGAGTTTGACAACAACTATGTGAGCTTATTACAGAATTATAGACACTATGTCCTGGGATTACCAATAATCTTGTATTTAGAAGAAGCCCTTACCTTCTAACAACTGTTGTGAGCATCTTAGAGAAAAACATGTTTTTCTCCTTCGGGATCCGCCCGTGCCTGACAAACACAGCTCTAGCTCGGCCCCCGTTAATCAAAGATACTAATGGTTGGTATCTATGGATGCAGAAGAACTAGACAAATTGTGTGTTTGAGCTACAACAGAAGTCTGTAGCTCAAACACAACATGTTTGAAAGGGGTTAGAAGTACAAAATGCACCAGCAATACGGTGGGACTCATTGGGTTAACTGTTAAGGAGCCTTTTGGTCTTGGTGTTAAGGAGCCTGGTCGGTCTTGGTCTTAGACTTGGTGCTCTGGTACCGCTTGCTGTGCGGTAACAGAGTGAACAGTCCTTGGCTTTGGGTGGCTGGGGTCTTCGGCAGTTTTTCGGCCTTCCTCTGGCAACGTGTGTTCCTCATATCCAGGTGGGAGAGGCCAGTGTGGAGTGCAATAGAGATAGCGTCATCTGTGGATCTGTTGGGGCGGTATGTGAGTTGCAATAGGTGATAGTCATTTAGACAGGTTACTTTGTCGTTCTTGGGCACAGGGACTACAGTGGTCTCTTGACCACATAACCTGTCAAGGCAAAACTAAGTCTTAGCTATCTAATCATAAACAATGAGATGGGAGACACATAGCCTCACTTCTGAGAAGACAGTAGTATTGATTAAAGAATCGAACAACAGAAAGAACAAATACAAAAACGTACACCATCAACCCTCCAAAGCCTAAAACTAATCTCAGCTTACAACCCAGACCCAACTAGGTAGAATGAACAGTGTAACCTAAATCAAATAGACACAAAAATAGTTTGGAACATGTACTGAAACCTCTGAAACTTCAGAGGAGAGCAAGTGTATTGGGCTCTATTTGAGGCCTCTAGCTATTTCACTAGGTCTTTACAGCTGTGTGACTGCAGAAACAATAGAGGTTATACATTTTCATTAGAACTTCTGAGACTCCACTTCACTTCCTCTGTTCCATCGGGCCCCTACACACACAATTCAAATAGACAGCTTAGGCAATTACACTGTGCCAAAGGAGCAAGCCACAGAGTTAAGCCACCTGCGTTAAGGACGTGCGTGCCAACTGTTCACTAACAGGTAAGTCTCCGTCTACATCCCAATTGGCACCCTATTCCCTACAAAGTGCATTACATAGGGATTAGGGTGCCATTTGGGACTTCGCCTTAAAAAGAAAAGAAAAGAAGAGAGAATTAATTTTCTCTTAGTTTAACACTCAATGTTTGCCAGGCTACCCAGACTCCTTGCTCCGGCTAAACACTATGCCACACCCACGGACATTCGTTTCTTCTCCGCAATGAGTCTGGATTTGAGTACCTCCCTGTCTCTTCAGCGAATGCGAACACATTCGGGGCTGTCTGATTGGTCCAGAAACCGATGGGTTGGGTAAGAGCCAGAACATATTTGTCGTTGGAAAGAGAGAGACCAGAGAGACCAGAGAGTGTTAAAGAGAACATCCTCCTACTGTACAACATAAGAGCTACACTATACAAACAAAAGTATGTGGACACCCCTTCAAATAAGTGGATTTGGCTATTTCAGCCACACCGGTTGGTGACAGGTGTATAAAATCAAGCACACAGCCATGCAATCATAGACAAACACTGGCAGTAGAATGACCTAACTGAAGTGCCCAGCGACTTTCAACGTGGCACCGTTATAGCATGCAACCTTTCCAACAGGTCATTTCATCAAATGTCTGCCCTGCTAGAGCTGCCCCAGTCAACTGTAAGTGTTGTTATAGTGAAGTGGAAACGTCTAGGTGCAACAACGGCTCAGCCGCGAAGTGGTAGGCCACATAAGCTCACAGAAAGGCACTGCCGAGTGCTGAAGCGAGTAACACATAAAAACGTCTCCTTGGTTGCAACACTCACCAGTGAGTTCCTAACTGCCTCTGGAAACAACGTCAGCCCAATAACTTTTTGTCCGGAGCTTCATGAAATGGATTTCAATGGCCGAGCAGCCACACACAAGCCTAAGATCACCATGTGCAATGACAAGCGTCGCCTGGAGTGGTGTAAAGCTCACCGAAATAGGACTCTGGAGCAATGGAAACATGTTCTCTGGGGTGATGAATCACACTTCACCACCTGGCAGTCCAACGGCTGAATCTGGGTTGGGCAGATGCCAGGAAAATGCTACCTTCCCCAATGCATAGTGCCAACTGTAAGGTTTGGTGGAGGAAGAAAAATGGTCTGGGGCTGTTTTTCATGATTTGGCTAGGCCCCTTAGTTCCAGTGAAGGGACATTTTAACGCGGCAGCATACAATGACATTCTAGACGATTCTGTGCTTCCAACTTTGTGGCAACAGTTTGGGGTAGGACCTTTCCTGTTTCATCATGACAATGCGCCCGTGCACAAAGCGAGGTCCATACAGAAATGGTTTGTCAAGATCGGTGTGAAAGATCTTGACTGGCCTGCACAGAGCCCTGACCTCAACCCTATCGAACACATTTGAGATGAATTCGAACGCCGACTGCGAGCATGTCCTAATTGCCCAACATCAGTGCCCGTTCTCACTAATGCTCTTGTGCCTGGAAGCACATCCCCGCATTCCCCCATGACATTGGAATGAGATGTTGGACGAGCAGGTGTCCACATACCTTTGGTCATGTAGTGTAGCTACTGCACTAATAGGCTAAGCCACCTACCAGGAAATATCCATAAACCTACATGACCTCAGTAGTTGGGAAGACAGATATAGGGAAGACAGATATAGCTAGATGCAAAATGAGCATCCCATCCAAAAGAGAGGTGCAAACAATCTGCTAGTAAAGATTCCTAAACCTACACCACTATATGTACCCACATGGGAACACACCTAAACTACATATTTTTAATATAAACAATCACAAACAATTACGTGAGCAACCAGGGGTGAAACCAGATTGAAACTAGGGTGAAACCAGGGTATAACGTCCATGGTCTGGGGATATCTTAGGGCCAAGACAGTGAGGGTATAACAGGTGGTGGGATATATAGAGCCTGGCTATAGATAGGCTTTAGTGGGTAAATAGAGGCTGGAGCTGTGGACAGAAAAGCCCTGGTGCTTAGAAAGGCCCCTCCTCTCCTCTCAGTCCTCTCTCTGTGCTGTGCTGCTTCTCTTCTCCTGTCCCTGTGTTAGTTCATCTGATCTACCTAGTGAGCTAGGGCTTAGGAGACTGATTCAAACCCAAGCCATGCAGGATTACTCTGGCCTTGTCACGTGACCATGCCACCCATGAGACATCTATACAGCCATAATGTACAAGGTAGAGGTCGACCGATTATGATTTTTCAACGCCGATACCGATACCGATTATTGGAGGACCAAAAAAAGCCAATTTTTTAAAAATGTATTTGTAATAATGATAGTTACAACAATACTGAATGAACACTTATTTTAACTTAATATAATACATCAATAAAATCAATTTAGCCTCAAGTAAATAATTAAACATGTTCAATTTGGTTTAAATAATGCAACAACAAAGTGTTGGAGAAGAAAGTAAAAGTGCAATATGTGCCATGTAAGAAAGCTAACGTTTAAGTTCCTTGCTCAGAACATGAGAGCATATCAAAGCTGGTGGTTCCTTTTAACATGAGTCTTCAATATTCCCAGGTAAGACGTTTTAGGTTGTAGTTATTATAGGAATTATAGGACTATTTCTCTCTATACCATTTGTATTTCATATACCTTTGACTATTGGATGTTCTTATAGGCACTTTAGTATTGCCAGTGTAACAGTATAGCTTCCATCCCTCTCCTCGCCCCTACCTGGGCTCGAACCAGGAACACATCGACAACAGCCACCCTCGAAGCAGCGTTACCCATTGTTCCACAACTTGAAATCGGAGAGAGAGAGAGCGAGAGAGAGAGAGAGACAGTCAGACAGACAGACAGACAGACAGACAGACAGACAGACAGACAGACAGACAGACAGACAGACAGACATATGGGGAGAAGAAGAGAAGGGGACAGATATACAGACACACACTTTAGAACACACACATGTATATAGACTCTTGTTGGTGTTTAGGGGTTAATGGGGTTAATGTTTACATCCAGATCCTAACTGTTACATGTCCCCTCCCTCTTCAAGATGACAGGGCGTAGTAGAGGATGTCATCAAGACAAGACGGCCTGGCCATGGCCCTAGCCCATCAATATTGTGTTATATTGATCTGTGTCATTGTGTCACTGCCAAAATGAAGGAAACACCAACATAAAGTGCCTTAATAGGACATTGGACCACCACGAGCCGCCAGAGCCATCAGAACAGCTTCAATGCTCCTTGGCATAGATTCTACAAGTGTCTGGAACTCTATGGGAGGGATGTGACACCATTCTGCCACGAGAAATTCCATAATTTGGTGTTTTGTTGATGGTGGTGGAAAACGTTGTCTCAGGAGTCGCTCCAGAATCTCCCATAAGTGTTCAACTGGGTTGAGATGCGATGACACATACACACACACACTTTGAACACTCTTTAAACGCTCCGCCTAATCTCACGCCGCCTTATTTTAGCTCCGCATTATCTCAGCTCACTGGTCACCATAGCAACACCCACCCGTAGCACGCGCTCCAGCAGGTATATTTCTGGTTTCTGGTTTCACCCTGGTTGCTCACCTGATTGTTTGTGATTGTTTATATTAATTTTAAGCATCAGCTGTCAGAGCAGCTTACCGGTCGCTGCAGCTGTCCACAACCCATCTGTAAATAGCCCATCCAACCAATTATCTACCTCATCCCCATATTTGTTTTTCTGCTCTTTTGCACACCAGTATTTCTACTTGCACATCCTCATCTGCACACATCACTCCAGTGTAAATTGCTAAATTGTAATCACTTCGCCCCTATTGGAGTATTTATTGCCTTACCTCCTTACTTAATTTGCACACACTGTATACAGATTTTTATATTGTGTTATTGACTGTACGTTTGTTTATCCCATGTGTTTTTGTAGCATTGCTTTGCTTTATCTTGGCCAGGTTGCAGTTGTAAATGAGAACGTGTTCTCAACTGGCCTACCTGGTTAAATAAAGGTGAAATAAATAAAACATTTTTAAAAAGTATTCTCTTTTCCGGCAACTCTTTCAAAGTCACTGAGATTTTAATTGCTTAATTAACTCAGGAACCACACCTGTGTGGAAGCCCCTGCATTCAGTATACTTTGTACCCCTCATTTCCTCAAGTGTTTCCTTTATTTTGTCAGTTACTTGTAGGCCCTTCCCTCAGGATGCTATGTGACATGGGACTGCTGTGCTCAGCAGTCCAATGGCTTCTCTGACACTCCACTCAGTTACACAATGATGATAATGTGTGTGTGGTGTGCGTGTGCGTGTGTGTGTGCGTGTGTGTGTGCGTGTGCGTGTGCGTGTGTGTGTGTGTGTGTGTGTGTGTGAACCAAAAAGGAGCTCTGACTTGTTGAAATAATCCAAAAGGTCAGAGGAAGAAATATCAAAGCGTCCAACAAAAAATGGAAGTCCACCAATAAGCGGAGGGAACAGAGGGAGAGAGGAACAGCATGGGGAAGAAAGACACCATTCAGGGAATCAAGCTGCTGTGAGCCGATCTAAGAGCTCAGATGCAAAGAGGCGTTAAGAGAAGAGAGGAAGAGAGAGGAAGAGAGAAAGGGAGAGAAGAGAGGGGGGGAATAAAAACAGACAGGAAAACACACACATGCACACAAGCTCACATACGCACGCACACACAAGCATACACACACACACACACACACACACACACACACACACACACACACACACACACACACACACACACACACACACACACACACACACACACACACACACACACACACACACACACACACACACACACACACAAGCCAGAACCATTCAAATTAATTGCATAATATTGCTGTATTAATCAGCCCTGAGTGTGTCTCTTTCTGCACAGAGACTGTTGTTTCAGATTCTGTCTTGACGGAGAAAAACTAAACAGAGAGAAACAGTGTTTAAACAGTGCTAGAGCAGGAGGGGGATGGATGAAAAAGTGGAATGTGTTTCTTCATCACAAGCTAATTGTATTTGTCCTACACCACGAGACCTGATCACAAAAAAAACTCCAAGTTTTGGGCTATGATAGGGCCTGGAGTTGTTCCTAATCAGGTCACATGATTAAGGAAAAACAAAAGGCCCAATGGGTTACAAATGTGTTATGAAGTCATAATTTAGGTTAGGTGCCCTTCAAATAAAGGAGTACCCCATTGTTTAAGACAGAATGGGTTAAACAAATTAAGAGTAATGGTATTTTTTTAAACTTATATTTTGACACAATCACAGAGCAACAGCAGTTCACCTTAAGGCGCAGGGAGGGCAGTGAAGGAGAAGCTCTGACAGAAGCCAGCATAATTCAGTCTGTTTACAGCACAGGTTACAAAGAGACTGAGACCGCAAGGGAAGTGGGATCAAGCACAGCGCAGGTTAAATATTTTACAAGCCTGAAGTCAAATAAAACTAAGTTATTACTCATTTGCATTGTGCATGTCTCAGGGAGAGAGAGGGGAGGAGGGGGAGATAGAATGCGGGTGGGAGAAAAAGAAGTGTGAGAAGTTAGGGAGAAGGAGAGGCGAGCACAAGGGAGGGGAGAGGAGTAAAAGAAAGACAGACGCGCGGTAGGAGAGAAAGAGAAGAGAGGAGGAGTTGCTTAAGGCAGGACATTTGGAGAGAACGCTGCGTTCCTGGCCCACTACCACGGCGGATAGCCAACAAGTCCAACGGTTGGACAGGTGGTGTAGGGATGGTGTGGGGACGGGCAGGACTGGCGCGCTGAGACGCTGCCTGGTGGACATGTGGAATCGCCTGCTCATCGTCTGGAATAGGGAGAGACAGCGTGTGTGTGTGAGTGTGTATGTGTGTGTGCTGTGGCAAGGCAGGATGAGTAACTTGCACTGCCACTTATTGCCAGCCTGGATCACAGTGACTGGGGCTATGGGTCAGGACACAGGGTGGAACCTCAGGTGAGGGAGTTTATGTCGGGGGACAACTGTCAGTGTGACACAGCCACTGGGGAGATGGAAGTGTGAAAATGTGATAGCTGCAACGCAATACACAATAGTTTATGAGAAATAGCTTAAAGCTCGATTTGAAATGTGGTCGCACATGTCTGTATTTATTTACAATGTACTGTACCTACAGGCTGGCCATGACCTTCTTCTGAATAACTGGTAAGACATACAGTACTGTAAACCAAGGCATTGTGATATATCTAATCAAATATGGAATAATGACAAAATAACCAATGTCACAATGACTTCTAGGAATTCCCTTTTACTATCTTGACTGCCATTCATCACTTTTAGAAAAACTACAGTTGTCTTGTCTGATTCTGTTTTTAATGCATTTAAACAAACAGACTTTTGTTCTATAAAAGAAAAAAATGTTTGGTTGTAACCCAGTGGATTAAGGGATTGCACAGGCATGTGCACAGTGTAAGTAATGGGGGCCAGATTACAGAGAGATGTGAGAAAATTATCTGCTGGGTGAGTGTGAAAGGGTGGGGGTCTGAACCCTCTAACTCTAACACAACAAATACATGTGTCAGCCTAATATCAAGGTCTGGAATTCCCTGTAGAAGAGAAGGGATGGGTTGAGGCTACTACAGTAACGATGCCTGTTGTGAGAGCTGAATCTTAGAATTGATTCCACATTTGCATTTTCCCTGATTGTAAGAATATCAATGATAATTGAAAAATCTAAATAGGCCAAAACAAGGTGAAGTACTAAAGTGTAAATGCACCAACATAGCAAGAGAGTTGCTAAGAATGGAATACTGTATATTGACAGATGGACCATGCAAATATTTTTATTTTGCCACTGGATGGAAAGATTGGGACAGATATAGAGTAACTTAGTCCACTATTAGTCCACTTTCCCCTCCCCTTTACTCAGTTCATTCAGACTATCACAGAGGAGACATAGGAGCTTTAGTCAGGGGTAAATCTGGGATGGATTAAGAGTCCTGTCATCTCTTTCTCAGATGAGAGTGCGTATAATCATATTAAAAATCATATGGGGCCCTGATGTTCCTGATGACATCCTACTAAGCTGTAATGATGGCTGCGAGAGGCAGTCGACTGTATCCCACATCCTTAAATGAAGACAGACACTATCCATATGGCTGTGGGTCAAAACCTGACCGAAGCCTACACAGACCAGGGAGCAAAAGGACAGTCCCCTGGTCTAACACAAACTGAAAACATTAGAAAATTGTATGTTGAAGGCATTGTCTTACGTCAGATAGCGCATCAATTCCGCCTGCATTGATCAGTCTCATATCTCGCAAAGGGTGAAGATATAGATTAAAAATAGTTTCGGACACAACATGCTGTCACAAATGTTGAAAATATGACTTAGGTGACAGTGTCTGCTGAACCCCATTTCTGCCTCAAAACAGTCCACCTAAAACAATACATCTCTATAATGTTTACATTTTTTGGTTTAGGTTGAAGATACCCAGGTTAGTACAAGTTATGATTCCATGCGCTGTAGCAAACTAGCATATTTGGTTCAACTGTTTAGAATTCTTCCTAATTTATGCAAAACCTTATGGGATATTAGAATTCTCTAGTCTTATCCTTTGTTATTTTCAACCTAGTTTTGGAGAGAAAATCTTAGTCACACCATTTATTATCTAGCAAAGGAGTTTTGTCTTTCAACAAGCAGTATTTTCTGAAGATTGACAATGTTCATGAACGCTAGCGTAAATCTGTCCAACATTAGCTTGCTAGCTGAGCCAGTCACACTTCATATAGAACGAATGGGATGCTGCTAACCAACGAGCTGTGCTGCACACACAATGCCGAATGCTTCCACCAAAAGCTAGCTAGCTAGCCACTTTAGTAGCTAGCATTATTATGACTTTTCATCTGTTTTCATGAAGCAGCGGCCTGTTCTGCTGCGAGTCTTCGTAGTAGCCTCCTGAGTCAGCTGCTGCTGCGTTAGCTGACCCAATGTCACAACATAGCGATCGCGGCACAACATGCTGATCTACGAATTGATTTCTGATAACATTCCCTTATACTTTTGGGGGAGCATGTCTACAACTTGAGGGTAATTAAACAAACCAAGCAAGCTGTTTAGCTTTCAGTAAGGTAGAGCTAGCTGGCAAAACTGTAAGCTAGCTACAAGTTCTTCTGTGATAAGTCATGAATAAACCTTCAACATCTTCCTCAATGATAAAGCAGCAAATTACTGACATCCATGTGTCAAATTCCAAATGACCACAGTACATGACTTGGTGTTAGCACTTCAACAATAGGCACTAGGGTATTATGTAGATAAGGATGGACCACGTGACTGTATAGCAACTGAACAACACCTTGACCATGCCAGCATGTCTAGGAGCCATTCTATGGAACAGAGTGAGAATGATAGTAAGTTCCATATGTGTCCAGCAGTAGAAAGCCAGAGAGAGGGAGGACAGGAAAACTGTAGACTCACTGTGGCCAGCTCATCAAACTTCCCAAAGAGCTCGTTGAGTAGTTTGACCAGTTCCTGGGCTGTACACTGGGACGCCAGACTGGTGAACCCCACGATATCAGCAAACAGGATACTGGGAGAAAGAAGGAGAAATAGTTACATCAAGCTATTTTTTATTTAACATTCATTTAACGAGGCAAGTCATTTAAGAACAAATTCTTATTTTCAACGACGGCCTACCGGGAAACAGCGGGTTAACTGCCTTGTTCAGGAGCAGAACGACAGATTTTTACCTTGTCAGCTCGGGGATTCTATCCAGCAATCTTTCGGTTACAGGCCCAACACTCAATCCACTAGGCTACCTGCCACCCCATGCTAAGTCAGACTGTCTCATTGGATTTGTTAAATTACATTTAGAAAGCAACGCCAAAGTGGAAGTGAGTGAGCATTGTCTCTATTCATAATGTGTTTTCCTCCAATCAATCAAACGTTGTGATTAACGAACCGTGACAGACAATGAGATGATCCCTGTTCTGTTCCACTGACTGACTGGCAGTGAAGTCAAGCAGATGAACTCAGAATAGAAACATGGATAATTCTTCCCTAGATCATTCTCATAGGAATCAAAGCAGAGCCATGCCCTGTTAGGAACTAGACAGAAATATAAATACATCTCAACCCTTAGACAAACTAACTAGATGAGTAGATATTATAAGCAGACACAACTCATATAGGGCCCAAAGTTTGTCTTGACTGGGGAAAACTCTAGCCCCTAGTTGCATGGTGTAACAGGTCCTTAAGGGGACCTAACAACATGAATATGTATCTGTTCAGACCTGAGAAGCTTAGTTATCTTGTATGGAATTGTCCTAACTGCTGGGGGAGCAGGGGAGGTGTGGTAAGGGGATCATTTGTCTTCATCTACAGATGAAGGTTGACCATACTACTTTGCATGTCTGTGTTTAAGGCTCTTGTGGTCGAAGTGCCCTGCTGTCTTTCTTTGGGATGTACTTTTCACAGTGTGACAGAGCACGCACACACACACATACACACACACACCGTGTCCCTCCGGCGTGACGATCTGTGAGCTGCTAAATGCCAGTTTGTCATATCCCAGATGTCAATGTAATGAACTGCAATGGATTCAATTTACTGTGATTGTTTTAATTGGAAGCCATCTACGAGCAGAAAACATTTGGAGAGAGAACTTGAAATATTGTGCTCATGGTGAAACATGAGCTGTGGTTAAACAGCCATTTTAATGCAGCTCCAGTCTTATCTCACAGCCCCAAACCTAAATAGCACCAACCCCCAACCCCCAGCTCCCACCCCAAAACCCACCCCAGACACATAATGAATTGCCTCTTAAGGACATGAATGTTTTCTGAATCAAACAAATCATCCTATTAGGGCCATTTATGTGAGTCGATGTTATTAGCCAAATGTTGAATATTGTCCTCCTCCAGTGCCCCATCACCAGGCCAGGCAGACATAGTTGACCTTCCCATAGTTGACCTTCCATCATGTCCCCCACCCAGATCTCATCTCATCTCATTCCAGGGACCTTCTCTTCTCTCTCCCTATTATACTAATGTGTGGCGAGGTTAGGAACTGCTGTGACAGCAAAAACTAACACATTTCTGTTTTAGCAAGTGTCTAATGGACCTATAAAGATTGTATTTTATTGTAATGTCACCAAGTCCCTCTGAAGCAGTCAGGCGCAAGCTAGAAATCAAATCAAATCAAATTTTATTTGTCACATACACATGGTTAGCAGATGTTAATGCGAGTGTAGCGAAATGCTTGTGCTTCTAGTTCCGACAATGCAGTAATAACCAACAAGTAATCTAACTAACAATTCCAAAACTACTGTCTTATACACAGTGTAAGGGGATAAAGAATATGTACATAAGGATATATGAATGAGTGATGGTACAGAGCAGCATAGGCAGGATACAGTAGATGGTATCGAGTACAGTATATACATGAGGTGAATATGTAAACAAAGTGGCATAGTTAAAGTGGCTAGTGATACATGTATTACATAAGGATGCAGTCGATGATATAGAGTACAGTATATACGTATGTATATGAGATGAATAATGTAGGGTAAGTAACATTATATAAGGTAGCATTGTTTAAAGTGGCTAGTGATATGTTTACATCATTTCCCATCAATTCCCATTATTAAAGTGGCTGGAGTTGAGTCAGTGTCAGTGTCAGTGTGTTGGCAGCAGCCACTCAATGTTAGTGGTGGCTGTTTAACAGTCTGATGGCCTTGAGATAGAAGCTGTTTTTCAGTCTCTCGGTCCCAGCTTTGATGCACCTGACTGACCTCGCCTTCTGGATGATAGCGGGGTGAACAGGCAGTGGCTCGGGTGGTTGATGTCCTTGATGATCTTTATGGCCTTCCTGTAACATCGGGTGGTGTAGGTGTCCTGGAGGGCAGGTAGTTTGCCCCCGGTGATGCGTTGTGCAGACCTCACTACCCTCTGGAGAGCCTTACGGTTGTGGGCGGAGCAGTTGCCGTACCAGGCGGTGATACAGCCCGCCAGGATGCTCTCGATTGTGCATCTGTAGAAGTTTGTGAGTGCTTTTGGTGACAAACCAAATTTCTTCAGCCTCCTGAGGTTGAAGAGGCGCTGCTGCGCCTTCTTCACGATGCTGTCTGTGTGAGTGGACCAATTCAGTTGTCTGTGATGTGTATGCCGAGGAACTTAAAACTTGCTACCCTCTCCACTACTGTTCCATCGATGTGGATAGGGGGGTGTTCCCTCTGCTGTTTCTTGAAGTCCACAATCATCTCCTTAGTTTTGTTGACGTTGAGTGTGAGGTTATTTTCCTGACACCACACTCCGAGGGCCCTCACCTCCTCCCTGTAGGCCGTCTCGTCGTTGTTGGTAATCAAGCCTACCACTGTTGTGTCGTCCGCAAACTTGATGATTGAGTTGGAGGCGTGCGTGGCCACGCAGTCGTGGGTGAACAGGGAGTACAGGAGAGGGCTCAGAACGCACCCTTGTGGGGCCCCAGTGTTGAGGATCAGCGGGGTGGAGATGTTGTTGCCTACCCTCACCACCTGGGGGCGGCCCGTCAGGAAGTCCAGTACCCAGTTGCACAGGGCGAGGTCGAGACCCAGGGTCTCGAGCTTGATGACGAGCTTGGAGGGTACTATGGTGTTGAATGCCGAGCTGTAGTCGATGAACAGCATTCTCACATAGGTATTCCTCTTGTCCAGATGGGTTAGGGCAGTGTGCAGTGTGGTTGAGATTGCATCGTCTGTGGACCTATTTGGGCGGTAAGCAAATTGGAGTGGGTCTAGGGTGTCGGGTAGGGTGGAGGTGATATGGTCCTTGACTAGTCTCTCAAAGCACTTCATGATGACGGAAGTGAGTGCTACGGGGCGGTAGTCGTTTAGCTCAGTTACCTTAGCTTTCTTGGGAACAGGAACAATGGTGGCCCTCTTGAAGAATGTGGGAACAGCAGACTGGTATAGGGATTGATTGAATATGTCCGTAAACACACCGGCCAGCTGGTCTGCGCATGCTCTGAGGGCGCGGCTGGTGATGTCGTCTGGGCCTGCAGCCTTGCGAGGGTTAACACGTTTAAATGTCTTACTCACCTCGGCTGCAGTGAAGGAGAGTCCGCATGTTTTCGTTGCAGGCCGTGTCAGTGGCACTGTATTGTCCTCAAAGCGGGCAAAAAAGTTATTTAGTCTGCCTGGGAGCAAGACATCCTAGTCCGTGACTGGGCTGGATTTCTTCTTGTAGTCCGTGATTGACTGTAGACCCTGCCACATGCCTCTTGTGTCTGAGCCGTTGAATTGAGATTCTACTTTGTCTCTGTACTGACGCTTAGCTTGTTTGATAGCCTTGCGGAGGGAATAGCTGCACTGTTTGTATTCGGTCATGTTACCAGTCACCTTGCCCTGATTAAAAGCAGCGGTTCGCGCTTTCAGTTTCACGCGAATGCTGCCATCAATCCACGGTTTCTGGTTAGGGAATGTTGTAATCGTTGCTATGGGAACGGCATCTTCAACGCACGTTCTAATGAACTCGCACACCGAATCAGCGTATTCGTCAATATTGTTATCTGACGCAATACGAAACATGTCCCAGTCCACGTGATGGAAGCCGTCTTGGAGTGTGGAGTCAGCTTGGTCGGACCAGCGTTGGACAGACCTCAGCGTGGGAGCCTCTTTTTTTAGTTTCTGTCTGTAGGCAGGGATCAACAAAATGGAGTCGTGGTCAGCTTTTCCGAAAGGAGGGCGGGGCAGGGCCTTATATGCGTCGCGGAAGTTAGAGTAACAATGATCCAAGGTTTTTCCAGGGAGTCTTGTTTTCAGATTAGCCTTGTTAAAATCCCCAGCTACAATGAATGCAGCCTCCGGATAAATGGATTCCAGTTTGCAAAGAGTCAAATAAAGTTCGTTCAGAGCCATCGATGTGTCTGCTTGGGGGGGATATATACGGCTGTGATTATAATCGAAGAGAATTCTCTTGGTAGATAATGCGGTCTACATTTGATTGTGAGGAATTCTAAATCAGGTGAACAGAAGGATTTGAGTTCCTGTATGTTTCTTTCATCACACCATGTCTCGTTAGCCATAAGGCATACGCCCCCGCCCCTCTTCTTACAGAAAGATGTTTGTTTCTGTCGGCGCGATGCGTGGAGAAACCCGCTGGCTGCAGCGCCTCCGATAGCATCTCTCCAGTGAGCCATGTTTCCGTGAAGCAAAGAACGTTACAGTCTCTGATGTCCCTCTGGAATGCTACCCTTGCTCGGATTTCATCAACCTTGTTGTCAAGAGACTGGACATTGGCGAGAAGAATGCTAGGGAGTGGTGCACGATGTGCCCGTGTCCGGAGTCTGACCAGAAGACCGCCTCATTTCCCTCTTTTTCGGAGTCGTTTTTTTGGGTCGCTGCATGGGATCCATTCCGTTGTCCTGGGTGAAAGGCAGAACACAGGATCCGCGTCGCGAAAAACATATTCTTGGTCGTACTGATGGTGAGTTGACGCTGATCTTATATTCAGTAGTTCTTCTCGACTGTATGTAATGAAACCTAAGATGACCTGGGGTATTAATGTAAGAAATAACACGTAAAAAAACAAAACACTGCATAGTTTCCTAGGAACGCGAAGCGAGGCGGCCATCTCTGTCGGCGCCGGAAGTAAACGAACTAGACCCACACAGCGACCCAGAGGTGGTCAAGCCTAGAGGTCCCTCAGGGGTGGAGTGTGTGTGTGTGTGTGTGTGTGTGTGTGTGTGTGTGTGTGTGTGTGTGCGTGCGTGCGTGCGTAAAGTAGTTGTTGACATTAAGGCTCTTGTAAAGAGAAGGACAGAAACATTCTGCTTGAGGAGGTGGCGTGTGTTGGGCGCAGCGACTGATCAATGCCACCTTGAGCAGAGGGTCCCTGGCTGGATAATGCTGTTAAATCCCTGTGTGAGAGGACAGGTGGCATGTGGTGCCGTGACACACACACACACACACACACACACACACACACACACACACACACACACACACACACACACACCACACACACACACACACACGACACATCATCAACAGGCATAAAGCCCCCAGAGGGCCCTGCTCTAGGAACACTAGACCTGTCAGGTGTGACAAGAATGTGTCAGGTGGGATTCAGGAGACGACTGTGACACAACCTGTCTGTCTGTCTGCCTGTCTGGGATTACGCAACAATAGCAGACTGTCAGCAGGCTTGGGCATGTTGCAGTAGTGGTGCATGGGTAAACTCAATGGGGAAGATAATCCAGGAAACAAGGACTGTAAGGTCTACTACACCTGTTGTATTCAGCATTTCACTGTAAGGTCTACTACACCTGTTGTATTCGGCGCAAGTAACAAATAAAATTTGATTTGATTTGTTTCATCGCAAAACCAGAGAGAAACATCTATCCGGTGAAGTCCACAAAACAAACACAGTTACATGACCTACAGCATGGTAAAGCAAGTCAATGTGTTAGACATTTTTTAACTGCTAAACTACTATGTATTTAGAACCACGGAGAGTTACCGCAAGTCGCAAAGAATCCAGGAGCTGCCTCCACTATTCCAGCACCATTTCAACTTCAACATTTCAACATCATCAAATCACCTTAGTGTAATACAGTGACAACTTAAATATACCAAAAACTATTTAGTGTAATTAACTTAAGCTAAATATCATATGGCTGTCCATGGTGCTGATTTCTGTGTGTAGACCTGCAAGTAGAAAAAACATGTTTACTCACCCAACTTGTAGAGGAATGCTATGCCAACCTCTCTTTCATGTTGCCAAAACGTCTATGACTCCTGTCACAGAGTAGTGCACGCTTTTAGTATTTGTTGTCCTAGACCACCTTGCTAAAATACTTGCTTGCTTTACTTCCTTTCATGGGCAATGATGAGACAGCTAGTTAACATTAGCCTATACTACATCTAACTTAGTTAGGTACATATTGATAAAACAATTGTTTTGGCCTTATTGCTATTAGCCCATACAAAAGCATTGAATAACAGATTCACTACATGGTAAAACAGATAGTTCCAAAAAAGGGCCTTCAGGCGAGTCTTGTGAGGCCTGTGGGCGTCCTAAAGCAGGCCAAACCGTTCTGATGCTACAGGCGATTCTGTGAGAAGACCGATTTTCAGGATGTCTCATGGTGTGACAAACACCGCTCTGGCTCTGTCACCTTTCACTGCAGATGCGGAAGTGCGACATCGGCGAATGCAGTGGAATGCTTTCGCCTATTGTATTGTATTTTTGTATTATGCTAACTAGATATCCTCAGGGGCCCGGGCATCTACTTTAGGGGGTTAATGCTACGGGCTTGTCATACTAAATGCCATTCCTTCGTTGGCCAGACAGGATCAGATACATGGACTACAGATACTGAAACAGAGGGGCGCCGTTTCGCTTACTGAGATTCTTTCTCTGGTTGAAACATTCAGCTACTTGCGAATTA
The DNA here is from genome assembly GCF_045791955.1 of Oncorhynchus clarkii lewisi. Taxonomy (NCBI): domain Eukaryota; kingdom Metazoa; phylum Chordata; class Actinopteri; order Salmoniformes; family Salmonidae; genus Oncorhynchus; species Oncorhynchus clarkii. The sequence continues at coordinate 27,015,394 of NC_092174.1, forward strand.
CGAAAGAGACAGACGGTTGGTTTGTAGGCTGCAAGGATAAAGCAAGCCTCTTTTGGTAGGATGAGGCAGATGGCATTCTTTGCTGACTGGATAATGCTACTGAGATATTTTTTTGCTGTTATCACATTGTTAGTTCGCAAACAGGCAAACAGGTCTGATGCATTGCTTTCCTAATTTTCTTTGCATCTCTACTTTCCTCTCTTTCTTTCCCAGTATAATTCTGCACACACCAGTGCATATTCTCTCCCTTATTTTCTCCCTCTCCTCAGTGCAACAGAAACAGACACACACAGATGAATGTGCTGTAAATTGAGAGATGAATAAATACAATCTCATTTGAAAGCATCTATGAAATTAGACTATACAGTATTACATGATCTAGTTTACAAAGCAGATGCCCATATCAAGAAGACTTACACTATGGCTGGCATTTCATGTGTGGTTATGTTCTGTAACATATTATGGTTTTACTTAGTAAAGGGCAACTCTGCCCCTTTTCAACCTCATATTAATTATCTCCAGCGCCAAGCAAGTGTTTACATATGTGAACATTTCTACGTTTTATAGAAAAAATACTGTAATTAAAGCAAAGAAAATACCCTCCCTCTTGCTAGAAACACATTGCAGGTTTTGAAAATGATAGTTTTTCTTACTTTTAATCCTACCCTGTGATGGCACAGAGAAGCACTTTTTAGGTTTTTACCACAGATCATAGAAACGCGCCATTTTCACATTATGTAGTCTTTGGTTTGGTGCTGGAGATAATTCATATTTGAGGTTGAAAAGTGGCGGAGTTGCCCTTTAATTTTGGCAACGCATCATATTTTAATTGTTTTATTTTTAAGGTTATTAGTACTGTATAATATTTAAGTGTTCAGTAACTTCCCCACCATGCCCACAATCTCGTCTACAGAGATTGTCCAGGTAGACAGATCATCTACAGAGATTGTCCAGATAGACAGATCATCTACAGAGGTTGTCCAGATAGACAGATCATCTACAGAGGTTGTCCAGATAGACAGATCATCTACAGAGATTGTCCAGATAGACAGGTCATCTACAGAGATTGTCCAGGTATACAGATCATCTACAGATATTGTCCAGATAGACAGATCATCTACAGAGATTGTCCAGGTAGACAGATCATCTACAGAGATTGTCCAGATAGACAGGTCATCTACAGAGATTGTCCAGGTAGACAGATCATCTACAGAAATTGTCCAGGTAGACAGATCATCTACAGAAATTGTCCAGTTAGACAGATCATCTACAGAGATATTGCTCCCTGTGTACTCACCTAAGATTGTACTTTTCTATCCCACATATTGTATGACTTTGTACAAAACCAAAATTACCTTTCATGCATATACAAATTGGCTAATGGTATACAAGGTCTGCCAATGGTATTAATACTTGATAGAACTGCAATGCAGAACTAAGATCCACTCTGAATCTACACAGAGAGCTGTAGTGTGTATTCTCTGAAAAGTAGTTATTCTCGGGCAAATCTCAAAAAGCATTTATTTGAATCCCGGTTTCTCTGGAGATAATATGAACTTATACATAGAGGGGGACCTGTATCAGTGATCTTGACCTGATCGACAAATCCCCTGTAGAGATGGAGCACCTTATGTACTCGTCTATTGTCATAACTGGTTAGAACTAGGTTAAAATGACCTTACATATATGCTAGGCTGCAGTCAAAACAGCTCATCAAATTCTGTCAGTGGTATGAATACTTCTTAGAACTGTAATACAGAAACCAGCTACCCTCCAAATGTACACATAGTGCTGTATTGGTGTATATTCTTTGAAAAATAGTTGTTCTACGGGAAATGTTATATAAATACCAGTTCCTAAAATATCCAATATTCAATATATGCAACTTGTTTCACTAGCAGCAATGCTAATGCTGGCTGTGAGGTAAGTAAATATTAAAACTCTAAGGATCAATGGATTAATCACTTTTTGTCTATAGAATTAAGTATATTTTAAATGTTGGTGTACTGCCCCTTAAAATGGCAGTCGATTTTGTCAAAATATGTATTTAGATTTTATTTATTTTTTACAATTAAATTATGGTAAATCGTCTTTTTAGTACTTATGTGGATAGTAAGTAGCACATTATTTAAGGGAAATCTTAAAATTTCTGTTTAACAGAATATATGAATGAATTGTAATTGTAATTGTAATTTAGCAAAAATAACAGTCTGTTTAGATTTATTTTCATCAGATAACATTATTTACATGTCTAATGATGTTTTTTATAATCATTCAGTTTATATTTTGCTATGATTGTTGGTTTTTCCAAAAGTTTCTACTTGGGGGTCAAAATGACCCCCGTTGGTAATCTATGCACAGTATGTAAAATAGGGGGGTTAATGATCTGATTTATTTGAAATCAAATAACGCCCACTGTTGTGGAAGATAATAATAAAGTATTGACTAAACTGCTGTAATATTGTTTACTTTGCAGTTACTGCCCACCCAAATCCCATCATCCACCCCCTGCAATATGCTTGGATCTCTTATAATGGATCGTCAGTGGGCACTAACTGCATGTGAATAAGGCCTACAGTAAAGCCCTTTGGTGCAGTGAGAGGCGTAGTGCAATCAGAAGCACTCCATTGAGATGTGTCCATGCTTAACCACCACACACACACTGTTTTATGCAATACAGTTTAGTCTCCACTGCAGAGGCTTAATGCCGAGGCTAAGCAAACTTCCCACCGAACACCTCAATGCCCCAACGCCCCTCTGACAACATAAAGGAAGAGAGAGAGATGGAGAGAGGGGGCTCGGGGAGAGAGATGGAGAGAGGGGGCTCGGGGAGAGAGAGATGGAGAGAGGGGGCTCGGGGAGAGAGAGATGGAGAGAGGGGGCTCGGGGAGAGAGATGGAGAGAGGGGGCTCGGGGAGAGAGGGGGCTCGGGGAGAGAGAGATGGAGAGAAGGGTCTCGGGGAGAGAGATGGAGAGAGGGAGCTCAGGGAGAGAGAGATGGAGAGAGGGGTCTCGGGGAGAGAGATGGAGAGAGGGGGCTCGGGGAGAGAGTTGGAGATAGGGGGCTCGGGGAGAGAGATGGAGATTGGGGGTGGGGGAGAGAGAGATGGAAAGAAGGGGCAGGGAGCAAGAGAGAGATGGAGAGATGGAGAGAAGGGGCGGGGGAGAGTGAGATGGATAGACGGGGTGGGGGGAGAGTGAGATGGAGAGAGGATGAGGGGAGAGAGAGATGGAGAGAGTATGAGGGGAGAGAGATGGAGAGAGGGGGCGGGGGCTAGTGAGATGGAGAGGGGGGGCGGGGGGATAGAGAGATGGAGAGAGGGGGCGGGGGGCGGGGGGATAGTGAGATGGAGAGAGGGGGCGGGGGGATAGTGAGATGGAGAGAGGGGGCGGGGGGGTAGAGAGAGACATGGAGAGAGGGGCGGGGGGATAGAGAGAGAGATGGAGAGAGGGGGCGGGGCGGGGGGATAGTGAGATGGAGAGAGGGAGCGGGGGGATAGAGAGAGAGATGGAGAGAGGGGGCGGGGGGATAGTGAGATGGAGAGAGGGGGCGGGGGGATAGAGAGAGAGATGGAGAGAGAGGACGGGGACAGGGGGGGAAGGTGTAAACAAATTACTTAGACATCAAAGCTGGTTAATCATATGAAAGCAGATCCGCCCACAAACCTCTAATTGATCACTGGCTGTTTGTTTACTGGGGAGGGAGGGAGGGAGGGAGGGAGGGAGGGAATACAGAGGGATGAGGGGGGGAGGGAGGGAGTGAATACAGAGGGATGAGGGAGGGAGGGAGGGAGTGAATACAGAGGGATGAGGGAGGGAGGGAGGGAGTGAATACAGAGGGATGAGGGAGGGAGGGAGGGAGGGAGGGAGGGAGGGAGGGAGGGAGGGAGGGAGGGAGGGAGGGAGGGAGGGAGGGAGGGAGGGAGTGAATACAGAGAGATGAGGGAGGGAGTGAATACAGAGGGATGAGGGAGGGAGGGAGTGAATACAGAGGGATGAGGGAGGGAGTGAATACAGAGGGATGAGGGAGGGAGGGAGTGAATACAGAGAGATGAGGGAGGGAGTGAATACAGAGGGATGAGGGAGGGAGGGAGTGAATACAGAGGGATGAGGGAGGGAGGGAAATACTCCAACAAAAAAGCCTTCTGGAAGTGGAAAAGATACTGAAGTCCATGAAGAAGCACTCAGTGAACCCACTAAATAAATCGCTAGTCCCCCTCCAGAGAAACCACAGTGTATCGGCCGGTAACATTCTGTGCAAGCTAATGCCATTTGGCAAAAACTGACACCCACCTCTGACTGAAACACAATTCCTCTCTGTCTGCTCACAATAAGCTCTGCTCAATGCCAACGTAACCACTACAATAGCAAACCCTCCAGCAAATGCAACAGCATCCCAACTCATACATGTGTCTATAAATCCACTGGTAATGGTATAGTGGATTGCTAGTGGTATAAGGCTCTTTTAACTGGAGTTTAAAGCTCTAATCTAGAGGAGACAGCGTGAGCAGGTAATATGATGCTCTTATAACTGGAGAATAAAGCTCTATTGTAGAGGACACGGAACGTGAGAATTTGAGCTCAGCCAGTAGGGGGCTTGGTTTGGCGGCCAAGGCAGGATATTGCTTAAGAGCCGGAGGAGTCTACTGCTCACTGAGCGTTGCTTAATCCACCTTTCACTGGAATCTAGAGGAACTATGACTCCCCAGGCCATGTTTCCCTTCCCCAGGGACCCAATAAGATGTGACGCTCCCAGAAGTTGTCATGTTCACCCATCGGCAATGGCATAGTGCCCTCGGTCTGGCCAAAACATGGCGGCATCCTGACCTTGGCGTGAGTTGAGGTTGGGGGAGCGTTCACTACAACTCACGTCGTTAGTTTATTATTGTTGAAAAACTGTTTAGATTTTTGCCCACGGAACCAAAACTTGCCGGTTCTAATCCTGTGAGGGACAGTGTAGCCTTAAGCAAGGCACTGAATGGATGATGGAACTACTCTATTTAGAAACGCAATATAATGTTATGCAAGTGACCTTGAGTTGGATAGGAGGTACATTTCACAATGATAAACAAAACACAGCAAGGAATGAATATTACAATCAATCGCAATTCTGCAGTAAGGATGGGTTTGGATGCAGGGTCTTTCTGGGACAAAGCACTCTGCCGTAATGTTAGATTGTGTTACTCTCTCTCCATCTCTGAGTTTAGCTACATCCACAGGGCATGTTTGGTTTCCTTTTGGGGAAATATTATAACACAACCAGACAGTATTTATGCTTCTGCTTTTAGCTGAAAATGACTAAGAGGAGAAAATGTCTCAGTCTGTTAATTCATGGCTAAATGAGTCAAAGAGGGTGTAGGCAATATGTGTGGGGAGCTTTGAGTTGTTTTAAATGAACCAATGCCAAGTTTATCACCCTGACGCTGGGTTGGGAGTTTGGAGATTGGGTGGGTGTCCTACCTGACGTTGTCATGGCGTTGGATGTAGATCTTGTGGAAGATCCTTTCAGGAGGCTTCAGGAAATCTTCTTTCATCTCCATTGCCACGTTCCTTGGCAACAAACTCATCAGAAGGCGCTCCTGTGAGTGTGTGGGAGAGAGAACGAGAGAGAGAGAGAGAGAGAGAGAGAGAGAGAGAGAGAGAGAGAGAGAGAGAGAGAGAGAGAGAGAAGAAGGACAGAGAGTTATACTGTATCAGACTTGAGAATAGGAGAGGAGAGAGTGTTGGTGCAGATAAGAAAAGTGAGAGACAAAAAGGTGGTGTATCAAACAGAATTGAAAAGGTGTGTGAATGAGTCACCAAGTGTGATAAAAAAAAAGAAAATGGGGGGATGAAAGGAGCCATGCATAAACGAGACATCATACATGTGATTTTAATGTGTGTGTGCATGTTTGTACCTGTTTCTCATTCTCGTCCTCCATGCGTAGCCTCTCCTCGATGCAGTTGCGTGCCTGTAGGAAAGCCTTCCTTTGGGCTCGCTCAGTCAGGATGCGCACAAACAATCCAGACAGGTTCACACTGGTAAACAGCACTGTGTTGGCCACCAGCTACAAGCACAAACAACAAACAACACAACATTATGCCACTTAGCATATGCTTTTATCCAAAGTGACATAGGATCCCTGCAGAGATTGAACGTATGACCTTAGAGTTGCTAGTGCCACGCTCTCACCAACTGAACTACACAGGACTACGTTTTCAAGGCAAGACTGTCTTAAATAGCAAAAACATGTATTGACTATCTGATAATTGTGTAAAGTACATACAGTATGGTGATAGTGAAACTATACATTGACAGGTAGCTAGCTAACATGGCTATGCCCCCATACAATGACAATTCCCCCATCCACAGGGCACGAGTGGTCACTGAACGTTTTGATGAGCATGAAAACTATTTAAATAATATGCCACGGCAGTCTCAGTCACCAGATCTCCACCCAATTGAACATTTATGGAAGATTCTGGGGCGGCGCCTGAGACAGCGTTTTTCACTATCAACAAAACACCAAATGATGGAATTTCTCGTGGAAGAATGGTGTCGCATCCCTCCCATAGAGTTCCAGACACTTGTAGAATCTATGCCAAGGAGCATTGAAGCTGTTCTGGCGGCTCGTGGTGGACCAACGCCCTATTAAGACACTTTATGTCGGTGGTTCATTCAGTTACCTGCATTATATCTTTAAAGGGGAAATCTGTGATTGCTACATCCATTTTTGGACTTTTAAATTAACATATACTGTATATCCATAGATTTTTAAAGAACATAAACTTTTTTTGTTCAATTGTCTTATCCCATCTGAACCCCAAATATAAACTTGTTTGACCTCTTTTGTTTGAAAACCATGTAATTGAAAACAAGCACTGTATAGCCTCAAAACATGACTAAAGCTATCATGGATGGTCAGTCCATGTATCCATGTATCCATAGCTCTGTCAATGAATTGTAGAGAGGTACAATTTCCCAGTCCTATCCCTCAGTGGTGGGTTGTCCGCTTTGTTATTGTTTGAACTGCAGACTGCCCCTTTAACGCATGAAGGGCCAGGTGAAGCTGAGGTATCAGAAACCATCTGGCCTAAACACATAGCACACTGACAGACTGATGCACTGTATAGATATAGGAAGAGAGAACAGCTGTACTGTACATTCACAAACATTATTTTGAAGCCAAAAATAACGTATTTGCTTTGTCTTGTGTCATTACACATTTGGAAACAATCAATAAATCAGTGTGTGTATGTGTATGAGGGAGTACATCATTGGAAGCCAGCGACGCAGACAACTGAAGAGAGTGTCTGTCTGGGTGAAATAGTTGAGTGTTCTGCTTCATATAGGTAGGCCATCTTCCAGCTATCACACGCCAAACTCTCCTTGGCACAGATTGGTCATTGTGTGTGTGTGTGTATGTGTGTGTATGTGTGTGTGTGTGTGTGTGTGTGTGTGTGTGTGTGTGTGTGTGTGTGTGTGTGTGTGTGTGTGTGTGTGTGTGTGTGTGTGTGTGTGTGTGTGTGTGTGTGTGTGTGTGTGTGTGTGTCAGCTGTGCTTCCAGCCGAGCATAGGACATGTAGGAGAGAACAACGGAACAACAGAACAACAGAGGCTGGAACAGTGAGTGTTTTCCATGTGGCTGGGCATGACTGGTCCTGGCACAGTGTGACCTTTACAACAACAAAACAAGGCCTGTCCACAGAAGCACACATACACAAATACACACACACACACACACTAGTCCATTAAAACTCTGGATAACCTCAGCCAGCCTTCCTCACCTGGAGCAATACTCAACATGGAATAATTTATTCCACAGACCCTGATTGGGGATTGGTCACTGGTGTTTACATTACAGTCTACTGTAATATAGGTCATTGACAGAGTATGATGACTGGTGGCAAGAACAAGCATTTAGAAAACACAATACAGGCAACAGCAGCCAATGGGATAATTAGTTACACAGTACTGTACTGTGGGGTTTGTGATTGTATTTGATGAGGGCAAGCTTGATACTGTCAACCTGACTACCAACTGTTATAAACAGGGATCTGACCTGACCCCCAAGGCACAAGAAATCCATGGTCTCACAAGACTGCCATACAGACGACGACACTCGAATATCCGTGAGTGTGTTGGTGGACTCTTATAACAGAAGTTAGCCAAATAATGGCTGCAGTGACTAATCAGGAGAGGGGAAAGAAAGAGTCTAGTTCAAGTCCTTCTCTCTCTGACTGAGGCAAGGCATGGCTATTGTTGGCTTGTTTACACCACACATAGACACACTGAGGCTCTGAAGAGAAGGTGGTCTATAGGTCCTGTACGGTTACACCGCTGAGCTCATCTTCAGGATTAAGGGATTAGCTTTCCCTCCCCAGGCTGCACTCTGCTTCTGCTAGCACTGTCCTTCACACACTGTCTTCCTGGCCCACATACAGTATAGGCTACAGGCGTGAGATATTATAGGCCACATGCTAAAAAACAAAAAAACACACACAACCTTAACCTGTAAGGAGAAGAACTAGAGCTGATTTGATAGAGCTCAACCTATCCAGAGAGAGAGAGAGAGAGAGAGAGAGAGAGAGGGGTAGAGAGAGAGAGAGAGAGAGAGGTAGAGAGAGAGGTAGAGAGAGAGAGAGAGAGAGAGAGCGAGAGGTAGAGAGGGAGGGAGAGAACGTGTTGAGATTGTCAAGACATTTTAGTTATTTCTGTTCTGAAATAACGTATCTAGCTTTGCAATGCCCTTTATTTAACTGTCTGGTTGTCTGGTATCTGGTTCAGATCCTCAACCTTGACCTACTTTGGTTCTGCATCAAGGATGTTTTATCCTCATCCTCTGAGGCCTGAGTGGACCAGATATTCCCTATGAAACAGAGGCATATGTGAACCCTGTCTGAACACTGTCTGTCTGCTCTCTCTGTGTGGTCCTGTTTGTTTTGTTTCACTCTGTGTTGGCGGTGTAGGATGATGTGAGTTTGGGTCATATTATTAGACATACACTCTCATATTAGCTTGATTTTCTATCAGACATGGCGGCTGATCACTTGATCTCAAAGGTGAGATTCCAGTAAATCTTGGATGTGCTTCAGAACAAGTATAATAAGTGAAGAGGCTTTCCATTTTCAGAAAATGTGCACAGTGTTTTCATATTTGACATAGGCAGTTACAATATATAAATGGGGAATTGTACATTTGAACGGGAGTGTGTTTTCATAGATGATCCCTATTCCCACATCTTGTGTGATATTGAAATTCATACCATACACCCAAGTCATATCAGTCACACAGGCTATTTTGAAGTCAATGGTGTGAGACAGACACAGCTCTATAGGCTCTAGTGGATACTGCTCATTCGCCTGCCGCTACCACTCTCAGGCTTGAAACTGAGTATGCATGTCGCACATGGCTAGTCGAACGCCAAATGCTTCATTGAGACAATGTTGAAACATCAATCCATGGGGGCGAGTCAGTGGCACATTTTAAATTGTGCCGATGGAAAGCGGTTTTGACATATATTCATTGATTGATAGATTTTTTTTATCGATCATTAGAATTCTTGATATCAATAATTCATTTTTTTTAATTGATGATTATATTATATATATATATCAATAATTATATGATAATGACATTCATGAGAGCGGGATTGCATTTGCATGCTCCTACATACTGTTGCTAGTGAAAGTCTACACACCCCTTGCTGTCTTCACATTTTGCTGCCTTTTAAAATCATATCTAAAAAGAGATTACATTTGATCATTTTCCTGTAGATCTACACAAATTACTCCTCTTTTTAAAAATTGTAAGAACATTTTTGGAAAATTTTCCAAATTCATGATAAAATATGTTTTCAATGTATTGATTGAGTATGTCTTCACAGCCCATTAGGTAATACTTGGTGGAAGCACCTTTGGCAGCCATTACAGCTGTGATTAATTTGGAATAAGATTATACTAACCTTGCACAACTCTTAGGGAATCATATCCATTATTTTTGTCAAAATTACTCAAGCTCAGTAAATTTGGTTGGGAATCACTGAGACTACTAAACCATTCAGGAACACTCAACACCTCTTAGAAAGCCATTGTGTTGATCTTTGGCATTAGCATTTGTGTAACTGTTCTGCTGAAAAATAAAACTATGGCAAGGTTAGGTTTTCAGCAGACTATTGCAGGATTTCCTCTAACTTTTTATCTGTCAAATGTATTTTGATGCTAACATACTCTCCAGCCCCTGCCGGAAACAAGCATACCCATAACATGATGCTGCCACCACAATATTAGTCTTATTCAAAATGAATCACTAATGATGTTTCCACCAAGTATTAACTATGGCACACCATTTTTGATTCATTTTAATAAAATCTATTGATGCAAAGTGTTAAAAAGAGTAGCAAAGTGCTTTTCTTTTTACTGATTTGCCTTATGATTTGTCAACTCGTGCACAATTTCTCTGTCCTTCACATCGGAGTGCTGCAGGCTCTGTGCGTGTCTTGACCAATCAGATTCACAGAAAGGTCACACGTGCCGGGCACAACACACAAAGCTGAAGGCTCGCTTTCCGCCGGCATTTATTTAGCAACACATGATGAATGCCTACAGGTCAGGATACAGTCTCTATGTCTGCCCTGCTGTTAAGCAGTTTTATTGACAGGGGTACAAACTAATGTTTATATCTGTTTAGCCGGCATACAGGCACCCTGTAACGCCTCCTCAATGGCATCAGCTGGAACTGTGTTCAGTGCGTAAGTGGGGTCCCACATGACCTTTCTGGCCAGTCTGGTGATGGTCTCATCAAAAAATGTCCTGGAGAGAGGAGGGAAGTGTCATGCCTACAATCTTCCTTGCTGTCTTGGTCAGTCTCAAAATGTGGGCTTTGAGCTGCACTGTCAGGTTACCAAATCATGTAACAATGCCATAGAGTAGGATTGACTCAATTGTGGATCTATAAAAGAGGAGCATGATCTTCTGGT